>NW_024080677.1:0-444844 GCF_003009895.1 Hyaena hyaena | reverse complement strand
AGGTCCATCCATGTTGCTACACATGGCCAGATTTCATTGTTTCTCATTGCCATGTAGTATTCCATGGTATAGATAAACCACATCTTCTTGATCCATTCGTCCGTTGATGGACACTTAGGCTCTTTCCATGTTTTAGCTATTGTGGAGAGTGCTGCTATGAACATTGGGGTACATGTGCTCCTATGCCTCAGCATTTCTAAACAGACCAATTTAAATCACAAGAAAACTAAGGTACCTGGATGGCTTAGTCGGTTGAGGGCCTGACTTCAGCTCAGGTCATGATCACATGGCTCATGAGTTCAAACCCCATGACGGGCTCTGTGCTTGGGCTCGGAATCTGGAGCCTGCTTTGGGTTCTGTGCCTCCCTCTCTTTCTGCCCCTCACCCATTCACACTCTGTCTCTCAAAAATAAATAAACATTAAAATTTTTTTTTAAAAATGCTATAATGGCAGAAGCAACGTTTATATTTACTTTTATTTCATTTCCAGCAACTACAACTCTTTGGGAATTACCAGTATCTCATGCAAGACATAGCCATTACCTTGATGGTCTGTTTAACAAGTAAGTGCTTTAGCAAAGTAAACAGAATTATTTGTATTTATCCACGTCATTCTAAAAATGCTTATACAAATAAAAGCTTTCGAGAAAGATACACCTTTACTACTAAAACCACTGTACTGCTAAATTTTTGGAAAGAGGTGTTGACATTAGTGGAGGCTTGAAGTCCTCAGATTTGGTACTAAAATATCCTGATAACAAATAAGGCTTAGCCTCATAAAATGGTCAATGTATCCTGAGTGCTTTGTAGGTTTGTGTCTTGTACATAGAAACATGTCCAAGAAATCTAGAAAGGGAAATGTTTAAAACCCAAAGGTCACTTTCCATTATTCAGCTATCCTTCACATTGATATGAAACCAGATTTTTGCTAGGTCTTTGACATGTTGAGAACAAATGATATCATTTAATCCTAGAAATTCTCTCAAAAGCAAGGTGTGGCTCACAGCAGATACTGCCCATTTCCTTCCTTTGCGATAACACTGATAAAGTATTTCCTATCAAAGAACTCAGGGCTTCATAGTAACTCTTAATAAGGGAGAAAGGTGACTGCCTCAACAAAGAACAAAGAAAAAGAATGGCATAGTCTTCTCTTTTTCCTTGTCCAACAATGGGACTGTTATGAAAACTAACAGATAAAACATCAGGCAATGCAGGATGATAATAACCCTGAGAATTTCATGTAGCGTCTTAAACCATGAAACTGATACATCAACCCAATGACAAAATTTGCCAGTATCAGAGACATAAGTGACATTCCAATTTCAATTCTTAGGGTGGCAATGTATATTCATAGTCCACTAGCCTACTTTACTGTGCATTATTAACAGTCACATGACTGGAACATTTCGAGTCAATGATTACTTTTGCACTGTTGGATTCTTTTTTAATTTTTTAATGTTTATTTATTTCTGAGAGCGAGACAGAGAGAGACAGAACATGACTGGGGGAGGAGCAGAGAGAGAGGGAGGCACAGAATCTGAAGCAGGCTCCAGGCTCTGAGCTAGCCATCAGCACAGAGCCCGACGTGGGGCTCGAACTCACGAACTGCGATATCATGACCTGAGCCGAAATCGGACGCTCAACTGACTGAGCCACCCAGGCACCCCGCAATGTTGGATATTTTTAAACAATTTGTATGATTTACTTGTGAACACAGTCGATGATGCTAAAAGAAGAAGAAGAAAAAAAAAAACACCAGGAAGTTCTGGGAGCTAAGTTAGTGGCAGTAGCGTGAGGGTGAAGGCCGTGGCTATTCTCCACCACTCCCTAGCTCTGCGAACTTTGACAAATAATTTATGAAATAACTTCCTGATATGAAATGTCTTCATAGGGTTGTGAGGATCAGATAAAATAATGCATGTGAAGTGTACAGCACAGTGTACTTACACAGTACATTATGTTTACATACACTACGCTACATAGTGTACATACACAGTATGTATTTACACGGTACACAGTATACCATATATATTTACACAGTACTTCCACAGTACACAGTACACTACGAATACGTGTGTGACTGTTAGCACTTATAGTAAGATAAGTGATACCACCCTGTACCTCATCTCTTTTTCTTCTTTTGAAATAACTGGCTAAATCAGAGAGCCCTTGAACAGAATTAGAATTAGAATTTGGATTTCGATTCGAAATCCAAAAACATGGGTAGTAGTGTTTGTGTTTTTATCCTCTGCCTTCAAACACCATTGTTTTCCCGTCCCTGCAAGCCCAATCAACCCACTGGCAGATCACTTCCAGGTCAACACCAAGTATTAAAATGATCTCATCTTTGGACAGTAAAAGTCTAGGTATTGTAAATTAACATTTCATGTTTGCATCCAGTTCAAACTTTTTCTGCTTCTAGATCAAACCTGACCTTGAAGCAAGCAGTGGGGGAGAAGGCCATACTCTACTTTCCTTGTGTTGCCTCCTTTCTACCCTTGCTTAGGGAACCTGGGAACAAAAGCAAGTGATTTTTTTTATATACATAGGGGTATTGTGGTTCTGTCTTGTCAAGAACCCTCTAACATGACAGGCATCTAAACTTCAGGCAACTGGTATGGGATCACTGGTGAGTTTGGGGTTTTTTTCAGAGTTTCCTGTGAATTGCACTGGACTAGACTACTTCCTGACATGGGGGATGCTCTCTCCCTCTGACTCCTCAGGATTCCTTTTAGCAACTGCCTTCTAGTGGTACATACCACAAAGCCTTTTTCTACCGCTTGGGTCCCTAGCCGCAGCAGACTGCCCCACTGGGCAGATTCCTTCTAAGACAGCTCTAGCCTGGCTAATTTCCATAGCTTCTATTTGACCTACAGGATAGATACGTAGCTTGGTCTCACTGCTGCCCCCTGTCATTCTCCTCTGATATTGCAACTGAAGCAAGCAAGCCAATCTTCCCCCTCAAAACACTTCAGGTCTCTCCTACAGTTGTTCTTATGACCTCCCCTAATTTTGGACTGGAGTGATGCTGGGAATAAAACCATAATTCTTGCAGCTTTTAACAATCCCCTTTAAAGCATGGCTTTCTCTTATATATTCTGCACACAGGTAATTGCTTGGGGCTAGGGGATACCTACAGTTGAAGGACCAGCATGGATCCCTCTGAGTGGGTGCCGTAAAGATAGGCAACTGTCTCTCTTTACATTCCATTGAGATTTACCATTCATCATCATCAAATATGAGACTCAGCAAAATTCCCCAAATAGAGGAAAAACCTCATTCAACACTCTCTTAAATGTGTTCATCTTCTACCATATGTTAGGCACATAGGTGCCTGGGGCATGAAAAGACTGATCACTGAAGTTTAGAGTTAGTGGTGGGGAGGGAGGCTCACACAAGTGTATGAAGGAAATGAAAGTCAAAAGTAGTGAGTGACAGAATACAACGGGTGCATTGGGAGTTCAGAGAAAGGAGAGGTTATTTCTGATAATCTGGGGTTAGGGAGGAGATGGCAATGGAGAAAAGGGATACTAAGGATGGCTTCATGGAAGAAATAACATTTGTATCAAAATAGAAAGGATGGACAGATTTCAAAAATCTTTTCCTAGAAGAAGGGCATTCCAAGTAGAATGAAGCAGCGTGAGCAAGAGAGAGCTGGGCATGAGGTTTTCAATTTGACCACACTGTAAGGTATGTGAAACGATAAGTTGGGTCAGATCATAGAACCTGACTTCCAGGCTGAGAACTGTGTACATTCATCTGCAGATGTGAGTAGTCATTGACAATTGGATGATTAATATAAAATCACTCTCACCAAAGCTCTTGTCTTTCCAGGTTCCCAGGTTAAGGCTTTTGACCTCAACCCCAAATTAGTTTGGGGCAAAGACAATAGTATCACATATTTAATTTATTTATGTACTTGCTTATCTATATATGCCCTGCCTTGTTCTCATAAGATTTTAAGGCAACCCAAAGGGAGCTAATGAGACAAGATATAGTAAAGGGGAAATCAAGGAGAAAAGTAAAATGAAGCCAGGGAAGTCAATTAAGAAAATGTATGTCTTAAAGCCCAATTTGACACCAATAGGTATAGGAGCCATTTCGAAAGGAATTTGTTCTAGCTGCATCTCTATTTCCTTCAACAAAACCCACTCAAAGTAGATCAAGAAAATAGAGATAGTGGGATGTTTATGTATATAATTCTCAAAAAAAAAAAAAATCTGAGAATAGAAACTCAGAAGCACCCAGTCCAGAGAAGAGCTAGAACACCAAAGAGTGAAAAACAGAGGCCATTTTTTTTTATTTCCAAGAGGCCATCTGGTCTCTTTCTTCTCCTTTCCAGTCTTACTGTTTTCATCTGACTTAAACTCATTTGCCTTGCAAATGACCCTAGATGGCGTCTCTGTTATTGAATCTCCATAACCTTTAGGTTTGTCTTTACACAGCTGATTAGCTCAGCCTCTCGGTGTCTCGTTTGCAAATATTTTGGAGAGAAAATTCATTGACCTAACTTGAGTAAGATGTCCACCTCTAAGCCAGTTATTTCTGTGAATGAAGATGGGGTTGTGTCATTTGGCTCCATTTGGGCCAACCATTTCAGCATGTAGAAGGAGGTACTGTCTAGAGAAAAAGGCTGTAGGAAGGAAATCATCCATGATATAAATGCATCTCTTCCATAAATTCCATCATTGCTTCAAAGAATCCTAACTTGTTTTTGGTTTGTGGCCCCTTTGGAGAATATAATGGAAGGTAGAGATCCTTTCACCTTAAAAGCCTCATGAGGTGCATTCAAAATTTTGCATGTAGCTTAGGTGGGTTCAGTAGTCTCTAGAAATTTGAGTTGCATGGTTTGAAATGTCCATAATATAAAGCGAGTCAACTATTTAGGAGAATCACACCTACACAAAACTCAAATAATTGCAGAACAACTAAAAGTATACTTTGAAAATAAACATTTGAAACTGCTTCGTCCTCTCACAGAGCTGGCCCTGTACTAGTGTCTGTAGGGACACTAGGAAATGGTATGAAACTGGATTTGTTCCCTCAGCGAGCTCACGGTCTGCTGAGTACATGTGTAAATGACTAGATTCAATACAAGACATTCTCACTACATGGCAGTAAAATGAGGAATGTGTTGTGGACCCTCAGGGGAGGGAATGATTAATTCTGAATAAAATAGAACACTTCCACAAGCTTACATTCCTCTGCATGCAGTATGATTGCTATGTCATATCATTTTGGGGAAACCTGGGCAATTCAGAAAAGGTTTTTTATCCTTTTTAATTCATGAAATTCACACAACCATAATATTCTGTAAAGCAGAGAACGGGGGGGCCTTCACGGACTTAAGTTTGTATGACTAGCCTGTTGCTTACAAACTTTAGGTCTTTAAATAAGGGACCCTACTTCTCTGAAACTCACTTCCTTCACCTGTAAAATAGAGATGAAATATATGTTTTGCATTGCTTTTTAAAGAAATAATGTTTAGGGGAGCCTGGGTGGCTCAGTAGGCTGAGCGTCTGGCTCTCGATTTCAGTTCAGTTCATGATCTCGCAGTTTGTGGCTTTGAGCCCTGCCTTGGGCTCCTCACTGAAGTGGGGAACCTGCTTGGGATTCTCAGTCTCCCTCTCTCTAAATAAATAAATAAATAAATAAATAAATAAACATTAAAAAATTAAAAAAAAAGAAATAATGTGCATAAGACACTTAGCATAGCCTCTGGAGCATAGTAGGACTCTAAAATGCTAGTCATTATTTTTACAGTCCGGTATACAGATTCTCGATCAGAAAGTATTAGGGTTTCTAATATGGAAAAAATTAAAATATTCTTTATGTTAGGTCTCTGGCAATCAGCTATTGCCACAATACTACTGTATAACAAACCTCTCCCCTAAACCTGGTGGCTTACAATACCCACTCATCACTCTGTAGATAGACTGTCAGTCAGCTGATCTAGGTCAGCTGAATCTGATCTGTTTCAGGATGTAGATCAGTTGGTCCTGGCCCAAGCTATGGGTTTCGTTCAGGTCTGCTCCACGTTTTAACAGACTTGAGCATGCTTTCATTGTGATCATGGAGAGTGAGCCTAGCCATGCAAGCAGGCCTCAAACCTCTGCTAACATCTCTCTGGCCAGAGAAAAATCACGCAGTGAAGCCAAGATTAAAGGGTGGCCTACCACAACGAGGCCAATAATCTATTACAGTGTCCGTGTAAAAGAAAAGTCAGAAACACAGTGAACATCTGAGAAAGACAGTACCGGAGAGGTAGAGCCAAATGCACAGAGACGCAATTACACCTCTCTCCATTATCCATGGCTTCTTTACGCACCATCTTCTTCCTTGAGTATAGGAATGTGGGAAGAAGCCTCTCTGCCTTCTGCGGCCCCAGGGAACAACCTCCTTGCAGTGACCACAGTCCACGTGGTGCCCTTTCCTTGTGTGCCATGCAAGGACTTCTCACACCAACTACCCAGAGTGAGGGCGAGCTTCACAAGCTAAGGGCACAGCCTCCACAAAACTGCCCTTACTTCAGACCTCAGCCATAAGTTTGGGGGTCCCTGTGATACCCACACTTCTGACTGCTGGCTGCAATGTTGAGGGGGTTCTCCTTCTCCCCTCAGGTTCAGTGATTCATATCAACACCTCACAGAATTCAGGAAAGTGCTATACATATGATTATGGTTTTATTATAGCAAAGGGATACAAATCAGAAGCAGCCAAAGGGAGAGACACACAGAGTGAGGTCTGGTGGGAGGACCCTAACATGTCCATTGTTCTCTTCCTGGGGAGTCAGTTTGCCTTACCCTCCTGGCATATCGATGGGTGACAATATGCAGAGGCTTGACAAACCAAAAAGTTCACCTGAACTTTGGCGTCTAGAGTTTTTATTGAGGCTACATTATGTAGACATGGTTGGTGGAATCACTGGCCATGAAGTTGATCCCAATTTTTTTTTTTTGTTTTTGAAATTTCTTTTTTTTTTTTAAGTTTTATTTCTGAGAGAGAGAGAGCAAGCAGGGGAGGGACAGAGAGAGAGAGGGAGACAGAATCCCAAGCAGGCTCCACACTGTCAGCACAGAGCCTGATGTGGGGCTTGAACTCATGGACTGCGAGATCATGACCTGAGCAAAAGTCAAAAGTCAGATGCTTAACCGACTGAGCTACCTAGGTGTCCCAAGTTGATCTCAACTTTTGGTGGCATGGCCAGCTATATCCTGAACTATCATTTTATCACCATTTCTCTTTAGGTCCATCATCTATCATCTTATTTGCATAAACCACCAGGGCTACCATGAATAAAGACACTCCTATTAACTCAGGAAATCCCAACTTAGAGGATACATCCCAGGAACTGGAAATAAAAGCCAACCAAATTCTTTATTACACAATCCATCAGTGTCTTCCATTGGACTTCAAGTTCTTTGGGGCAGATGGGATGCCCTCCTCATCTCTCCATACCCCACAGCCTGTAGCCTAGCACCCTTCTGGGGGAATATTGATTAAATGGATAAAAGTAAAGCCTTAGGGGCACCTGGGTGGCTCAGTCAGGTAGGCATCCAACTTTTGGTTTTGGCTCAGGTCATGATCTCATGGTTCATGAGTTTAAGCCCCACATCAGGCTTCACACTGACAGTGTGGAGGCTGCTTGGGATTCTCTTTCCTTCTCTCTCTCTGCCTCTCCCCTCCTCACTCTCTCTTTCTCTCCCTAAATAAATAAATAAACTTAAAAAAAAGATTTTTAAAAAAAAAAAGTAAAGCCTTAGATATTCATAAAGCTTTATGGTAAAAGAGTTGGAAGAGACTTTGGAGACCATTTAAATATTCCAACATATTCATTTTATACACGAGATAATGAAGTACCAGAGGGTTCACGCGATGACCTCAGAACCCACCGAGCAAACTGAAGACCTACTTTAGAGTTTTATCATTCCAGACTGGACACCTGCTCCTACCACCCTGTCCCTTCATGCATGAACATGAACTTAACCTTATACACTCTACTTTCTTCCCTACATCAAAAACACGAATGACTAGCTATGAAAAAGGAAAAGGTATCAGATATGAAGACAAGAACTAAACCAGGACTACAATAGAAACCTTTGAGTGTAATGTATCTAATTCCTGACCTTTCCATGCTTCTTCCCTGAGTTGCCCTAAGCAGTAAAGCACATTCCATTTTCAATAGCTTGTTAGAACATATGGCTTCTAAAAGGATACAGTCTTTTGTTTTTGTTGTTGTTCTGTTTAATCTCTGCCTATTGCCTATCCTTTAAATTAAAAAAACAACAACTATAAACTCTAGGATCAAAACCATAATACATTTTAATACTCTCATCTGGAAGCAACACTGTTTTGAGTTATTTTTTCCTAACCAAGTCTAATGCACTCTAGCATTCTCCATTTACACACTTATCCAGCAGGGAACAGAACATATCTCTGGCATCAATCCTGGCGCACTGAAGTGCTCAGAGAATGTTGGATGAATGAATAATAAAATCAGTACTTAAAAAAGAATCTCCAGCATCTGAGGATTAGTCTAGCCTGATGCCTCTTACTCTCCTTATCCTAACTCTCTGCCTTCCCACCACCACTGAGTGATCCCCCCACTGAGAGACCATAGTACTGCTTATCCATGTGGAAGGCCACCTTTCTGTTTTGCATACCACTCCTGGTCCATCTGGTTGTGAAGAAAACTATGTGCTTCGTGCAATATGGTACATGTCTTATTTATAGACCTTTTAAACCTATTACTTTTCATTTCTGCGGGTGAAACAAAAGTAGGGAAGAGGCAAAGGCTGGTAGTGTTGGATATACACCAAAGCAATGTGCTTCACTAGATGTAAACCCTGAGTTCATGTTTGCCGAATCCAAATCCTAATGCAAGTCTCAAGATAATAGGCATCTCAGTCTTTTATTGTCAATAATGAAATCGTAATAGGGGAAAATGCATTTGTCTTTCAGTGAGTTCAACTCATGCCTACCCAACACTGGCTCCTTATCGACCAGCAGGGCAACTCCTCTCTCCCCCTTTGCTGCTCTCGGTCTTTTTGAACACCTGTTTCACCTGCATTGTGCAAATCTGTGCATTTCTCTGTGTGAAGCAGCAGCCGTGGTACTGTGAGGTCTACAGATACAGGTAACATTCAGGTTTTTTTAGTTTTCCTTTCTGAAGGTGACTCAATGAGTGCCCAATGTCATTGTACAACTTGGTTTGAACACACACCTTGAATTTTTAATTAACGAAAGTTGTGTTTCCATAGTGCAAAATACCAACGTCAGGACAGAACAGCAAAAACAGTTAATGGGTGGAGTCCTGGGGTGAGCCATGTGCAGTGGGTGGAAGAAGATCTTCCGATTGGTTGTTAATGTATAGACCCAACCGTCGGTTTACTAAATGAATGTATTTGTTCCCTGGTGGTTTGGATATCATATAGACCAGAGATCAGCAAACATTTCTTATACAGGGCTGGATAGTAAATATTCTAGGCTCTGTGGACTAGACAGTGTCTGTTGGAGTTACTCAGCGCTACTGTTTTTGTGAAAAGCAGCCATGGGCACTATGTAAAAAGTAGGTGTGACTATGTGCCAATAAAACTTTATTTACGAAAAGAGGTGTTGAGTTGGATTTGACCTATGGACCGTAGTCAGCTGACCCCTGGTTAACGAGAGAGATTTGCTTAAATTCGTTTGAGTTTTTCACATGAATGTTAAAATTAAAATATTTGTGGATGGTATCACTATTCTAACCGAATTGAACACTAGACTCAGGGCAAGTCTCTTTGACTCCCTGGGTTTTAACTTCTGTAAGTGTAAATTAAGGGTAAAATGTGGAGAACTATACCATAGGTATTCTACCTTTATTTTTTTCTTACAAGGCCTTCCTGACCCCCCAAAAGGAAAGGCAGAAAAAGAGCTGCTCTTTTTGAAGTAAGGCTTTGACAAACTCCCCTCCACACACTCCACTGTGGTCCCGAGGTACCGGAGACTCAGGAATCAGTGAAGGACTGAAAATTACTGAACGATGTCTAAGATTGCATTTAGATCCTAAGTTCAGCAATTCAAGTATTGTTATTCAGAGTATAGAATTCATTTTTGTCTCAAAACCAGATTTTTCTCCTAATCGGAAGGCATATATTCAGAGAAGTAAAATTCTGAATCCGGGAGACAGATGGGATAGCCAAATCAGTGATGGCTAGGTTGTCCTGCCTTTATCACTAATGAGCTCTGCCATACTAGACCTTAACTTTCCTATGTGCAGTGTAAGTAGATTAGATATATTTTATTGTGTTAAACTATATAATTTAGACCTTCTGGTCTATCTGTCCCCTTTATGCAAAAACATTTTGTGACTACTGATTATTTGTTTCATTAATGTATTCGGTAAACATTAACTGAACATCCACCATATGCCAAGCACATTGCGGGACCCTAGGGAACCAAGGATAATAAGACTAAATCTATTTATTGGGAACTAATTTCATCTATAAACAGTGACAAGAGTAAAAAGTTTCAAGCTGAACAAGAAAGCTGATAAAAACTAATTTGTGTGTTTAAATGTTTTAAAAAAATAAACATGGCAAATAGATCGATCTGACTGGGAAAACTCATCTTTGAAACAGATGTTTTTCTGAACAGCTATTCTGTGGCATTTCTGCACTAGGTGCTAAGGAATTATAAATTTGAGTAAAATCACAACAAAATAAAACCAAAAGAGAAACTCCATATTCAAGGAGATCTCATCCCAGGAGTGGAAAATAAAAATACGTGAATGAATAATTGCAAAACAATGAGCTAAACGCAGCACTATCAGCAAGAACAGAGAGCAGTAGTCAAGCTTGTTAGTGAACTAAAGACAAAGACATTTCAGGTAGAGGGATGGAGAGGGAATAGAGGGTTTGACCCAGGCATGTGCAAACTGTAATATTTGAGGAACAGAAAATTTCCCTATCTGTTTGGAGTATAAGAAGCATAGAAGGGCTGGCAAAAGATAAGGGCAGGAAGCCAGGTTGAGACCAGAGTCTTCTGGGCTTGCCTGAAAAGTTGGAATTTAATTTATTAGCAGAAGAGAGCCATTGACACTCAGTAGCAGGAGAGGGTCATGCTCGGATCCTCAGGAAGAGAGTTGCAGAGGGTAGGCAGATTCATACTCAGGACCTAAGGTCGTAGGTTTTCTCAGAAGAGAAAACAACACACACGTACACAGTCACACATGAACACACATGCATGTGCACACCACAACCCCCCCCGAAATGCACACATGCACACACATGAGCAGCCATGTTTCATTGGGTCTGACGGAAGGAATTCCATACAAAATTATCATCCAAGCCCTTTCAAGACAGATCACTTGTTCTCAATGGAATGATAGACAAAGACTAATTTTGACTTGTGCTAAATGTTATTTCTGCTTTGTCATTGCAAGAGGTGAACAAAATATGTCTTGGTAGTTATTGGCTGGGACAGTTTGAAAGCTGAGATCCCATGGGAGTGACAAATGCTTGTTGGTTTCCCACCACCTGGATAAAAATAGAATAAAACATTCCATAAGTGTCGGCGATTCTTTTGTAGTAAGTGCTTTCTGGACAACCAAAGTAATTTCTCGACGAATGTGACTTTGGAGAGAAATGAGACTGGAAATGCAACTCTGATTCCTGGTTCAATTTTAAGTTTTGAGAGTACCACGTTGTGGCCCCTGACCACCATCAACTGTATCACAGCAGCGTTTATCTTCTCTAAGGGAAAGCCGTTTCGAAAACCCATCTACACAAACTGTGAGTATGTAAAATTTAATTTTCCTTCTATTTCCCCACCTTCCCCAGAGTTGCAGTTCAGTGGTAAAATGATGGCTGAACTCTGGAATGGAGTCCTGGAATATTTACAGATGGTTGTAGAGCGCTTTTGTGACTTGATCTCATTCTTAGGAGCTCCCCCTCTACTTATCCACCATTTTGTTGTTGTGGTTGTTGTTTTGTTCTGCTTTCTATATTTTCTCAGCTTTACCTTGCAATTAAAAAAGAGGGGTGCCTGGGTGGCTCAGTCGGTCAAGCATCCGACTTCGGCTCAGGTCTTGATCTCACAGTTTGTGAGTTTGAGCCCCGCGTCAGGCTCTGTGCTGACAGCTCAGAGCCTGAATCTTGTTTCAGCTTCTGTATCTCCCTCTTTCTCTGCCCCTCCCCTGCTTGCACTGTCTCTGTCTCTCTCCCAAAAGTAAATAAACATTAAAAAAATTAAAAAATATAATTCCATTTAAAATGTTTTTTTAATGGAGTATTGAAGGATAATTCTCATAAGTGGTAGAAACCTGGGCAGGAAACTCCCCGTGTAAAGATAAACACATGCATTATTAAGCAGTCACGAGAGTTTGTCCCACTTAAAATCAAGAATGATTTTAGGCACATACATATATGTCAAGGTCCTTTGTAAAAGACTTTTCTAATCAATTCAGATACAACTTGACCTCTTTGTAGCTTCACAATATGGGACACGTTACTTTATTTTGTGCATTTATGGGACACGTTACTTTATTTTGTGCATTCCATGAATCACCAGTGAGGATGATCATATTTTCGTGGTTTTAGCCATCTCTTCTTCTCTGAATTGTCTGTTTCCATTTTTTATCCATTCTTTTCCACCAGGGTTGCTGTTCTATTCCTTATTTATTTGTATGAGTTGTTTATTCCTTTGTGATGTTTCTTCCCATTGCCTTTATGCACAGAGAGGTTATTGCCGTTGCAAAATCAAGTAGATTAACACTTATCTTGTTTTTTAAATTTCTTTTAATGTTTTTTAAATCTAATGTTAATTTCAGCATACAGTGTGAAGTAGAGATCAAACTACTTTATCTGACTAGTCACTTGTTTTCCCAGCAGATTTTATTACTTAATATTCCTTTTCGTCATTTGTTTCTCAACTGAATACAATGCCACCTTTGTCATACCTACATATTCATGTATACTTATGGCTTTATTATATATTTAATTTATATTATGTGAGTTTTTATATTATATTTATATATGTTATATACTTATATATTAGTGTATATATAATTAATTAGTTCCTAGACTATCTTTTCTGTCTCATTAACGTGGCAGCCTATTCTCGATCTACCACTATACTTTAAAAATTATAGTTTCATTTATGTAGCTATAGTTTTATAATGGTTTAATAAGCAGTAAGGTTGATATATCTTCAGTACTCTTCAGTTTTCAAACATTTTTTACTTCTCTTTCTTGTTCATCTTTCCAGATAGACTCTAGAACAAATTGTAAGGTTTTTTAAAATTTCTTTTTTTGAATTTTGATACTTTGGGGAAAATGTATTTGTTACACCACTAGGTCCTCACATTTAAAGACATATTATCCTTCTCAATGTGTTCATGCTTTATTTTAAAAAGGTGTTTAATGTTTATTTATTTTGGATGGGGGGCAGAGAGTGAGACAGACCCAAGCAGGCTCCAGGCTCTGCTGACAGCATACGGGTCTTGAACTCACGAACTGTGAGATCATGATCCGAGCTGAAGTAGGACACTTAACTGACTGAGCCACCCAGCTGCCCCAAATCATGCTTTCTTTCTTTTTTTTTTAAATCTTTTAGTAAATATTTGTAGTTTTCCCCATTATAGGTTCTGTGCATTTAAGAAATGTATTTAATGTGTTTTTAAAATATTTTTGTGTAAATATTGTGAATGACTTTTTCCATTATATTTTCTAACTGGTTATCACTAGTGCATGTAAAAGGTATAGTGTTTACATTTATTTTCTATCCAGAACCCTTTCTGAATTTTGTCAAAGAATTAATCTGTGATTCTTGAGGGTTCTAGAAAGATAATTAATATCATCTGTGAGTAATGTTCCTTCTTTTTCCAATGGTTAAAAGGCTTATTTACATCTTCTGTCTTAGTGTACAGTCCAGAATTTCCAGGATAATATTAAATAATCGTGGTGGCAACAAAAGAATTTTACTCCTTAATAAAAATATTTCCAAAAGTTTTCACCTGTAAATATAATTTTGAATATTGGTTCAAGGTAGACTACATCATGTAAAGAAATGCCTTTTAATTTCCAGGAAATCAAGAGTATGTTTAAATCAAGAATAGGAGATGGGTTTCATCAAATGCCTTCCCATCACCTACTGAAATGATGGTACCTTTTTTCCTTTGACTTACTATTAGAATGTGTTATATTAATAAACTTATTATTAAGTCAGTTTCACATTATTTTTTCAAGTTTATTTATTTTGAGAGAGAGAGAGAGTTTGGGAGGGGCAGAGAGAGAGGGAGTGAGAGAATCCCAAGCAGGCTCTGCACGGTCAGCACAGAGCCCATCGTGGGGCTCAAACTCACAAACCATGAGATTACGAGCTGAGCCAAAGTTGGACAGTTAACCAACTGAGACACCCAGGTGCCCTGTCATCTTCATATTCTTGAGCAAACTCTACTTACATGTGGTGGGTTATACTTTTACTGAATTGAATTTTATAGTTTTTTTGATACCTGCATTTTATATTGATTTTTGTGTGTGTAGTGTTTTGTTAGGTTTGAGTATCTTTAGGCTTGAAAACTCTGACTTTTTCTTTCCTGGGGAAAAAATACTTTATAGATATAAATGGTCTATTCCTTAACAATTTGCAAGAACCCAGTATAATAATCTGGCTCTAAATCCTTCCTTTGAAAGAATTATTTTTTAAAGGATTGATGTAAGTTATCCTGTTGCTATTTATTTTATTTTTTTATTGTTTATTTACTTTTGAGAGAGAGAGAGCGGAGGAGGGGCAGAGAGAGAGGGAGACATGGAATCGGAATCAGGCTCCAGGCTCTGAGCTGTCAGCACAGAGTCTGATGTGGGGCTCGAGCTTGCAAACCAGGAGATCATGACCTGAGGTAAAGTGGGATATTTAACCAACTGAGCCACCCAGGTGCCCCAAGTTATCCTTTTTTTTTTTTAATATATTTTTTTATTTATTCCTAGGAGAGAGAGAGAGACAGCATGAGCAGGGGAGGGTCAGAGAGAGAGGGAGACACAACAGACTCTGAAGCATGAGATCATGACCTAAGTGAAAGTCGGACGCTTAACCGACTAAGTCACCCAGGCGCCCCCAAGTTATCCTTTTTAAACTGTTTTAAAATAACAGGCTTTCCCACAGATATTTCTATTTTGTTGAGATTGTTGGGCCTTAGCATAAGATTTTGAGTGGTATGTTCTTATTATTTTATTGCCCTCTATAACTCTTAATATTCTCATCCTATGTGTGTTATGTTTCATATATTCTTACCAGAACTGTATTTTTGCTGGCTTTCTTTAAAAGACCAGTTCTCAGATTTAATACTCCTTATGCTTTCTCTTTTCTAACTTATTAATTTTTGCTTTTCCCATTCTTTTCCTTCCTTTTTACTTTCTCTGAAGAATTGTCATGTTTGAGTTGACTTTATAATGTATGTATTTTCTTTGATTCTTGTGAAACCAGAAAATCATTCAAGATCAACAATTAAGGTTTGGGCCACTTTCACATGCCTTTAATTATGACTGGATATCCTCTCTGACCCACCTAGTTTTCAGAATAGAGATGTTTCATTTTCAAGTAGGAAGGGATTTTGTTTTTATTTCCCTAGTCCTCTTTATTCAACAGCCTGCAAATGGATTTGATTTCCTTTTTTGGCCCAACTGATGCTTTGAATTTTGTTTTAAACCTGCATGTTGGAAGGGATTTTTCATTAATGGTTAATAATTTCTAGTTCTCTTGTCCTGATCAGAAAACTTAGCCTGTAAAATTTCTGCTTTGGAGAATTTACTACAGTTTTGCCATCATATGGCATAACTTGTAATCTCTAATTTTCTAAATAAGTCATAGATACATTAGAAAAGCAAGGGGCTCCTGGGTGCTCAGTCAGCTAAGCATCCGACTTTGGCTCAGGTCACGATCTCACAGCTTGTGAGTTCAAGTCCCATGACAGCTCAGAGCCCGGAGCCTGCTTCGGATTCTGTGTCTTCTTCTGTCTGCCTCTCCCCAGCTCACACTCTGTCTCTCTCTCTTTCAAAAATAAATCAACATTAAAAAATTTAAAAAAAAAGAAAAGTAAGCTTCGTTCCTATTCCTGTGTTAGAAACATACATTTACTATGTTAAACTAGTTTTAGTAATTATTTACAATTCTGTCACTACCACACCTCCTTTGTCTTCTATAGCTCTTTGTCAAAAGTTTTGAGAGCATGCTAAGGCCTTCCTTTAATTTTATATTTTCTATAAACTTCTCCCTGAATTTCTTATATTTTTTAGTTTTGATTCAGTGTTTGATGATGCCATTGGCTCTTGTCACAACAAATCAAAATTCTGCTTTATGTTTTAAGGTTAATCACTTATAGTCCTTTTTTTTTATTGTGAAGGTATTTTACAAGGAGGATATGTTATATTACATTGGCTAGTACTTTCGTTTGAACAGTAACTACAAAGTCTTTTTGTATAAATTGAATTAAGTGTGAACTGAATTACTTATATCACAGTGACTGAAAGCTTGTGGGTAGCTCAAGCGCTATATCGAATATAACTGATAATCTTACATTTTAAAAAAGTTTTGTAAACAAATATTCTAACAAAATAATCTACTAATAAATCATTTATTCTCAAAAGTCCTTGGAACTACTATTAAAATATCAAGCAATTTTATTTTCAACTCTGTATATTTCTTAACAGCCTTTGGTGGATCAACTTTATAATGAGACGACATAGAATAAAATACAAACTTAATCTTTATGGAAACAGATGTGAATATTTGCAAACCCTTTCCCTTCCTTGTCCACAAACAGCCTGTAGTGTCTTGCCCAGGACATGTCCTCCCAAACGACTTGTGCAAAAAGAGTTACCATTCTTTCAGGCTCCCTCATCAAGAGTAACCAATCTAGGGAAGCAACATTCACTTCTGTTCTTCACTATGTTCTCCAATCAGAGCTGAAATCACATCAGGGCCTTATGATTTTGCTACTTCACTGGTCATTGGTGTGCCCACCTGGCCTGCTTTTCAGATCATTAGTCTAAGGACTGTGTGATGTGCGTAGCACTCGGCTCCGTTGCTGTGATGACCGGGCCTTCATCAGAATGGAAATTTGGGGCATCATCTTCCTCCCAACACCTGGGTCCCTAGGACACAGAAACAATGACATAAGTGAAAAATCCACACAGCCATCTCCTGGGCTCTTCTTATCACCAAGCTGCACAGATCACTTTATTTTGGGAAATTAGCGATCCTGCAGCCCCTGCTTTCCATCTCTCTGCTTCACACGCCTCCCAAGCAAGCCTGGGTCTTCTGGGAGGTGTTGCATCTAGTTGTGTATGTAAAGTGAAGCTTGGATGAATATGAGGGTGCGTGAAGGTGCACAGGGGTGAAAACAGAGCTCTGGTGTCTTCAGAACAACAGGGCCAGCTGTAGAGGGACTGTCATCTCTGATTTCTGGTTGGTATAGACCTATATAGAGTTGGGGGCTGGCAGACCATAAGCCTGGGAGTAAATGAGGTGGAGAGAATCCAAGAGAACATCCCATTTGTTTGTTTGTTTGTTGTTTGTTTAAAGCTTGTAAGGATCCTTTACATCATGACAACACTGATGTAATGGAATTGTTTGGGCCTGGAGGTGCTAATCTCAACAGAAAGCATTTGTAAGGCACATCTACAAAGTGTGTAAATGCTCTGTGGATGCAGACGTGGGCAGGGTTGGAGGGATAAGAACAGTGGTATCTGCACAGTGCATCCTGGGAAGGTTAGCTCCCAAAAGCAGAGGCATTTGGGCAGGTTGGAGAGAAAGAACCCAGCAGATGTACATGGTAGCTCCTCATTCTTTCAATTCAGTCCTAGAGAAGGGCATACACAGTCACTTTTAAGTGGTTATAGTCTAGTAGATCCATTAAGGAAGATCTTATAAAGTAGAGTGTTACACAGCCATATGAAATAAAGCTTTGTGTGAGAGGACTGGCTGGTCCTTAAAAAGAAAGTAGCATCTGAATTGGGCTTTTTAAGAAAGATTGACATGAAGAATATCATCTACACAGGGTATGTCGTGAACAAAGGCCTCCGTGGAAGTAGCAGGTTTGTGATTTAACCTCCCTAAGACACATAAGGAAGATAATCAGAGACTAGGTCAGAAAGGCAGATAGAAATTGGATTGAGGAAGGCTTTGAATGTCAGCTGAAGACCCCTGGACTTTATTCTCCAGGCAACAGGGAAGAATGAAGTGGTACTAAGAGGAATGACTGTTCATCCATTCATGTGCAATTCACCAGACCCGCAGTGATAAAGCACTGGGGCCTCTCTGGTGACCCTTTACATGGGCTGGTCATTACATGGTGGCCCAGACCTCCTGGACTTCTCAGCCAAGGTGACTCCTTTATGGAGTGTCTTATATTAGATTAGCAGTTTTCCACAGCACGCTTTTCAAGGAAAGATGTGAAGATGTCACCTTTGTCTGGTAAGCATTAGAACATATTTTAAAACATATGAGGATATATCAAAACATCTGAAGATGTATCCGATATTTGCCCAACAGAGATAATTGATTCTGCAATGTGTGCCAAATTATATGAAATATTCGTTCAGCAACTAAAAATAATGTTTGGTGTTTCTTCAGATATATTTTCATTTCTGCTGATATCTGCCTTGGGCCTCACAGTTTTCATTCTGTTTTCTGACTTTCAAGATATATATCATGGAATGGAGGTAAGTGGTATTCATTTCCACCTCTGGAGTGACTCATATGCACATGGGACTGCATTTGCCCCGTAATTTGCAAGTCAACTACTATATTCTCTTCAACCGTTTAGTATTGTGAGGCTATTCTCAGTTCCTGGAGGAGCAAATAACTTATCTCACATATGCTGACCTCTGCTTGTTCTATTATCTGTATTGTCAGTTGAGAACATTTATCTTATTCACACCTAAAAGTAGGTTTGGATGCTTTATCATATACTAATATACTAATGTTATACTAATATAACAGATGTTATACTAATATAATAAATTAATGTGTTATTACAATAATTCAAGTTTCAGTTTTTAAACATATTGAAATCCTTTATAATGTAGTTGTAAAGAGTAAGGAAAAGTAGACTTGTAGGCCAGTCATGTTCTGTCTGTCAGGCATTGACTAGAGGGAGTTTTATTTCAGTGGGCATCACTTAATCCAAAGTGTGGTGGGTTGAAATAAAATTTATGAAGAGGTCATTGAACCCATTCTTAGATCCAGCATTGTGGGAGAAATAAAAGAAAGAGAAGGATTGATTCTTCAGTTTCAGTCTGTAGTTTTGTTGGGAAGATGAGTCCTATGCGAGTGAAATGAGGTCACGGCCACTTGGGACCACTGCTTGTAGAAGGTGTAAAATAGAAGTGGGAAGAACCCAGGAATAAGGGACTCTCGCGGGGCCTGTACCCTGTACCATTAAGGGGGGGGGGGGCGCATGGAGGAGGCCCAACTTGATCTGGGTCCAGATGAAAGGTTGGATTTTGCTAAGTAGGCCATAGGGGTATTTCCAACCGGGAGAATATCCTGAGCACAAGCGGAGAGGGCTGGAAGAATCTCTTTTGTCTTGGACATGCACAAGAACGTAAGGGGGCAGAAATAAAAATGCAAAGCAAGGCTTGTTTCACAGAATGCTTGGAAGATTGGCAAAGATGGAGGCATCGTGCTCTGGAATGTGAGGAAGGCGTGGCGTGCCTGGATGAAGGTGGCCAGGGAAGTTTGGGCTTTCTCCTGAGAGCAACAAGGAGTCAATGAAGATATCTTAGCAGGCTTTTCAGCAGGGCTTTTTAGGACTAATTAGATGATGGCACAGAGGCTATATGCTGGAGCAGAGAGGCTGTGGAGAGAGACGCTGTTAGGAAATGAAAACCTAGGCCATTGAGTCACTTGCTGGACATTATGAAGCTCCAGGGTGTGCTTGGCACAAGGGGTTCCAAGATATATAAGATGTGGGCACAGCTCTCAAGTAGTTCAAAGGCTAGGAGGGAAAGCCATCCCATGAGTAGATCATTCCAAAGCAGTGTGACTAGTGTTTTCCAGACCAAGGGATGAAGAAGAGTCCTCCCAGATCGGTGTGGGGGTGGGGGGTCCAGCGAGGGAAAGGCCCAGGTTCTCCACTCTGATCTGACCTACTGCCACATCTTACAACTTTCTCCAGACAGCTCTGTGCCCAGGTGCTGTATCTCACCTCCCTGAGAAAACTGTCTCTATCTGGGGAAAAAAATAAAGTGAAATAACCCATATCAGAGTAGGGATGAGAATTGCAGGGGTGGGGGGGCAGAATTCAGATGCTGTGGAAGATCTGTGGTCCTAATGGCAGCTCAGCCCCCATCTTTTACTTTGGGATAGAAAGGGGGGTGTGTGTGTGAGTAGTCTTTTGCTACTGCTGCAGACATGGGAAGTTGGAGTGTCAATATCTATTAGGTAGTCATATGTGGTGGGCAATATGTACCCTTTAATCCTTAAAAGGAGCTGGGTTGTGTGCGTTCAACGTTGATCAAGCCATTAGATTTAGGGCTGGGAACATTGGTTCAGAAAATTTCCACCTAGTATCAAAAGTAACTGGAAATCTGGCCCCTTTATGTTTTACTCCTACATCAATTTTACTGAAAGATTGAACTCCAAGTAGATTTTTACTTTGGGAGGATTAGTAGTATTATTAGATGAATGACTTAATCTTGCATCCCCTTCCCTCTATCTGAAAAGATAAAAATGAAGAGAGACTCACAGGTGTCAAAGAGTTCTGTCTCATGTCTGTGACCCAGGGCACATTGACTGAATGTTTATTGTCAGGCAGTGGAGGAAACACAGGCCGAGAGGCAGTCGGTTCTCATTTGAATTCTGACTCTGCTATTTATTGATTGGCTTTGCATCCTTAGGCAAGGTACTGACCTCATCTGTGAAGCGTGGAAAGCAATGCCTACCCTCCAAGCTTAGAGAGCTGTTACAAAGACATAAATTGAACATGATAATTAATGTGTTTTCCCCCAAATGTAAGGTCTGCACATTGTAAAGGTAGGATTTCTTTTTTTAACAGTTCATCCCAACTGTGACGTCATGGAGGGTTTTGATTTTGGTGGCAGCTCTCAGCCAATTCTGTGTGGCCTTCCTCGTAGAGGTAATTTCTGTACATCTCTTACTCTCTTTCTGGGAATAGGAACAAATAAAGGGTTTCATTCTCAACAGACGCCTGTGTTTTAGATGGACCATTTTTGTCTCCCAAAGTGATCGTTATTAAGGGTTTGTAAAAACTGCAGTTTCTCTTTGGGGGAAATTCATGGAGAGTGATTTAAAATTCTCTAAAGGCTGCATAGAAATGTTCTTGGGATCTGTAGCCTGGAAAGCAAAACATCAAATTAACACTAATTTTTGTCTCCTATGAAGGCATCGTATTATACTTTTCTAGTAATATCTATAGGCTAGTAGAGATTAGACCAAGTGACCTACCACGTCTAAAATTCAATGAAACCTTTCAGAATGAAGAACTGTCTTCACAAGGGCTTCCTTAATTAAGAGAGAAAGGAAGCCATTGCTCATTCTAGTCAATTCTTACTCTTAAAAGCCTCCCCCTTTAGTATTTTTCTTCTCTTCAGTGTCATTAAATGACTTTACCTACTTGGTGAAAGTCTTGGGCACTATTCTTTTTAAGGCACAGTTTAAAAAAATAGATTCATGTATTGTAAATCCTTTGGGAAAAGGGTTCAAACAAATTTATGTGTGTGTGTGTGTGTGTGTGTGTGTGTACGTCTGTGTATATACAACACACACAGACACACACACATATATATCATTATATACAATGAGTGTAAAATTTCTCATACTCTTTAAGGAATTCAATTTTTGAGACTGTATATATTTTTAGTTTTAGATTTTATTCATTTACTTTGAGAGAGAGAGAGAAAAAGAGAGAGAGAGAGAACATGAGTGGGGCAAAGACAGAGAGAGAAAGAGAAAGAAAGAGAATCCCAAGCAGGCCCTGTGCTGACAGCACCGAGCCCAAAGCAGGGATTGACCTGAGCCAAAATCAAGAGTCAGATGCTTAACTGAGTAACTGAGGCACCTGAGACTATATAGATTTTTAAGTAACCCAAAAGGGAAAAAAACCCCTACATGTATGAAGGTATTTATCATAGTATTATCTGTGGTGGTAAAATAATATTTTATTTTAAAAAGTTTTTTTAATGTTTATTTATTTTTGAGAGACAGACAGTATAAGAGCAGGGGAGGGGCAGAGAAGGAAGGAGACACAGAATCTGAAACAGGTTCCAGGCTCTGAGCTGTCAGCACAGAGCCTGACGTGAGGCTCAAACTCACGAAGTATGAGATCATGATCTGACCCGAAGTCCGACGCTTCACCAACTGAGCCACTCAGGTGCCCCTATGGCAGTAAAATTTTAGATTCAACTTATGTGTTCAAAAGTAGAGATGCTGTTTGTTTAAATAGTTATACAACCATTTGAAAAAATGGAATCCGATCATTAAATGTGATTATTAAGAACACTACAGCTACAAATTATATGACAGAAAGTCTAGCATAACCAAAGTGGAATGCAGAATTTGGCCATTTCTATTATGAGTGTGTAAACATTCTGTGTGCATGTGAACATAGAAAAAAAGAGAACCCTCCCCCAACAGAAAGCAACCCCCATTTGATTTCTAGCGTTCCTCCATTCATTCCACAAACCATCAGGTGGCACTTCTGTGTGGCGTGTGGCACGTAGCAGTGATTTTTGTTTTTCCTTTTCTCGATTTTGAGTACGTTATTTTGTTATCATTTCAGTCTGGCAGTAAAATAATTCTAAGTGAATCACCAGCCAGGATTTAACTGGGAGATCTGTAGAAATGAAAGGCTGGAAGCTTTAGGCGTGAACACAAGCATACTCCCTTCTCCAGGGAAAGAACAGGGGAGCCGCTAGACTTGATGGGGACAGCAGGAAAGAGAAGTTGCGGAGAAGCAGCCTTAATCAGCACATCTGGGAGGAAGGCCCTGGGCGGTGAGCACCTGGGCTGCAGGGGAATGAATGTAGAAGGATGGTTTGATTGTTTTCTCCACCTGATGTCTGTCTCAGGATTTCATCCTTCAAAATCGAAAGCTCTGGCTACGGATCAAAAAAGAATTTGGATTCTATTCTAAAAGTCAATATAGGCACTGGCAAAAAAAGCTGGCAGAAGATTCCACCTGGCCTCCCACAAACAGAACGGATTATTCAAGCGATGGCGAAAATGGATTCTACATCAACCGCGGCTATGAGAGCCCTGAACAGATTCCCAAAGCGAAACTCGAATTGGGTGGCCAAGCCACAGAACAGCATTTTTGGACTAGGCTGTAATCAGAATGGTCGTCAAACGTGGTTAACAGCAGCTCCTCATTTCCAGATCTAAAACATCGGGGAGAGGTGAGGACAGTTTACCCTTACCTTTCCTCCCTCCATCAGAGGATTCAGAGTGCTTTTCTCCATGTACTGAACCTTGCAAAAAAGACCCTTAAATATGCTTATTTTGACTGTATCCTCCACTACTGAGGGGACAAGTAGACTTCCTGAGTTGTCTTTTTTTTTTCTCCTTAATAAACTATTCATCTTGCATAGCATGATCCTGGCTGAAATACACAAGTTTTTATGGTAGTGAAATTAGTGGTATGAACACCAGTAGAAGGAAAATTCAAGAAGAGTTTGGTCTTTGAAAGTTTCACCAATATATCTCTATTTTCATCGACAGAAATAAAAGATGCAGTGGGGGGGGGAGTCCTTCTGTCAACAAATTGTCACAAGCTTACTTAACCTCATATTCACTCGCGAAGATCATTTATGTAACTATTTTTTCCCAAGGTCACAAAATTCCTCTTTTTGCTTCTTTTTTATGGCTGTCAAAGAGAGGCAAGAATTGAGATTTCCTTCAGAAAAGTTAACTCTGTAATAAGTGTAGATGTAGCAAACGATGGAGGAGCCTGATAATTATACATAATCTTGGCTTGGGCACAGCTTATATCTAAGTCAACTCCACCGATGTTTTCATTTCCCAAAGTATATTGGTGTGGGGTCAGTAAGCTACCAAATCCAGGGTGGATCACAAAGATAATGGGATAACCTGTTAAAATGTACTTTTCACTTAAAGAAGCAGGACACTTTTATTTATTGTTTGCTATGGACAGATGAAACCCTCGGGTTCTAAGTCAAAAAGTTGGTTCACACTCAGCATCGATCATCTTAAAACACAACCCTGGGGAAGGACTCATAATGTTTGTGTCTACAGCATGACAGACATTAGGCCACCAAACAGCCTCAGGTTCCATTTCATCTTCTCATTATTTTACTCAATCATTAAATGTGCACTAACGGCCACAAGAAAAGGTATATCCTCTGTAAATATATTCTGTACACTATTCCCCTTAATATATATCTACCTCTCTGTGACCTTGAGAGGACATAGATCCCAAGTGAACATTTTAAATTAGCTACTGGGCTTTCCTTGTTACAATAAATCTAATTTTGCTAATTTAACGGATCTTTAATGGCTCCTAGGCAATTAGCTAGCCAGTTCTATGTCATAAATTCCAGTTATGTGCCTACGACTGTGATGTATGCATTCAATGTATGCATTCAATAATGCCTTTACAATTCCGTAATCCTTAGAATTGGAAAAATGTTTTCAGCATTTCAGCAATGCACTGCTGTAGATAGAATTCTATACTTCTGTATACAAACCAGAAGCAGAAATACAAATTCCTATAAAAACAAATGTAAATATATTTACATTTTATTTGCTTTTTAACCTTTTCGTGGGTGCACGGCTTTGGAGAGGGATCATATAAAAACGTGTCAATTTAGTGACTACCAATGAAAGATGAAAGGAAGAAGAAGATTTTTAGATTAAGAAATGTTTGTCAACCTGAAATATATGGCGCCCGGACCTTGAACTGGCATATCTGTATTTAGTCATTTGACCTTCAGAATCAGAAGATTCAATTGACACACTGTGACATTTAGATAACATAAAAAGATTAATAAATCTTTATTCAATAAATGTACAGCCTCCCTTGCCCGGTTTTTCCAACAACCTATTAGTTATCTGAGAGATGATGATATTTATTTCACAGATCTTTTGTGTGTGTGGGGTGAGGGCACATAATATAGTTGAACTCTACCCTTGACTTTGCTGAACGTACTCTCAGAGAAGGATTGAATGATCTTGGAAGAAAGTTCTTGATAAAAGCACCATGAGCATGACCCCAAATGTTTACCTGTAAGAAACGCAAACTGGACAGTCTCAAGCTGCCCATCGTCAAGAATGGCCATTTCTATGGGCAAACTGATGACTGACTTCGTGAGCTCTCCTCTCAGGGTGAACGGCACTGGAGCCTGAACACCACCTATGTGGGAAAAGTATCCTTGAATTGGATTTAAAAGTACATTTGTGACACAGCATAGTTAGGACTGCCTTCTGGAGTAGAGAGGTCTAAGTTCACGATTAAGGTTTGACTTGAAGATCTCAGGAAGTCCTTTCTGTTTCCACTTCTGCTCCCTCTCCCATTGGTTGGCATGGTAATTCCACCACACACAAGTCTCCTGCTTTGGGTAAAATGTGCCCTCTGCACTCACCCTTTATCAAAAGGTAAGCACACCTTGGGAAAGGTAACATATTATGCCAATCTCACCCTAATTTGACAATATTAGAAAAAATGCTTTATTTTTCTTTTTACTATTACTTGAAAGCAGAGCATCAAAGGAAGAGGAAACTCAGCTTAGAATAAAAATGAAGGGGTCATTTTGGATCGTGGTATCTGGTAGAAGACACTTACTCCTCCCAGAGGACCAGTGGAGGAAGAGGGAGTTTGGGGGTTATCTGGAGACAGAACTGATGTCATTAAGGGAAGAGGTTAGACAGGGAACAAGGAAGAGAGTTGGGTTTCTGTCAGTGATAGGGTCATAAACGCTATCTGTTCACTGCGTCTTCTGTTGAGTTACTTTATCTACTGCTTTCCTTATTCCTTGATCGTACCTTCTCACCCCCATTTACTTGAACTTTTTCTTTATTTAATGCCATGCTTTTAGTTATGACATAAGAAGGATGTCATTGGTTAGTGGTGTGGTCTGTAGGGTAATGCTACAATGTCTGATACAATCCTAGGGTATGGAGACCTGCATTCACTTTTCTCCACCAGCTGCCAACAGGAATTCCCTTGGGAACGTATCAAACAGCAATTTGTTTCATTCAACAGATAATCAATAAAATGCAAGAATAAAATCATGATACTCTTTGACTTACAGTAAAAGCCTTGAACAGTAACATGAGATCTTGTTGTCTAAATATGGCACATCAAACCTACTTTAATGATCTCTTTTTAAGGTTAAAAAGGCCAAAGCCTTGAAATACTTCAAAGGATACAATGTAGCTCTGTAGAAGTAACAGCCCACTCTTGTGTGGCTCATACTCCTGACAAATGAGTGACTTCCAGGGAAATCACTGGATCTGAAACACCAGCGGAAAGGATCCCGTCTCCCATCCGCCCCACCCCCATCTGCACAGGAACTAGGCGATAGGAGTCCACCCTCAAATGGATTGTTAATCAAAGCTCCTCAAACTGCTTAACCAAATGCTCAATTCCCCAGTTTCTTTTCGGACCAGAAAAGGAATACGAAGTTCGATGTCAATCTCAACAATTTGGGGGATCTCAACATTTCTTTTAAAATCACATATCAGTGTGATTTTACTTCCTCTGGCAAGTACAAAGTAGCTGCCTTCAGGAAAAAGGAAAACAATATTTATGGTAGAAGATAAAATGCGACGTGATTGTTTTAAGATCTTTCGGTGGCTTGCTCAAAAGGCTACTGCTTCTTGTTTAAGCTGCCACGGCAGATCTCTGCTGGTAGGGAGAAAAATTTCCATGGCTCAATGATGAGATAACATTGGTAAGCAATTTATTAAAGAGCCTGCCATCCATCACTGGAATTTGGAACAATAATGATGCATCGAAAATAATATTCATCCCAGTTTTTTTTCCCCTCCTCACAAATTCCTTCAGTTCCAATATCTCTTCAGTAAACTGTTAATAGTATTTTGCTCTTTGTCTTTTTGGAAATAAGCCCAGGAGTGAGAAGGCACCAGCAGCAGCGGTCACAAACCCAATGGTACTTATTGCTTGGTTGGCCTACAGAGAAATGAGAAACAGAAAAGACCACATCTTATTCTAAAGGCACCTCAGTGTCCTAAATCCTTTGAAAGACCCTTTCACTTGAAAGACCCTTTCAATTACACTGGAAAAACTTAAAGCTTCGTGCAAAATTAAATTCTGTGTGAAGATGAATAAATTTGTAGTTTTTATAATTATGATGAAGATAGAGTTAAATACACATAGGTATATGTTCTTCTTATTTTTATGGCCCCCAACAGTTTATAACTCATCTTGGCACAATTCTTAATAATCATCGTGGTACATCTAGGAGGTAGTATTACTCCTGTTTTGCAAAACTTGGTAAGTTAAATGATTTGCCTGGGGTCATCTCACCAAGATGTAAATTTAGATATCAGTTGAGCTATGAACCATGTGTTTCCCCTCCAAATAATCCCTGCCTCCTAAATACACCGTAGTTTGGTCTATACCAGAGTGAATATCTGTGTACGTGTTTGTGTGTGTGTGTGTCTGTGCGTGTGTGTGTGTGTGTTCCCTGACTCAAGAATGTCAACTAGCAAAATAATTCACAGACGTAATCTAAGCTAACCACCTATAAGCTCTTATTTGGTAGATTCAATTTCTATTTTGATAAGCAAACTTCAAAAGAGGTCACTATTGATGTTAACTATTGTGTCACAAATTAATTTCTCATGTAGACAAACTAAAATAAACCACTCTCAAGCTCAATTGTCCATAAAGGAGTTCAGACATTTACAGCTTTAAGGGTATTAATCATCATCATGATGAGGAATCTAATAAATATTCAGGATTTTCATGGCACTCAGCAAACATTGCTTTCCATCTGCATGAGTTTGAGCGGTTTTATGACCCAAAGGTCATATTCAGATGCTTCAGAGTCATCAGATATTCTGAAAACAACAGTTGTTCTCTGGGATTTAAGAATCAGGCTTTCAAATAAAGCGAAACATGTCCCCCAAATGATTCTGGGGACCAACCCAAATGCTGGAAAGCCTGACCCAGATCATGTTTGAGCATGCCCTGTCTCTAACCCATGGGGCTCCACCACATAGCCTGCCACCCCCACGTGACTGCCACATAGTGCTACCTGCCTACCAACCGCAAGGGCCTGGCCAAGACAGCAGCTCATGACAGGAGTGTTTACTCCATTACGTCACCCTGTGGTCTGCAGGGACGAGGCCGGTCACCATAACTCCCTGCTCTGACACCATCCACAGTTGCCAGGGAGAACGGCAGCTGGCAAACAAATGACAAATACTATTTCGGTTGACAATCCTAACGTTATGTATTTGCTTGCTTGCTTGTTTTATTCATAATTTTTAATTAGTCACCACCTAAGTTATTTCCCGGAGAAGACTCAGAATTTGCTACAGCCCAGAACTACCCATAGGGAGCCGAAGGGACAGGCAGATACAAGACAGAGGACAAAATTCCAAAGAAAGGCTAAATCAATAATCAGAGAGGGCTCAAGGATTATAAATCAAGCCTAACTCTCATAGAATTCCAGGCAGATGCTGAGATCCCAGGAAGATCTGATACAGGGAAACATGGCAGGCAATGAACAAATAGGAAGGTCCAATTGGCGTCTTTAGAGAGAGGAGTCAAATGGCAGCAGGGTACAGCCTTGGGGAAACGTCAGATTGTGTGGGTAGGGTGGTCCCAGCTAAATGCCGACCTAACTCACTGTGTTATCTTTCAGCCACTAGAAATACAAGAAGTGAAAGAAATCCCACAAATCTAAGAGGCCTGGGGAGAGCAATGTGATCCTAAACCAAAATCCCTTAAGAGCACGCAGGCCAGATACAATTACAAGGAAACTGTTTCCTATAGTGCACACAGTTTCCCAAATCCCAAACACTTACTTAAAGTTATAGTCTAGATGGCAAAATCCTGTGTAGTTCAGGCAATCCCTTGGCGTTATATGTACTGGGATCTGACGTGCAAGATTATAATATCTCAGAACGTTCCCAGAATGAGTATGAAGCAGAGCTTTTATTGCATGATTTACTTAGGATTATAAAATCACCTAAGCTGACTCTTCACACTTTGATCCTTTATGGGCTTTCTGACTGGTGGCCATAATAAAGGCCTCATTCTGAGAACCTATGCATGACCAAGGAAACATTAGTTGAATCTGGAGTGCTGTATCCTGACACAGTGTAGCTGGGTCACAGATGACCACAGGGTTTATCAAATTTCCTCTTTCTCTGAGACTCTAAGATTACAGTGCGATGTACTGAGGCACAGTCAGGATGTATTGTAGATCAGCTTGTCCAAGCCTATTCAAGAGTGCTCCCATCTTCCACAAAGCTAGGCACATTTTAATACCTTGCTAAGACTCTACCAGTGGAAAATGTCTACTTAAAATCTTGTTTAAAAGAAAAGACAAGCCACATACTAGGAAAAAATCACTTCCAACAGGCAAATCTGATAAGGAACTGTTATCCAAAATATGTAAAAAGCTCTTAAAACTCAACAAAAAGAAAACAAGCAAGCAACCCAATTTACAATGGGCAAAGACCTCAAGAGACGCGTCATCAAACGTGCAGATGACAAAGGAGCGTATGAAAAGATGCTTAACTTCCTACATGTTTATGGAATTGCAAATTAAAACAGTGAGACACCACTATGTACCTATTGAATGGCTAAATCCCAAAATGTTCATAACACTAAATGTGCTAGAAGACATGGAAAAACAGGAACTCTCATTCATTGTTGGTGGGAATGCAAAAGGGCACAACCACTTTGGTTTCTAACAATAAATATATTCTTACCATACAATCCAGTAATCATGCTCCTTGGTGTTTACCCAAAGGAGTTGGAAATTTATATCCACACACAAAAACCTGCACACAAAGGTTTCTAGCAGTTTTATTCATAATGACTAAAACTTGAAATCAATCAAGATGTTTTTGGTTGGTGAATGCACATCCAGACAATGGAACGTTACTTGGTGATAAAGAAAAATGAGTTACCAAATCATGAACAGGCACGGAGGAATTTTAAATGCGTATTGCTTAGTATGCATTCTGCTCAGTAGTTGCCAGAGACTTAGAGAGGAGGAAAGATGAATAGGCAAGCAGAACATAGAGGAGTTTTAGGGCAGGGAAACTTCTGTATGATGCTGTAATAATGGATATATGTCACTACACAGTTGTTACAATTTATAGAATGGACAACACTAAGACTAAACCCTAATGTAAACTATTTTGAGAGACAACATTTTTCCTTTATCCATCTTAGATTTTCAGCTGAGGCTCACTAATAAAAGACAAACTGACAAGAGAAAACCAAACAGGTTTACTAACATGTACATCTCCTATCTACATGGAAGAAACTCAGGGAATAGCAACTCAAAGAGGTGGCTTAGGATTCAGGCTTGTACAGCACATCTTCCACAAAGATCAGTACATTTGTAGAATAATGACAGGACAAAGAAAGCAGTTTCAGGCTTCCAAGGGTGGCAGATCATGTGAAGGTAAATATATGGGAAACTAATGGCAAAGGCTAGTTGGTAAAGGTTATTTAGATTCCTCTATTGGTTGTCTGTGATGAGTAGGTTTTGTCCCTCCTGCTAGCAAAGGAAGGGGGATGCCTTTGAAAATGTATCTCCCACTTTTAGGCAAATAGGTGGAGAGCAGGGCCTGCGTCTTCTCAACTGCCTTTGGCTCAAAATAATCTTTATGGCACATATTTTGGGGTGATATTCTAGTGTCCTTCACTATGGACTTTGGTGGGTAATGTGTTAGTGTTGGTTCATTGTTTATAACAAATATACCATGCTGATATGGAACGTTGATGGTGGGGGAGAGTTATGTGGGAACTCTCTAAACTTCCAGATCATATTTGCTGTGAATTGTAGATTGCTCTAAAAAAAAAATCTATTAATTTTTTTAAAACATAAAGTACAAAGACGAAAAAAGATGGACCATGATCCTTCCACCTTTCCAATCTTTTTAAACACAGTTGAGGTTTTTTAATTTGAAGGAAATACATAGCCATTCCCCAAGAAAACTGTTCTATGTTCAAGACCCCTAATCCCTTGGAGCAAAGGCAGTCCTATACATTGCAATCCAGGCCTATCTCAAAAAAACAAGAAGAATCACAAACCTAACCTCGCACCTAAAGGAACTAGAAGCAGAGCAACAAAGAAACACCAGCAGAAGAAGAGAAATAATAAAGATCAGAGCAAAAATAAATAATATAGAATCTGAAAAAAGCAAACAACCAGAAGAACAGATCAATGCATAGAAGTTCTGTTTTTTTTAAAGAATAAACAAAATCGATAACCCCCTAGCCAGACTTCACAAAAAGAGAGAGAACCCAAATAGATAAAATCATGAATGAAAGTGGACAGATCACAACCAACACCACAGAAATACAAACAATTATTAGAGAATACTATGAAAAATTATATGCCAACAAATTGGACAACCTGGAAGAAATGGACAGGTTACTGGACACCCACATGCTACCAAAACTCAAATGGGAAGAAATAGAAAATTTGAACAGACCCATAACCAGCAAGGAAATCAAATCAGTTATCAAAAATCCCCCAACAAATAAGAGTCCTGGGCCAGATGGCTTCCCTGAGAAATTCTACCAGACATTTAAAGCAGAGTTAATACCTATTCTTCTCAAGCTGTTCTGAAAAATAGAAATGGGAGGAAACCTTCTGGACTCATTCTATGAAGCCAGCATTACCTGGATTCCCAAACCAGACATAGACCCCACTCACTAAAAGGAGAATTACAGGCCAATATCCCTGGTGAACATGGATGCAAAATTTCTCACCAAAATCCTAGCAAATCGAATTCAACAGCATGTTAAAAGAATTATTCACCATGATCAAGTGGGATTCATCCCTGGGCTGCAGGGCAGGTTCAATATTCACAAATCAATCAGTGTGATATATCACATTAGAAGAAGAAAGGATAAGGGTCATATGATCCTGTCAACAGTTGCAGAAAAAGTATTTGACAAAATACAGCATCTTTTCTTAATAAAAACCCTTAAGAAAGTTGGAAAGAACATACCTTAACATCATAAAAGCCCATTTATGAAAGCCCACCGCTAATATCATCCTCAATGGAGAAAAACTAAGAGCTTTCCCGCTGAGATCAGGAACACGACAGGGATGTCCACTCTCACCACTGTCGTTTAACATAGTGCTGGAAGTCCTAGCCTCAGAAATTAGACAACAAAATGAAATAAAAGGCATCCAAACTGGCAAAGAATAAGTCAAACTTTCACTTTTTGCAGATGATACGATACTGTACATGGAAAACCTGAAAGACCCCACCAAAAAGATGCTAGAACTGATACGTGTACTCGGCAAAGTTGCAGGATATAAAATCCATGTACAGAAATTGGTTGCAATTCCATACACCACTAATGAAGCAGCAGAAAGAGAAATCAAGAAATTGGTCCCATTTACAATAGCACCAAGAACCACTGATACCTAGGAATAAACCTCAGTAAGGATATAAAATATCTGTATGCTTAAAACTATAGAAAACTTATGAAAGACATTGAAAAAGACACAAAGAAATGGAAAAACATTCCATGCTCATAGATTGGAAGAAAAAATATTGTTAAAATGTCAATACTACCCAAAGCAATCCACACATTCAAAGAAATAGCAAAATTGCACCAGGAACCTTCTCAGAGCTAGAACAAACATTCCTAAACTTTGTTTGGAACCACAAAAGACCCCGAATAGAATAGCCAAGGTAATGTTGAAAAAGAAAACCAAAGCAGGAGGCATCACCATCCCAGACTTCAGCCTCTTACAAAGCTGTCATCGTCAAGACAGTATGGTATTGGCACAAAAACAGACACTATTGAAATCGAAGAGAGAACCCAGAATTGGACCCACAAATGAATGGCCAATTAATCTTTGACAAAACAGGAAAGAGTATCCAACGGGTAAAAGGCAGTCTTTTCAGCAAATGGTGCTGGGAGAACTGGACAGCGACATGCAGAAGAATGGAAAGGGACCGCTTGCTTACACCACACACAAAAATAAACTCAAAATGGATAAAAGACCTAAATGTGAGACAAGAAACCACCGAAACCCTAGAGGAGAAAACAGGCAACAACCTCTTGCCATTTGCAACAATGTGGATGGAACTGGAGGGTATTACGCTAAGTGAAATAAGTCCGTCACAGAAAGACTGATGTCCTATGTTTTCACTCATGTGGAATTTGAGAAAGTCAACAGAAGACCATGGGGGAAGGGAAGGGGAATAAATAATTTCAAAGGCGGAGGCAAGCCATAAGAGACTCTAAAATACAAAGAACAAACTGAGGGCTGATGGGGGTGGGGAGACATGCGGGAGAGGGGAAAGTGAGTGATGGGCATTGAGGAGGGCACTTGTTGGGATAAGCACTGGCCATTGTATGTATGCAATGAATCATGGGAATCTATTCCCAAAGCCAAGAGTACACTGTATATACTGTATATTAGCTAACTTAATAATAAATAAATCCATACATGCATATATACATACATACATTTGTTGAAACTTTCAAAAAAGGGCCCCCAATCCCTAGGGAGACCCCAAAACTAATCGAACATTAGCTATTATTAGTAGTAATACTATGAATTATTGATAGTAATGAAAATAATAATAAAGTTATAGTTTCTATCAGATCAACATAAATATTAACGAAGAGTACCAATAAAGAGCTATAAAATTCTTAAATGCTATAATCTAAGATACATTGTCTACTGGGATGGATGAGATGTAGTAAGTGTGCTAAGAGACTTCAAAAATCTAGTATAATCCCCCAAACAGCCTCAGTTTATAGACTAGGAAACTGATAAAGAATGTTCTCAAAGCCACCCAGCTAATAACTGGGGAAGATGAGGTTGTGGTTCTGGGAAGCACAGTGTCTAAGCCTAGGCGAGTTCTTAAGGTTGTCATTATACTTCTTTCCACAAGACCAGCTAGAGAACAGTTCTAGTTGTTGAGGAATGATTAATTTTTCATGGGTCTTGATTCTGGGTATGAAAGGGGAAAAGATGAGGGATCATATATTAGAGCCAAGCAAGAAGATGGTTCTAATCCTTTTCTTTTTAAGCCACATTAAAAAAAAAAATTGAACACAGTGGATAACTTTATCATTTACAAAGGAGAGGGATGGGCTCCATTTCCTGGTTATACCATTAGTTTTCAATGTGAAGGTCAGCAGGAATTTGTGTGGCTATCCTCTGTGTTCTGGCTCGGAAACGATTTATTGTTACATGTGACTAGAACATTCATTATGTTAATATATTTGCTAATAAAAATGAATTTCCAATTAAATTATTTCCTAATGAGAACAAATGTATCCTTTCATTATGTTCCCTGTACCATCTTCCCAAGCTTCTGTGAGAGGAATTGTAAACTAATTCCTTAGAACAGATGTTTATATAACCGATTCAACCATTTCAAGATACTGGGAGCCTCTATTCATTCTCTAATATCACTTTAATAAATCTTTAGGTTAGAATATCAACATTGGAATCGGACTGGTGGCGCAAAACAGTGTGAGAGGTGACAACATTACATGCTACTTTAAAAATAAAGTAATGAGGGGCGCCTGGGTGGCTCAGTCGGTTAAGCGTCCGACTTCGGCTCAGGTCATCATCTCACAGTTAGTGGGTTCCACCCTCGCGTCGGGCTCTGTGCTGACAGCTCAGAGCCTGGAGCCTGCTTCAGATTCTATGTCTCCCTCTCTCTCTGACCCTCCCCTGCTCACGCTGTCCCTCTCTCAGAAATAAAACATTTAAAAAATTTTTTTAAAATAATTTATCCATTTTAAGAAATCACCCAAAATCTCAGTTAATGAAAAGGTCTGCTTAAAAGCACAGGGTTCCTCTGACACTTGCATTGCAAGGAGATAGGAATAATTTTCAAACCCACCCAAATATATCTGTCATTAGTTGGCCTCTCTCAGCTAATGGAGAAGAATTCACGAGTTACCATCTCTCTTTCTGGCAAATGAACTCCCATTTTAATATTTCACCATTCTTTTCAGGATGTTCCTTTCAGCATGTGAGGTTACTGATTTGAAACTGCTGGATGGCAGGGAAATGGGAGGGAAAAACCCCGAAGGACAGAAGGCAATAGAACTGACAGAAAAGCTATGGTCTTAATTCTGCCTCAAGTTCCTTTAGCCCTAAATTCACGATGTCCACGTTCTAACACTCATGTGGTCATAACTGCTACAGGATCTTGGACCCCTTCATTCATTTCCTTATCCTTCGGATTCTCATCTTTTCTCGTTCTTTTCATGTTTCTGAGGCCTGAGAATCTTATCATAGTCAGTAGTTCCTATTTTTCCAAGGTAAGAAACTTCTTTTACAGCTTCTAAAGAAAACTCACCTGCTCTGAAATTCCTTCTCCGTAGCGAAGCAAAGTCACAAAATGCTCGCAGTTGTTGACAAGTATGTCATAATCCACCTCCTGTCCAATTACAATCTCTGACCGCTGCATGACTTCCTCCACGGGGAGGGGAGGATAAGTTTCATCATATTTATTATTTATTCTGTATGTGTCGTTTCCCACGACATCCTTCAGGAGCTGCATCTTCACTAGGGCCTTCCTGCTAAATATAGACTTAGCGCTCGTAAATGCTGCAGAAACGCCATCCTCTATAAGGAGAATGCTGGTTAGCAAGATGTGGTGAGAGAACCCCAATGCCATAGCATTGCAATGCCACAACTTTGGAAAGGATGGAGTCACCGAACCTAGCTCCGTTCCAAACTTACCGCCAGACCAGAAGCCACTTACTCTTACCAGGCTTAATAACGCATTTGATAGTTTATCAATAACACTTAATACTATGTGAGTGAAAATATAAGAGAAACCCTGTATCTACCCATACAGCAAACTGGGTGAGAAAACTCCCCATTCTTGAGGAGTAAGTTCTCTATCAGTTGCCATTATTATTAACGATCTTGGTACATGTTCCTAGCATAGTACAGATAAAACCATTGCCTCCTCTTTTTTCTATAAAATATGCTCTTTTTCAGCATCTGAACCCTTCCAAACTATCTCTGGGCCTCAGCAGCTGTGCATGGTGATCGATAACCTCATCCTACTTGTCTAAGTGTGCTCCGTACCCCTTTCTCTGTTTTTTACACTTGCTCTCTCAACTTGGCTTCCATTTGGTTCCAATTTGAAACCCCTCCCAGGGGTCAGCCGGGGTCAAGCTGGTTTTATCTTGCCAGTTCCTTTTGGCCAAGAAACACGGTCCTGAAACGAAATCTAGCCTAGTAGTCAAAGTCCATTAGATGTGGCTCCATGCTATGTGCTACCCACCTAGTACATGTTCCACCACCTGCAACTCCCTTTTAGCTGCCTTAATTGGCAAGCATTTGCCTAGACTGCTAGGTATCCGTGTCTCCTGGCCTGCGACTGCCTGTATCTGAGGTTGGACAGACGACTGTTCAGTGTTCAGCTCTAATGCCAGGCCCGGGTCCCTCTCCATCTGCCCAAGACTGCTATGCTTGGCTATGTGTTCAAGTCAATCATGAGAGAGAGAGTCTCCACGTAACCAGTGTTTAGAGAGTCTTCCTTTTTGTAATCACTGAAAGCTAACTTTCTTTTCTCCTCTTCTTTTTTCCTGCCTTCCAAGCCCCTTTCCCTTCAAGCAACATTTCTGGCAAATATCTTACACGTTGAAAGTTCTTGTACATTACAAGTTCTTTGAGCCTAGGTCTCCTAGTTAGAATTACTGAAGTTTTTTTATACTAGAATGATGCTATCAATTTATAGATGAAGACACTGAAGCTTAGAGAGGTAAACTGGCTTGCAAAATATCACACAAATAGCTAACAGCAGAACCAGAACCTGGATTTCAGTCTACAGGATCAAAGCTCAGCGCTAGAACCATATTAATATGGAGCTTAACAGATGAAAATAAGGAAAGCCTAGAAAAAAATCTATTATTTTCCAGACGTGAAAGCTACAGCGATAATGCTGCATTGCTTAGTGTTAATCACTAGATTCTGCAGAAACTAATCACTCTGTATCATAAATGTCACTTTACTTGCCATTTCTGTTTCCAATATTCTAGAACAAGAGGCAATATCTCAAATGTTGCAAAAATCACTTCATTAGAAATTCTCAGACATCTTCAAGATAGTAAGACCAAGATTATTAATACTTCTTTTTAAAGGTGACTTGAAGAAAAATATACCCCAGGCTACTTGTTATTTGCATACATTTTTTTCCTTAAAAAACAAGTTAATTTGTGCTTGTTTCTAAATATTTAGGAAATACAGAAAAAAACAACATAAATATGTAAATTTAAATCACCCATTAACTACCCACCCATAAATAATCAAGTAATTATTTTGAGGTACTTTCAATATGTCTTTTATTAACCCATGTATATTGATGAATGCCTAGGTGTGAATTCACATGGGTATATATTATTTCTTTGCAAACTAGGTATCATAGGACCCACTGTATTTTTAATCTGGAATTTTTCAGATGAATGTCAGGCAAGATTATTTCTCAAGCAATTAAGCATGTCCAGAAATAAGATTTTTAATGTCTGTTAAATCACTATTGTTTTGGCCTATCTAGCACCCCATCTCACTCTGCCTCTTTCTTTCTGGAAAAGCTTTTGCGTGGGCCAATCATAGTCTCTCCTTCTCCAGGGGACAAGGATGGTACAGGAATAGGTAAGGGATCCACCAGATGAGATTGTTCTCCACTCTATTTCTAATTGCAACAGGCAGGGATTGGCTCTCTCCTGTTAGGTCACAAGACTATAAGAACGAGAGCCTAAGGATTTTGATGACTATCAGTTCAGCTTCCTAGAAAGACATAGTCTAGGAGAATGAAGACAATACATGGAAAGGAAATGCAGATGTGAGTCTTGATAATCATGTTCATACCCCAGGGTGCCTGAGTGGCTCAGCCGGTTAAGTGGCCGACTTCGGCTCTGGTCATGATCTCATGGTTTGTGGGTTCAAGCCCCGCGTTGGGCTCTGGGCCGAGAGCTCAGAGCCTGGAGCCTGCTTTGAATTCTGTGTCTCCCTCTCTCGCTGCCCCTCCCCTGCTTGTGCTCTGTCTCTCTCTCCTCTCTCTCTCTCAAAAATAAACATGAAAAAATTTTTTCTTAAAATATCATGTTCATACCCCTACATCCAGGCATCCCTGAAGCCGGGGCACCAACCATCTTTATCCATTTTGTAGTTTCCCTCAGTGAATCAAGGAATTTGCCTTTTTGCTTCTGCTAATCTTTGTTTGTTTCTGTTACTTATAACTAAAGAATTCTGTCAAACACAGAATAGTCTAATATTCTGTGGCGAAGTCATAACTCATTTAACTAGTTCCCTATTGAATCTAAACTATTGTTGGCTTCTTTTTTTTTTAACCTCTTCATCCCCTTCACATATTTCACCGGTCGCCCTATCCCTCCCCTCTGGCAACCACCCACTGCTCTCTGTATTTGTGAGTCTGTTTCTGGTTGTTTGTTCATTTGTGGTTTTGTGGGTTGTTTGTTTTTTTCTTAGATTCCATGTATAAGTGAAAACATATGGTATTCGTCTTTCTCTTATTTCACATAGCATAATACCATATAGATCCATCCATGTTAATCCAAAAGGCAAGAGCTCATTCTTTTTTATGGCTGGATAATATTCCATTACATACATATATTACATATTATATATATAACATATTATATGTGTGTGTGTGTTTGTGTGTATTATGTTACATCTTCTTTATCAATTCATCTATTAATGGAGACCTAGGCTGCTTATCATGGCCATTGTAAGTAATGCTGCAGCAAACATAGGGGTACATATATCTTTTCAAATTAGTGTTTTCATTTTCTTTGGGCAAATATCCAACAGTGAATTCTTGGATCATAGGTATATCTATTTTTAATCTTTTGAGGAAACATCATATTGTTTTCCACAATGGCTGCACCAATTTACATTCCCACTGATAGTGCAGAAGGATTCCCTTTTCTCCGCATCCTCACCATCACTTGTTAATCTGCCATTGCCTGTTTTTTTTTAACTGTTATGAGATAGAAGTGAATACCCTTATAATGAATGTTACTCTACATCTCTATAAATATTTCTGAAGAATAGACTCAGAGAAGGACAATTACAGGGTCAGAGCATATGAATTCTTTTAAGACTCTTCATACATATTATTAAATTGCTTTCGTAAACAATGTTATCAACTTTCATTTCTTTCTTTTTTTTTAAATATTTTTATTTATTTCTAGGAGAGAGAGAGAGAGAGAGAGAGAGAGAGACAGCATGAGCAGGGGAGGGTCAGAGAGAGAGGGAGATACAGACTCTGAAATAGGCTCCAGGCTCTGAGCTGGCAGTCAGCACAGAGCCCGACGCGGAGCTCGAACCCACGAACCGCGAGATCATGACCTAAGCGAAAGTCGGACGCTTAACCGACTAAGCCACTCAGGCACCCCAACTTTCATTTCTTTCAACAATATCCTTGTTTTGATTTCATTATACCCTTATCAACACTGACTATTATCACTTTTAAATCTTCACTAAGGCGATAGGCATAAAATGTGTTATTCTGTCATACAATTCCTAGACCACTCCCTTTAAAGATGGGTATTGGCTTCTTTTCTTCTTCTACATATTGTTCTTAGTTCTTTACCCATTTGTTTGTTGGGAGTTTGGTGTTTACGTATCCTCAGCATCTAGAATAACATTTGGCACATACTGGGTAACCTATCAATAGATGTTGAACAAATCGAAATGATTTGTGTCATATACAAAGACACGGACTCTTACGTTTGTGAGAAATATTTTCCCAGTGGATTATTTCCTTTGTAATTGTGTGGGTTTCTTTTAATCCAGAGGTTTTAAATTTTAATGTCCATTGGTCTTTGTGATTTAGCCAAAGCCACTATGGTCTTACTGTGTCCTTCTCTAAACCTATTTCAGATACATTTATCTACTTTCTACATTTTATTTCTATTTTGTCTTCTTTTATGATTTCATTCATGACTCCTTCTTATCATAAAAGAATTCAAATGCTCCCAGGAGTTGCCAGAAACAAAACTTACCTAGAGGTGCTATGTTGATAACATAACCATCACCCAGGTACAGTGCCCAGTGCTGATAGCCAGAACGAAACACTTCAATCAAGTCCCCCGGCTGGGGGTTACCAGGATAGCTCAAACTAAAGCAATCATTAAACGCCATCTGCAATGACAGATACAAAGAAGATCCAGCTGACACGACTTGCCAAAAGAAAACCAGTTTAGGACCTCCACTGAAGTATAAGGATATAGAATTTATTGGGATTGCATTCCTTATTAAAGACTTAAACTCATACCACTGTCCTTTTCTTTAAATGATTCCAACACTGAATTCTGTGTGCACAAGTGAAAGAAAAGTGAGAAAGAATTTGTCTGCTAATTGTTTCATTTTCTACAGCACTGCTTCTTATCCTGACCAACCCCACGGCTCCTTTACAATAATAAGCACCTTACAGTTCTCTCTTTAAATCCAGACATTCATAGAAAATATGATTTACCTATACACAAAATTTCAAAAATATTAATTCAGTGCCCTATTGGAACAGAAAGGGAAAGTAAATTTACAATAATATCTATTTTACTTATGTAAATACTTGGTCCATGACTATATGAAAAGATACAATAATGTGTCCATAAACTTGCACTTACTTAGCATGAAAGCGTCAAGATTCAGTAGCAGAAGATGAGGAGTCTTTTAGCCTTTCAAATATCAGCACAGTAAAATCAAAGAACAGGGTATGGGTGGAAGGACACTGATATTCTGTGGGAAAAATACCTTGTATTGCAAAACTTACTCTCTCAGTTAACTGAAGCAGAGAGAATTTCCAGGCTCAGAGGAGTGCCCAGCCATTCAGTCACACTGTAAGATATGGGACATTTATTCCTTGTGCCAAACTGTACTGTGCAATTGAGGTACTTCAGTCTCTACCCATTCAATATCAGTAAATGGTCTTTGTCATGGCACAATCACAAACACCCCCACAGATTTCCACCCCTCCCCTACTACCCCACGTACTGCCTGATGCCTGACTTACGGATTCCAGAAACCGTGTAAGGTGGCCGTGGTAGAAGTGTGACAACTTGGAAGGTTGGGAAGTTCACTGTGTTGTTGAATATGTCTGAAAATTCTAAGCTTGGTGAGTTTTTCCCCCCTTTTAAGGCGCTATTTTTCAGAAAGAACATGTAAGTCTCTGATGGTTGCTTTTTACTAAAGGTTACATTTTCTACATACATATGGCATGGGAGTGGAATGACTCTGTAGAAAGAAGTTAGAGACATTCATCAATACTCAAAAGGAGATTCAGTGCTCTATCCATGTTGAATCTCTTATTGACAGCAGAATTTCTCATCATCTCTCACTCTAATGTAGATACGTACACTCAATTACAAAATAAATCCAAGTGCCAGAAAGGGAAATTTCCAAACCATCTAAATTATATTCATAATAGCACAGGCTAAGGGCCTGGGAATACAGACTATCATTTTTCTGGCACTCTAAAAGTCCTTTTTACAACACTTAATATTGGAAGGGTGTTTTCCCAAGTATTTGTATGCCATCTGTTGAAAACTTCAATCACCACACTGTCACAGGAATGTAGCCAAATGTACACTGTCCATCTGTTGAAAAATAACTATTAAAACAACTTTATGGAAACCATTAAGTCTAACCACTCTCTCAAATATGTTTGAGTCTTATTAATATGGGGTTCAGAATTTGGCCACATGAGCAGTAAAACGAAAAACAGATAATATACTATGAAATAAACAAACACGTTTCCCATGAATCGGATTCAACAAGCACACACAGCTGCCTACTGGAATTCAGGGACCTAGCCAAGCTTACAATAATAATCACCCTTTGAACAGAGAGCACTTTGTAGGGTGACATTTCTTTTTTTCCAAGTGCACTATTGCAATTAACCCTATTTAACTTTTTTAAAACTTACCACTATTTGAGTTTATTATGCTATCATTCCATTTTGTAGAAAAAAAGTATACAGTAGCTAATGCCAACTTTTGGAAAATACCCACTGAAAGCTTCATACAGATCACTTATGTTGGGGTTGCATCACGATAAACCCATCATCAGTTGAAGATCTCCTAGGTCAAAATGCATTTAATTCACCTAACCTACCAAACATCATAGTTTAACTTAGCCTAGCTCATACATGCTCAGAGCATTACGTTAGCCTACAGTTTGCAAAATCATCTAACACGAAGCCTGTTTTATAATAAAGTATTGAACATCTCGTGTACCTATGGAATACTATACTGAAAATGAAAACTGTGGTTGTATGGCTGTATGGATACAAAATGGTTCTACTTGTGTCAATTGTTGACTCTTATGGTCGCGTGGCTGACTGTTTGCTATAGCTTAGCGCCACTGCCCCAGCGTCAGGAGACAGGGTTGTACGTATCACTGGTCCGGGAAAAGATCCAAAGTCAAAACTCAACGTATGATTTCTACTGGATGCGTATTGCTTTCGCGCTATTTTAAAGTAAAAAAAGTCATGAACCAAAAAACCGCTGAGTCAGGGCCCATTTGTATTCATTCTAAAATAGAGAGGGGCAAATAATGGGCCAGGTGTTAAAGATACAAGCTCTTGTCTCAGGTCATCTACTTGCTATTAACAAATAGCAATAGTTGGGCAAACCATCTGTGTCTCAGTTTCCTGTTTTGTTTTCTTTAAATTTAAATTCCAGTTAGTTAATGGACAATGTAGTATTAGTTTCAGGTGTACAATTTAGTGATTCAACACTTCTACATACATCACCCATTGCTCATCACAAGTGCCTCCTTAATCCCCATCACCTAGATCACCCATTCCCCTTTGGAAACAGTCATTTTCTTCTCTATAGTTGAGTCTGTTTCCTGGTTTGTCTTTTTTTTTTTTCCCCCATGACCATTTGTTTTCTTTCTTAAATTCCACATAGGAGTGAAATCATATGCTATCTGTCTTTCTTTGACTGACATATTTTGCATCAGTCTCTTCATCTTGCAGGCACGTTTAAGAATAACTCAAAAAGCCAGGGCAAGTAACCTTAAATGGACAGGCTAAAAGCTGTCCCAAGTGCTCTGTGAACTGGCCAGAGCTAGGCGGGTGGATGGTAAGAGAGCAGTGGTTCTTTGTACATGTCGAGATAGTGGCTTTTATGTGATTTTAGTTCTTAGCGTTTAGGCCACAATAATGCTGTGGAATGGGTGATGCCACGGCACATTTTTAATATATTTAACACATTTTCCATCCTGGCCTATGGTTTGTGAACTGATTTATGAAACGTAAGCTAACTGATTTCCTGAAGCCTACTGTATTTATCATGTTACCACTCAAGAAACTAAGGGAGGAGATCGGAGGCTAGTATGTAAGGGGAAAGTGAGCTCCAACACCAAGCGCTTAGAATCACAGCAATTTCCTGCAGAAAAGTACTTTAGGCATTACTTAATCCGCTGCTCTCCAAATTTGGTTTTAGCAGCAGAGCCCTGAATTAAACCAAATATCAGATGGACCCACAAAAATATAAAACATAAAAGTAGCTCTGCCCTGGATGAAGTCAGAAGGAGCAGGAGAGCCCCATCTGCTCCTCACTGCGGCTGCTTCTGAGGTTGTCTGGGGCCCCAGAAATTCCAGAATGGAGCTTGAATGACACCCATCTAGTTCTAGCACAAGCCCCTCATTTTCAAGACAGAAAAAATGGAAACAGGCAGGTAATTTGACTCGCCAAAGGTCATGTGCTATTTTACAAAAGATTTTCAATAATTGCCAGAGCAATTGAATTCATTGCAAAAACAAAACAAAACAAAATAACAAAACTAAACTAAAACCTCCACATAAGTCTCACGTCTTATACAAAAAATATTTCAAAACAGATAACGGAACTAAATGTACATCTATAAAACATAGAGAAGGGGGGAGCACATAGGAAAACTCCCCAGGACCTAGGGTAGACAAAGAGTTCTAAGTCTTGATACCAAAAGTATTATCCATAAAAGGAAAAACTGACAATTTGATATCCTTAAAATTTAAAACTTTTGCACTGCAAAAGATCCTGTTAAAAGCTCAAAAAAGCAAGCTATACAATGGGAGAAAACATTTGCCAAACACATATCTGAGAAAGGACTAGTACTGAGAACGTATAAAGAACTCTCAAAACTCAAGAGTAAAAGAGCAAAGAATACAATTAGAACGTGGCCAAACGACACAAAGACATTTCACCAAAGACACAGATGTGAAGTAAGCCAGGTTAAATACCATTAACCACTTGGGAAGTGCAGATTAAAACCACAATGGGATAGCACCAAATACATATCACAAGAACTAAAATAAAAAATAGTGACAACAGAAAATGCTGGCAAGGATGAAGAGTCACTGTATCACTCGTTTGCTGGTGAGACTATAAAATGGTATAGCCACTCTTGAAGCAATGAGGCAATTTCTTTAAAAACTTGTAACTACCATACAATCCAGCAGTTGCACTTCTGGATATTTACCATAGAGATTGAAGACAAGGAAGACTTATATTTACACAAAAACCTGTACCTGGGAGTTCAGAGCAGCTTATTCATAATAGTCAAAAACCGGAAATAGCCCAGGTGACCTTCAATGCGTAAATAAATTGTGGTATAGCCATACCATGGAAACTATTAGGGAATAGAAAGGAACAAACTACTGATACATTCAGCAACCTAGAGGAATCCCAGATAATTAGGCTGAGTGAAAAATGCCAATGCCAAAATGTTACATACTCTATGATTCTTTTTATAGAACATTCTCAAAATGAAAAATTAGAGAAATAGAGAATAGTTGTTGCTAGGGGTTAAGAAAGTGGTGAAAGGGAAGTAGGTATGGCTATAAAAGGACAACATGAGAGATTCTAGAGATGACAGAAATGTTTTCATCCAGATCACGTCAATTTCAATGACCTGTGTCTGATAGTATACTATAGTTTGCACATTGTTACTATTGGGGGAAACTGGGTAAAGATCAAGGGATCTCTCTGTATTATTTCTCATAATTGCATGTGAATCTACAATTACCTAAAAACAAACAGATTAGTTTTAAAAAAAGAGACCAATGTTTTTTTTAATATAGAACATCGAAGACAACAAATATGTGGAAGTTATATTGAGGCAGATTTTAGCTGTGCACGAGGAAAATTTCTTTGAAAGCAATCCAACAACAGAATAGAGCACCTTGTGCAGATAGCAGGCTGTCACTGGGAATGTTTAAATACAGTGAGAGTGGATAAAAATAACATTTCCACAGTGGTGGTTGGAGGGGACAGTAGTTAGAGTAAGAAGGCCTTGTAAGTTCCCTTATAAGCTCTAATGTTCTCTCATTCTATTTCCCAGGACCTGTGCGAGGCGTGATCCTCCAATCAACACCACAAGGTAGAGATAATTATTTCCCTCATTTTAAAGATGAGGCAGATGATGTTCACAGCAGTTCAGGAACTTACCCAAAGTCACACAGTGGAAATAGGCCAGAACCTGGACTCAGGTAAGCCTACCTTCAAGACCAGGCTCCTAATCCCAATCTTACGCTGTATTGCCTCCATTGCTAACATTTTTGCACCCTTTTTTGAATACTGTTGGACCAGGTAACAACCGAACTGATTATTATGTTCATCATTTTACATACAGATAAGGAAACTGAGACTCCGATGCATTAACCGTCAGGCCTAAAGTCACAAAGGCAGTAAGTGACAGAGAGGGAGCTCAATTCCAGGTCTGTCTTCTCATTCCAGTCTGCAGGTTCCTGCTTTATACCAATGATAACATCATTAACCAAAGAAATTGTTACTAAACAACTTTACATTTTCCCCTCTTCTCAAAAACCCAATATGTGGAGAAGCTGCGAAAGCACAAAAATATATATTTCGTGTAACGATACAGGAAGTTTTAAACACTTATATGCAGAACCAGTGAGTGGTGGGAATGAACCTTGGGGAATCCTTGCTCTTGTCTTGCAGGAGAGGTGTCAAGGTGGGGCCAGAAGCATCTAGAAGGTGCCTAGACTCAGACCTTAGGCAAACGGCCATCACCCATCTGCGTGGGTAACTGGATTTGTGGGGACCACGTCTACCCATTTCACTTGGGCACAAGAAAATAGTATTGTGCTTCTTAAACATGAGATAGCACAGAACCCATTAAAGATACATTTACGAAGTCCTCTACTACGATCTGTGTGCGTCGCTTGTAAGATAAAAAATACGTTAACAGTTCATCTGCACAGATATGTTTGTCTAGTTTATCATCAAGAGTGGCATGAAGGTAAATCTATAATCTTTTTACAAGACATTTCCTGTTTCAATGGCCAAACCAGGCTACCTCGCTTATACCTGCCTGTTGGTCCCAAAAGATATAACTGCCCCCTGCACAGAGCGGGACGGGCTGATTGAGTGCTGTCCATGAGGCCACCTGCATGACGGGAATACTAACAGCACTGTTTCACAAACGACTCCCAAGAGTGCTGCTGGAAATCTGAAATGCTACCACACACCATCCCTGGTCCAACAGTCTCCCAAGGTGATTTGAACCCTTTCAGCTGCATTTTTTTCCATCCTTGATCCTCCTACATTGAACTGGTTCCAGGAAGCTCTGTGGACTCAGAATGGCTACTTCACAGCCCCTCGGAGCTCTGAGGATCTTTGCTCAGACATCCTTGCTCGGCAGCTGAGGGTCCCCCCTCCCAACCAGATGAACCATCCTCAGCCGCTGCTGCTTCGAATCCTTCCAAGCCTCCCCACCACTGACCGCCCCCCCCCCCTCCACCTTGCCTCCGTATTTTCATCCCTGCATCCTAGGAAAACCAAACCACTCATTATTCCTCACACTCACCTGGAATTTTGTTGCCAACACTGAACCTTCTACCTGGAATGCACTGCCCATTTCCAAATGCCCCTCAAAGTCTCGCTGTTGGGCATCCAGGACAGATGCCACCTCCTCCCCAAGGTCAGCCAGAAATGACTCTCCTCGGGAGTTTCTGCGCGCTTTTGATCTAACACCTGTTGTGTTTCCACACCTGCGTCAGTTACTGGTGCCGCGGGAATAATGTCTTCTGCTGGCTCTTGTTTGTCTCTATACCTTCCGTTGCTAACAGAGTGCCTGGCACAAATAACTGCTGAGCAAATGTCTAATGAATGAAGAGAAACCCAGACCCAGGGAGGACAGAGTGGCCAGGTTTTCCCAGCACATATATCATATTAATAGTCTTGAATGCCAAAGTAATATCACCTAATATCTTATAATGGTAATGACTTGTATTATTATCCATATTCATCCAGTGAGGACGGTAGGTTTAAAAAAGGCTTTTAGGCAGGACCAGTTCTCTAATCATGGTTCCGCCACTTAATAACTGTGTGACTTGGGGACTGAGTCTCTCCCTGTGGACTCAGTTCCCCCATTTGCAACAAAGAGCGGTGTTTGACAAGCGGTGCAAACAAGGGTGTCTGGGAACCCAGAGGCCCTCCCCCACAATCCGCAGCACACCTTGCTCGGGGTGTCCGGGTCGTCCTTCCCACCGGTGGCAGCTGCTGGGGTCCTGGGGTCTCTCTGGCCTCGCAGCTGCTGCCCCTCCAGTTAGTGGTCACGGGCCCACTCCATCTGCTCCCTGGGAAGGTCAAGGCCACAGCAGCTCGCCACCACTCAGCGCCGGCCCTCCAGCGCCAACGCCAACCCCACCGCGCGGAGGCGTCCTGGCGCCCCCGACACCGCTGCGCGCGCCCCAGGCTCGCGCGCCCGCCCGCGCCACCGCGGGGTCCCCAGCCTCGCCTGGAGGAGCCCCCGACGCGACACCTGACCTGTACGTGCGCGCGCGCACCCGCCCGGGAAAGCGCAGCCCCAGCACGGAATCCGTCCAATGACTGCGGCCTTCCGCCCCCGGTCCCTGGGACGTTACTGCAGGAAACTTCTGCGGCCCCAAGGGCTGTGCAGATGCGAACTTAACTTGTCTTGTGGACATAATTCGTCATGAATGCACACTCCCTGCTAGATGTACACACCCTTCCAGCGCGGCACAAATTCCTTTAGCCTGGAAAGGACCCTTAGTCCCTGCGCCCCAAGAAAGCAGCTCGGTCTTTAACTCAGCAAAGGTGGGGACAGGGAGTGACTTTAGAAAACCTCCCTGCTGGGGCTCCTGGGTGGCTTAGTCGGTTAAGCGTCCGACTTTCGCTTAGGTCATGATCTCGCGGTTGTGGGTTCGAGCCCCGCGTCGGGCTCTGTGCTGACTGCCAGCTCGGAGCCTGGAGCCTGTTTCAGTCTGTGTCTCCCTCTCTCTCTGACCCTCCCCTGCTCACGCTGTCTCTCTCTCTCTCTCTCCTAGAAATAAATAAAACATTTAAAAAAAAAAAAAAAGAAAACCTCCCTGCTTCCCACCGCAGGCGCACCTACCGGTGAGTGCTTGTGAGCCTGATCCAGAACCCAAACAAAGGCTGTGAGGACGCGCAGGGACCTGGTTCCCTCTGGACCCCTCCCTGTCACCACCCTCTAGCCTAAGATCGACTTCAGAGCGGAAGGGGGAGAGAAAGGAGAAAGGGGAGAGGAAGGGAGTGCCGGCCCTCGACAGCCAGGTGTTAGTTTCTCTCAGCGACAGATTTACCTGGCTCCAGATGGGATGGGGCCTTCCTTAAAGACAAGACTCTCAATCTCTCTCTCTCTCTGTCTCTCTCTCTCTCTCTAACTCTCTATCCCCCTCCCCAGGCAGCCCATCCCCCCCTCACCTCTTCTGCCCTTCCCCCAGTTCTGCAGGATCCTTATTCTGCACGACTCGGTTGCAGGTGACAGAGCAGGGCCTAACTGACTCTCTTCAGGCCTGGTAGTTCAGCAGAGGCTTCCAGAAATCAAACTATGTGAGTTTAAAAATAAAGCTGGGCATGAAGAGTATCCCCTTTCTCTCTGCTAAGAAAAGCAAGGCCAAGAATACTAGCCAGCTAAGTAAGGAAAGCCAGGCAGACTGCTAAATGAACTTTCTGGAGCTCTGCACAGGACTTTCCTGCAAACAAGTCAGAACCTAGATCTCTCCTCGGACTTAAATGGAATCTCAGCTGAAAGGAAGGATTCAGAGGCTGAAATAGCATGCTAATTTTGTGTGCCTTGCCACAGTGGGATAGGAATTATGTAAAGACGCAGCTGCCTTCGTAAAGGAATCAGGTTCCTGTATGAAGATTAAGGATGAATCTGCATGGTTTGAAACTCAGCCTGGCTTTGGCAACTTTGGAGACATAGTGAAGGTAGAAAGACATCAAAAGCATCAGGGATCTAGATATAATTACTGGCCAAGTGGAAATTACAACACTTGAGAGGTTATAGCTGTGTGGGTTTCGTTTGTTTGTTTGTTTGTTTGTTTTGGGGTTACTACACGTTCCCTATTTAATATATTTTTAGAGTCCTAAACTGAATCAGATATGCCTTTCGATACTTGTTTAAGGTCTCAGAGAGAAAGCCATAAACATGCATTTGCTTTATGTCCCTCAACTATTTCAATTGAGTCATCACTGAAAGAAGTGGTTCATGATTTTCTACAGGAGAGTTATTGTGAGCACTTATAAAGCCATCCTGCTTATGAGTTAAATTTATTATGTTTGCCAGGTTAATCTGTTTTCTCTAATCGGACACTTAATCATCCAGTCTCCTCTCTGTATTATGGATTCATAACTGTGAACCAAGGAGGATTGCTCCAGTCAGGGCAAAATGATAAATTATCATTTCATTTGGGGGGTGCTTGTGATTAAATGCATCATAATAGAATTAAAATGAAATAAATCTTATCATTTTACTTCCAGATCCCTGCCAGGTATAGAGAAAATGCATTCAGGTAAGAGGAAATTCAGTTTGACGTCTGAACAAAATCTGTAGGAAAAACAGAGAAAGCATTATAGCTCAGGAGAACCTGAGTTCTGTCTCCATTTCTGCAGAGTGGAGCGATGCTTAGTCACTCAGTGGTACTCTATGGATGAGCGGCACAGAATTTAAATTTCCTGTCAGAGGGAATGAGGAATGAACGGTGGGCAGTTATAGCCACAGTTTACCTGACTCTAGGATCGTAATCCTGGGGTCTCACGGGCTGCACATGGTGTGCAATGGGAGCAAATGTCAGATTACAGCCCAAGAACCATTTTCCATTTTTTAGGCTGTTATATTAAGTGATGCACCACGTGCACAGTGCCCTCAGTTGTTGCCTGATTGGGTCGAAACAGTTGGAAAATGTTGAAATGACTGTAGCGAAGGTGATTCAGTCATGTTCGTTGGTGGGTCAAGTTCACATTCGGGCAGAAACGCTGCAACAAAGTGAATCATTATTTGCCTTTGTGATACATTAAGGGCTAAAGCCGATTGGCATTGTGTGATGTCAGACAGAGTGCTCAAGACAACTTTTTTGTGTGTGTGGATATTTTACACACACACACACAGTCAGCAAAGCACCTTCATATCCTTTGTATCATTTGATCCTCACCAGAATTGGGTCCTGGCAGTTGCCTGGAGACCAGGGCCGTGAAAGTCCCTCATTCAGTGTCTGTGGGGATTGGACCAAGGTCAGGCCTGTTCGTGGAGAGGTCTTCCCTTACCCAGACTCTCTCTTTATTAGACTGTGAAAGTGGAGTCTTCCTTTTAGATGAAAAAGAAAAAATTAGAAACAAACCCACACGCCAAACCCCACAAAAACGAAGGGCCTGTACAAATGAGGTGAATGAGGCCTGGTGAAAAAAAATGGTCTTAAAAGATCTTGTGGCCTTGCCTGAGATATTTGCTAAGAGGATATGGAGGCTGTTGGCTACATGAGCATAGCAAGTGAGAGGTGAGACAGTCACTTAAATAGTTCCATCCCTGTACCCCGAAACCCAAGTTGTTAAAAACGTTTTTCTTGGGGTGCCTGGGTGGCTCAGTGAGTTAAGCGTCCGACTTCAGCTCAGGTCATGACCTCACGGTTCATGGGTTCGAGCCCCGTGTCGGGCTCTGTGCTGACAGCCAGCTCAGAGCCTGGAGCCTGTTTCAGATTCTGTATCTCCCTCTCTCTGTGACCCTCCCCTCCTCATGCGGTCTCTCTCTCTCGCTCTCAGAAATAAATAAGAAAAGGGGCGCCTGGGTGGCTTAGTCGGTTAAGCGTCCGACTTTCGCTTAGGTCATGATCTCGCGGTTGTGGGTTCGAGCCCCGTGTCGGGCTCTGTGCTGACTGCCAGCTCAGAGCCTGGAGCCTGTTTCAGTCTGTGACTCCCTCTCTCTCTGACCCTCCCCTGCTCATGCTGTCTCTCTCTCTCTCTCCTAGAAATAAATAAAACATTAAAAAAAATTAAGAAAAAAAAAGAAAGAAATAAGAAAAACATTTAAAAACTTAAAAAAAAAAACTTTTTTCTTGATTGCAATATCCTGGCTCATGTATACTTAGACTAGATTTTTACACAAATTGCCCAAGCCTCTCATTAGGTCAGCTTTCTACATTCTTGGTCAGTATGAATGGATCTCAAGATTTGTTTCCCTAACGACTCCTCATGTAGTGCACGTCCAGGCTGTGTGAGCTCTCTGAGTACTGCTTCTGAACGGTCGTGTGCATTTGACATTACTAAGTTTGGTAAATGAGGCTGAGCCAAGTCCCTGGGGCCATTAAGAGGAGGGGAGAGAAAAGAATGGTTTAATGGGACCCAGGTCAGAAGCACAGAAACCTATCCGCACATGGCAAGGAAGGAAGGGAAATGGCACGCCTTCACTAGAAGCAGCTGCCTGCGATCCCCCCTAGAAAAGCAACAATGGAAAAGCCCTGGACAGTGAGTCAAGGGTCTTGGGTTCTAATCCCAGTTCTGTCACTTGCTAGCTGTGTGACGTGGTACACACAGAAAGGTCCTGAAACCTTCTAAGCCTGAGCTATACATGTGTGAAATAGGAAAAATAGCACATAGCTTGGCATCATCAGATCTGTGAAAAGGTCTTTAAAATATACAAAAAATATAAATAAGAAAAATTCGAACTATGCTTGGTGAATAGATATAATACCAGGGTATCCTTGGAAATGACACTTAAAATTTCACCATATTCAGGCAGAGAAGTGGCTAAATATATACATAACATTCCTATGCCTGCTTTCCCTATTTGCCTCTTCCATTTTCTATTCAGAGCCAGTTGTCTTATTTATCAATTGTAACACATACATAGTATAAATATCTGCCACTTAAAAGTGATACTGACGATGTAGTTAAGCCTTTATTGCTTTTTATTAGTCTAATAAATGAAAACACATCACTAAAAAGAGGTCACAAATATAAAGGATTTCAGGGACTTTGCCTTAAGGGGAAATCAGACAATGCCTTTGGGAAAAGGTAATTCTGACTTGGTCCTTTATAAAATGCTAAATTTCTGCACAAAATCTTACAACACAAGTGTTTACAGGACTCTTGGTGACAAGAAAAGCGATAGTAAATGTGCCTTAGCACTAAAATTCCTGTATCCATGGAGACCTGTGAAGTTCTGTAAGCACACGCGCGCGCAGCCTCCGTATTTATTGAAGGGCTGAGGAAGCGATCAGTAGGTTACTACACTGTAAAAAGCTGACAGATTTCTGGGAGCTGTTCAGCACACGGGTGGATGTTTTTCTCCTGCTAAATGTAATTACAGGAAAATTCAGAAATCTCAGACATTATGGACAAAAATATATATATATTGTTTCTGTGTCTCAGAATACAGTGTCCTTAAATCAGATATTTGACCAGAAAAGCCTTGAGAAACCATTAGTGTTTCCCTCCCCCGCTCCACGTTTTTAGCTACATTCAGAAAGTCTCTAGATTTTCCATGTGTGCACATTCAGATATTTCTTGATCGGTGGGAGAAAATGTTGCAAGTGTTTATCAGACGGACTATTCTGGGAATTTGAATGTGTTCCTGGTCAGTGCTTCCAAATGTATAATTGCTTCAAAAGCAAAGAGCATAAAAATATCAGAAGGAAAGAACCACCTATAGTTGACGTGTTTACGTAACCAAGGACCAATATTTTAATAAAATGAAAAGCAAGTTTTGCTATTTATAAAGACACATTTACACAGTGTTCTATTTTTGAAAACATCCATGTCATTTCATTTGGTCCTTACATCAACCATGATGGGTATTATTATCTTCCATTTCCTTTTCATTGCCAAGCCCTGGATTCTTTCTCAAATAGTATTCTAGATTTTAATGACTGACAAACGGTGTGCGTTTTGGTTCAAATGCATTGTTTTTTTTAATGTTTATTTATTTTTCAGAGAGCACAAGTGGGGGAGGAGCAGGCAGAGGGTAACAGAAGATCCGATCTTCAGGCTCTGCGCTGACAGGCTGACAGCAGCAAACCTGATGTGCGGTTTGAACTCACAGAACTTCGAGATCATGACCTGAGCCAAAGTCAAAGTCTGATGCTCACTGGTGCCCCACATTATTGGGTTCTTAAAAAGACATTATGTTTGATCCTTCGTGTTTTACCACAGAAGTTTTCTCTTTTAAAATATTTTCATTTTAGCTCTCTGAAAATGTGCTGTCCGATGTGGTAGCCTTCAGCCACTTGCAACTATTGGGTATTTATAATGTGGCTTGTCTCATTTTGAAAAGATGGTATTTGAATATAGTCAGTTAAACTGAGTATATATATGACTTTAATTCACCTGTTTCTTTTTCCTTTTTTAATATGCTTACGAAAATATTTAAAATTACATATGTGGTAATGTTACATTTCTATTAGACGGCTCCGCTCTAACGAAGCCTTTTTCTCATCATTTCCTGCACACCATATTGGCTCAGTCTTGCAGTTGGCCTGCCATACTTTTCACCAGAATAAAGAAATTAACAGCACTGATTACTTTCATCTTAAAAAAAAAAAAAAAAAAAAGTGCTTTACATTATCCTTCTTTTTCCAGGCCAGATTTCTATCCTTTTCTCCCATCCAAATCTCCGTGGCAAAATCCCAGTAAGTAAATCGACCCTGTTCTTTATCTTTGATCCAGAAAGGCAATGAGACAGAGCACCTGCCCTGTGAGACCCGGTAAACCATGTAGGATGTACAGTTCGCCAGGGGAAGAACATTGGATTCTAGACAAAGCCTTTTAAGCTCCTAGGAATTGGTTTTGCCACTTCCAACTATAACAGAAAAATAGCTGAAGCTATTTTGTATGACCATCTTCGTCTCTTATTGTAATCTGAACTCAGAATACAACCAGAGTTGTAATGTCAATCCTCATTAACTGGCTGTGTGACTTTTGTCAAATCATCTAAGCTCTCTGGGCTTCAGTTTTCTTTTAGTCTATTCTATTGGTAACGGATTTGAATAAGTTAGTCAATTTTATTGAGAAATCCTTGTCTAAGAGTTTACAGTGGTTCAGGACTCTAATGTCTCAGTTTGAACTTGTAAAACTGGGAAGACAAGAACATATGAAGAAATAGTTTTACTTCCAGCTAAGTCAGGAATACTTTCAAATAGTTTCAGCTGCAGGTAAGAGAATACCATGTGAATAGTGGCTTAAAGGGGAAGTGTTTATATTTCACATCTACTAAGAAGTCTGAAGATAGGCCCTCATTTAAATAAAATCTTAAAAGTCCAATATATTTTGGTGGTTTGACCTCCAAAATATATCTAGAATCTAATCTTTCTCTCTGCCTCACCACTGCCACCTGCATCAGCCACCATCCCCTCCCGCAATATTTTTCTGTCTCTTGGTTTCCTCCTTGGCTTTTTATTTTTTTTTTCTTTTAGCATTTCTTTCTTTTTTTTTTTTTTTAATTTTTTTATTAATGTTTTATTTATTTCTAGGGGAGAGAGAGACAGCGTGAGCAGGGGAGGGTCAGAGAGAGAGGGAGTCACAGACTGAAACAGGCTCCAGGCTTNGTGAGCAGGGGAGGGTCAGAGAGAGAGGGAGTCACAGACTGAAACAGGCTCCAGGCTTTGAGCTGGCAGTCAGCACAGAGCCCGACGCGGGGCTCGAACCCATGAACCGTGAGATCATGACCTAAGCGAAAGTCGGTCGCTTAACCGACTAAGCCACCCAGGCGCCCCATCTTTTAGCATTTCTATATCCAGTGACCAAAACTTTTTTAAGCACCAAGAAGGTAAAATTTAAGTACTATGTTGCTTTCCTGCACAAGGTCTTCCAAAGATTTATGTCCTTCAGAATGAAATCTAAAATCCTTACCAGTTTTCTAGCCTCTAAATGATCTAGGTGGCAGCCATCTTTCTTATCTCATTCCTCCATTTTCCCCATTGCTCACTCAGTCCTCACCCCTCTGGTCTTCCTGCTGCTCGGAGCCTTTGCATATGCTATTTCCTCTTCCCGAAACACTCCTTCTTATGCCCCAAATATCTGCATAACTAGCCCTTTGCTTCCTTTGGGTCTCTCAAATGTTACTTTATCAGACCTTCCCTTATCAACCTATATAAAATTTCACCCCATCACTCTCCAGATCCTTTATTCTTCTAATATTTTACAGCTCTTAACTCTAGCTGACATGTATTTAATATTGGCTGTCTTTCCTCCTACTAAAATGTAAGTTCCCTGTAAATGGGGATTTTGTTTATTTTGTATGTATGAACATATGTACACTGTACTTTGTACTATGTTTTGGCACCAAAACAACAACAACAGCAGCAGCAGCAGCATTCAATAAATGGTGGTTGAAGGAATACTTCAGCAACTGAATGATATCAAAACCCCTCTGTCAGTTACCTTGAAATCCCCTTGGTGTTCTCCTCCTTGCTGCAAGATGGCTGCAGCTGCTCCAACCATCATGTCATCACACAACCACCTTCAGAAGTAGGGAGAAGTAGGGACAAACCCTTTTTTTTTTTTTTCTGTACTTCTTCTTTAACAGGGAGATAAGTACCTCCCCTAGAATCTTCCAGGAAACTACCTTCAACTTTTGCTGACTAGAATTGGATCAAAGTCTACCCCCATCAAAAGTACTTGAGAAATACTGAGAAAGTATTTGGCTTTTTTAGCCTTTAGAGAAAGAGAGAGACAGGCAAGGGAGAAGAGTATGGTTAATAAAATCACCAGGCCCATAAAATCCCGGCCATACTTAGTAAGTACACCCCAGTCATATCACATGGTTGATCGATAAACCATGAGATCCAGAGGCAATCAATAGAGTGCTTTCATCCTGTCCCACTCCTGTTTTTCCACCCTTCACATCTTGGAAATATAGCCATTTATAAGACTTACCTTTCCATTTTAATTACTGTTTCATTCAACAAAAACATTTGCAAATCATTATGGGGAAAGACACTTATGTGATTCTACTGGGAAAAACTCTTATATAATGATGGGAAAGTAGATCAAGGGGAGAACTGGGCAGACAAATGAGGGAAAATGGTCAAAGGCGTGCATACCTCAGGACAGGACACAAGAAGAAAAGCTAAGAAAAGGTTGTTGTGCTGAGAAATTGATGCAGCTCTTGGCTAACAGGGCTGGAGGGAGGGATTCCCTCCGACCCCCCTGGGGGTGACGTCAGGAGCCAGAGGGAATCATTTCCTCCTCGATTTCGTGCCCTTATCCACGCTTTGCAAAAGAACCAAGACTGGCTTTTTACGTAACATTGTAAGTCATACACTCAGAATGTTGCATAGGAATTTTTTTTTTTTTCTTTTCGAATAGCTTACCAAAGCTTGGTCTGGGCAGGTTGATGCCGGGGCCCGTGACAGTGTCCACTTAGTTCGTAGGGAATCTAGAAAAGACACGAGGTTTGCCATACTTGAATAAGCTCCCCTCTTCATATCTTTCATGAGGTATCAATGGCTTAATATCTCAACCACAGACTGAAGAAGTGTAGTTCAGGTCTGAAGTCTGGGACAATAGATGGATGAGAAAGCCACATGTATAGGACTCCAGGTGAGGAGAGAGGAGCCCGAGAGAGCCTCCCTACCTTTTAATCTCAATCATTCTGTGCCACGGGACTCCAGTTCTCTGGCACAGAAGAAAATAATGGCTCAGAGTTCCAGAGCCCTAAAATCAGAATGTCTGAAAGCACAGACTTTATGATACAGATTCCAGCACTACCGGACTTACGCATAAGCCCTGCCTGATGTGATGGCGCAGTGGGGGATCCTTCTGTTTCCTCCCTGCAGCCTTTCAAGGAGGAAGGAGAGCTTTTCACGTTTGTGAAATGTTGTCGTGACATTTAGGATGACATGCGAGGCAGACATTTCAAAATAAACGCCATATTTAAATGCGTAGCCACTTAGATGTCTCTTGCAACAAAGCGTGGACGAGAAACAGGTAAAACAGAATTAATGAAAACCACCCCTGGCTGTGAAATCTTTTGTCACATGTCCCATCTGGGATAGGGACACGGGCTGGCTGCCCTTCCTTCACACACAGTGCATCTTAATATCAAATTGGCACTTTCTCCAATCTATTAGAAAAGGGCTTTCAGTTGAGCTATCAAAAAAGGAAATCAAAAGAGATTGGACAATAAAGGTGGACAGGTTGCCCTTGAGATAATTGATTCTCCGCCAATTTCTAGTGCTTGTCATGTACAAACCTTTGACCAGGATGTGCTGTGAGAGGTTGGAAGGACCAATTGCTTGGCTTCATACTGCCATTCCGCCATGCACAGCACAGGTCCCTTCACCTCTCAGTACCCCAATTTCCTATTTTCTATGAAAACCTATTTTTTTAGGTTAATAGGAGGATTAAACAAATTAATAAATAACGAATACTTAGAGTAATGCTTGGTAAATACTATATGGATTTAGCTACTATTGTTGTTGTTGCCCAAAGAAGATAAGTGGTCAGTGAGTGGACACTTGAATGAATATGGTGGAAATGAAACTCTGACAATGTCGATTTAAGGACATAGAAGAAACGTAAATATTTTCCTTCTAAGTAAAAAAGCATGGCAAAACCCATCTGTAAGGCATTGTAGAATGCGATTTATCTCAGAAGATATAAAAGACATTGCCTTACGGGCCGCCTGGGTGACTCAGTCGGTTAAGTGTCCGACTTTGGCTCAGGTCATGATCTCACAGTTCGTGAGTTTAAGCGCTGTGTCGGGCTCTGTGCTAACAGCTCAGAGCCTGGAGCCTGCTTCAGATTCTGTGTCTCCCTCTCTCTCTGTCCCTCCCCCACTCATGCATGACTCTCTCTCTCTCTCAAAAATAAACATTAAAGAAAAAAAAAGACATTGCCTTGCATAAAACAAATCACAGATGCCCACTTCTCTCTGGTTTGGACTATACATAAAACTCGACTCATCACTGAACTGGCTGGAAAGTTTAGCCAGAAATCAATCATTCAATCCAGGACACTAAATCACTGAAACCAAGATTTTACCTCAGCTGACCTGGTTTCCTTCTCTGCCCAAGCTGATTGATTCAATTGGACCATTGAACCAGATGAACAGTATCTTCTATCTTCTAGGCTGCTTAAAGCAGTCCTCTCTTCTTTTCTCTTCCTCCTCCTCCTCCTCCTCCTTCTTCTAACAGATAACTAAGCTTTACTCTTCCCAGGGCCATCTGAAGCACAGCTTCTTAATGTCAAACTTTGAATAGTGATTCTCTGCGGCTTATTGCTGTAAGAAATGTTAAGAATCCTTCTGCTACTGATTCTCGATATCTGTCTTACCCAGCTAATACTGTCAGCTTGGAGGCCAGAGCCTCGGATTTTGCACGTAAAGTACAGCGAGGTTATTTGCAGTAAATAGGCCCACAATGGGCCCAGGGGCAAGGCCATACTTGAGAGTGCTGTGGCTCCGTGGCATGGCAGCTGCAACGCACTATTCCCCCCCCACCGGCCCCCGCACTCTGTGCACTTGAACGACTGCATAGTGCATGGCCCAGTACTCTTTGCACGATATTTAATGCTCTGTCATGAATATCCAGGTTAACCACTATAGATAATTCATGGACTGGTCAGAAAGAGCACTAATATCTCCAGAGTGCCTGAAAGCTATTGAAAAAGCTACATAAACAAGTAGAAGCAAATTTAAGGGAAAGGAAATACAAAAAGAGCTTTGCTACCAAGGAAGCATCCATTTCTTAGAATTGTTTCTAACACAGATGTGATCACATCCCTCCCCTGATTAAACCCTTCTCTACCACCTGCGAAACAGTGTAAGTTTTCCAGCCCTTCACTTTGGCCTTGATATTAGATCCCATTACACCTTTCAGATTTCACCTCCGATTTCCACCTCTTTACCCCTTCCCCTCCCCCGCCACCTCCAGTCCTACACCATATGCTCTAGGCTCATTTGAACTACTTAAAATTCCCTGACCATGACAGATGTCATCTTGTCTCCGTGTCCATTATGCCTTTTTGCCTCCTGTTTCAATGGGAAAAGCTCCTCATATTTCCAGGCGCAGTTCATATGTCACCATTCTGAAAACGGACAGCATTTCCCTCTCCTTTCATTGCGCTTAATCGGTAACTTTCTAGAACAATGCTTGGCATAGGTGCTTTTCTCTCTTCTGTGTCCTCCTCAGTATCAAAACTGTTGATAGTATTGTGGCCTATTATTCACATTTGCGTCCCCAATAGCTAACCCGGGGATTGCAGGTACCGGGTGGTTATATTTAACCACGTGGGATGCATTCTGGCAGGAATGCAAAAGGGAACGAGCTTGCCTTTGCTTTATTTTCTCTCTCCCTGCAATCCTTTGGCCCTTCTTCGCACCAGGGAGTCATTTTGCTAATCACAAGTGCCAGTTTGCACTGCTCTGACACCATGTCCCTGTAAGACCTCAGACGGGAATGAACGGAAGGTGCACCTCGCTAACTCCTCGAGGGCAAATGAAGGATGCGCTATGGCTCCTCTCACACAAAATTATCGTCTGATAAACACAGCTGCCCCATCTCACCCGCTGTCACCTGTACTGCTTCAGAGGCCACTTGCAAACTCTGCTTTCTGACAACTCAGAAGCTGCTCTGCAGCCTCCCTGCTGATTTGCTTTCTGGCAAAGCGGCAACGGCGCTGGCTTGCAGTCAGGAGGCCTGAATTCTGGTCTTGGCTCGGAGGCTTGAAATCCATATGACTTAACGTAGGCCGCTCAAAGCTGAGTCTGTTTCCTCGTGTGCAAAACAAGGGAGATGATCCTTTCCCCAGCCCTGCCGCCCTTGCTGGATTCTTATGAAGCTCAGAGGCTGCAAAGAATTTGAAATTACTTGACAAAATCGAAAATTCACCAGGGCAATGGAGAGTAGTCACAGAGCATTGTTTATTCCTTAATCCTGGCTGTCAGAGGTTTTCTACAACTGTTTTTTTCTTCAGGAAGATCAAATTAAATACAATGTCTAGAATAGAGGAATCTCTTCAGGAAGACCAAACTAAATACAATGCCTCAGACATAGTCTATTTTCCAAGTGAAAGACTACTGCCATTAACTTGGGACATATCTAAGCTAGTCCTCAAAGTATATTGACCAGTTGCCACCATTTGGTACCAACTGTAAGTGAGACCACATGTCTGGACTTCATTTATCCACATGAGGATTACTGAGCATTGACTAGAAACCACATCCTAGAAGCCATGTCGGCTTCTAGAAGCCACGTCCTAGGAATGTGCACCTCTCAGGGGGTGGCTAACCTACATGGACACTTCTGGTTATATCCGTTGAGCAATGCAATGGCTCTATGTCATCAGACATAGAATAGGACACATAATCTTATTCTGCTTAGATTAGGACTATACATCTATTTTGACTCAAGTCATTAAAAAGCACATGAGATAAATGACAAAAAGCTATAGCAGAGAGTAACAGTAGCCAACACTTCCAGAGTGCTCGCCCTGGACTAGGCACAGTCCTTAGGGATTGTCCTGCATTCTCTTCACCCACAATAGTTCTTTGAGGCAGAAAGAAAGGAATGTGCGGTTACAGTTGAGGAAATTAACTCCCACGTCTACTGAGCATAGACAGAGAATTCCAACTCCACTCTGCCTGACTTGACAGCCTGAGTGCTTCACTCTCAGTTGGGCCTTGGCCTGTGTGAGGTCTACCAGCAATTAAAATTTCCCTGAGGTTTGTTGAGAGAGTTATTTGGGTAAAGAAAAATCTCAGGTGTGCATTTATTCTCTATGGTTTGTCTGTACAGTCAACTTTAATAAATTCAGGTGGGAGAAAGAAGAGGAATAGACGATTATCTATTTTTCAGATTGTCGTACATGGTTAATTGCCTATCCAAATTAACCATTTGGTTAATGGTTCTTTCCTCCTCAATAAGAGAATCCCACTCTTACTTGAACTGACAATATATCCATCTGAAACATACATTTCCCAGCCTCCCGTGATGCTATGTGTAGCTATGTAACTATGTTTTGAGCAATATGATGATAATGGAAGCATTACCCTATTATAATTTTGTAGTATTTCCAGAAAAGGGAGTTCATACCACTGTGAGGTGCACCTTTCTTTCCTTTTGCTTTTTTCTTTCCTGTATGTGTGTTATAGAGATGGTTGGAGCTCCTCAGTAGTTGGGTTGGATCATGAATGGCTTTGAGGATGATAGCCATATGCAAAGAGAGAGAGTCGGTACCTGAGATTCTAATTATTTTGGGGGCATTCGTGTCAAGACTGGACAGCCTCCTCCACCTTATTTCATATTAGAAGAAACAAATCCTGAGTGTCTAAGTGATATTATTTTGGTTTTCCTCTCATAAGCAGCCAAAACTAATCTTGACTGATGTGAAGATTACTTGAACATTTTTTGGTTTCATCTCTGTTTCATAGCCATTTCACACTAGATTAGTGCCCCAACTATAGAAAGTTGTATCATTAATTACATTCACTTTGTTTGATTTTTTAATAAACCTCAGAAAAATAAATTTTAAGTAGAAAAAATGTTGACTTTTTTGATTAAAATGTAATCCGGATATGTCAGGGTTTTTTTTCCCTACCTTTAATTAAAATAAACTAACCAAGAGCAATTTGATTTGAATTGAACAAAAAGAAAGAGAAGCAACCTTTTTTTCATCTTCGGTGCTCCCCAAGACAGGCGAATGGTGGGAGATTTGTGTTATTGGAATAAATTACCTGAATCACCCTTGCTGAGCCTGATTGTGTAGATTGGTTACTGAAACCAAATTGTCCAAATGGAATTTGTCTGTGTTTAGGATAAATGAATAAATTTCTAAAACCCCAGTATATATCTTAAATACCTTCAGCTTTTGCATTTTTCAGGACATTGCAAAATATAGTTTATTTTGAACAAAACAGGCTTGAACTGCTTGGGTCCGCATATATGTGAATTTTTTTTTATAAATACAGTACTATAAATGTATTTTCTCTTCCTTAAGATTTTCTCACAGCATTTTCTCTTCTCTGGTTTACTTTTTTGTAAGAATATAGTATATAATACATATAACATACAAAATATGTGTTAATTGACTGTGTTATCAGTAAACTTCTAGTCAACAGTAGGCTATTAGTAGTTAAATTCTGAAGGAGTCAAAAGTTATAGGCATGGGGGTTGGTGGCCCTAACCTCTGAATTGTTTAAGGATCAACTGTACATCCATTAAAAAGTTCTCTGAGGAGACTGACTTCTGGAGTGATAGCATGAGGAACTCAGGTGATACACTTCCCGGTGAAATTTGTAAACATTATTAAAAAACAAAACAAAAAATATAAAGCTTCCGTAAGTGATTGTAAAGGAAAACAAGAAATATCGGTTCAAGAATATCTATGAAAGTTCAGTAACAAAGGTGAGAGTCTGTGGTATTTGAATCATATTTAAGCAGGCAGCTTCTTGCCACAAATTCCAATTCTGTTTTTAAATTTCTAAGTTATATTCACCTTTCGCCTATTTCATTTCCTTCCTTTGACTTGGATACAAAAATCTTAGAGCTTAATAAATGTAATGGTCAAATGTAGTAAGCCCTTTGAGGTAAACTTCTGACTATCATGACTAACCATGGTAAGCAACTAAAAAATAACAGCTACCATTCCCATCAGTACACCATCATCGTCACCTCCACCACCTCTCATGTGCTTAACACCTCATCTTTGTCCTCTTATATCCGGTACTTTCTAGTATTTTAATCTGAATTTGTTTTTAGTTGCTCCATGATATTTGTGTGTGCATGTTCATACATGTGAGTGCTTATGTGTGTCTTTCTGTGTGTGTTTGTGTGTAAGCTTAAAACTTCCTAAATCCTTTAAAGAAGTAGTTAAATATGTTAAATATCATCTTTGAGGAATACTACAGAGGTCTGAGATTAATTACCAAAAGTTATAATAACTTCATGAAGGAGCTCACATAGGTTATTACCCCTTATAGCTGTCAAGTGTAAGAGCTGCAATATCCATCTTTCTGTTCCTTTTATTCTCAGACTATTGTGTTAGTTGTATCTGTTAGGCCTTAGAGTGATTTCCAATCCTCTGTTAAAAGGAGAAAAGTAGATAAGAGGAAAGTTTATAGCAGTACAGGCTTACCTCAAAAAAGCAAGGAAAAATATCTCAAAGACCTAATCTTACACCTAAAGGAGCTAGAAAAGGAACAACAAATGGAGCCTAAAGTCAGCAGAAGGAAGGAAATAAAAAAGATTAGAGCAGAAATAAATGATACAGAAACTAAATAAACAGTAGAACAAATCAGTGAAAACTGATAAACCTTTAGCCAAACCTATCAAAAAAAAAAAAAAAAAGAGGAAGGACTCAGATAAATAAAATCACAAATGAGAGGGGACAAACAACAACCAACACTACAGAAATACAAACAAGTATAAGAGAATATTATGAAAAACTATATGCCAACAAGCTGGACACCCTAGAAGAAATGGATAAATTCCTAGAGACGTATAAACTAGCAACTGAAACAAGAAGAAACATACAATTTGTGGAGACTGATAATCAACAAAGAAATTGAATCAGTAATAAAAAAATAAATAAAAAAAATAAAACTCCCAACAAGCCAAAGTCGAGGGCCAGATGGATTCACAGGAAAATTCTACCAGACATTTAAAGAAGAGTTAATATCTCTTCTTCTCAAGCCATTCCCAAAAAATACAAATAAATAAATAAATAAATAAATAAATACATAAATACATAAATAAAGGAAGGAAGGAACACTTCCAAGTTCATTCTGTGAAGCCAGCATTATTACCCTGATACCAAAGCCAGAAAAAGATCACTGAAAGAGAGAGATCTATAGACCAACATTCCTAATGAGCATAGATGCAAAACTCCTCAACAAAATACTAACAAACTGGATCCAACAATACATTAACAAAATCATTCATCGCGATCACATGGGATTTATTGCTGGATTGCAAGAGTAGTTCGATATTTGCAAATCAATCAATGTGATACATCACATCAATAAGAGAAAGGATAAGAACCATATGATCATGACAATAGATGCAGAAAAAGCATTTGACAAAGTACAACATCCATTCATGATAAAAACCCTCAACAAAGTAGGTTTAGAGGGAACATACATCAATATAATAAAGGTCATATATGAAAAACCCATAGCTCACATCGTCCTTCATGGCGGAAAAACTGAGACCTTTTCCCTTAAGTTAGGAACAATAATACAAGAATATCCACTCTCACCACTTTTATTCAACATAGTACTGGAAGTCCTAGCCACAGCAATCAGACAACAAAAAGAAATAAAAGGCATCCAAATCGGTAAGGAAGAAGTAAAAGTTTACTGTTTGCAGATGACTTGATACTATCTACAGAAAACCCAAAAGACTACCCCAAAAAACTGTTAGAACTAATCAACGAATTCAGTAAAATCATGGGATACGAAATCAGTGTTTAGAAATAAGTTGCATTTATATACACTAATAATGAAGCAGCAGAAAGATAAATAAAGAAAACAATCCCATTTACAATTGTGCCCAAAGTAAGAAGATACCTAGGAGGAAACCTAACCAAAGAGATGAAAGGTCTGTACTCTGAAAATTATAAAACAGTGATGAAATAAATTGAAGATGACACAAAGAAATGGAAAGACATTCCATGTTTATGGGTTGGAAGAACAGACATTGTTAAAATGTGTATACTACCCAAAGCAATCTACACGTTTAATGCAACCCCTATCAAAATGCCAACATCATTTTTTCACAGAACTAGAGCAAACAATTCTACAGTTTGTATGGAATCACCAAGACCCCAAATAGCCAAAGCAATCTTGAAAAAGAAAAGCAAAGTAGGAGACATCACAATTCTGGACTATAAGTTGTATTACAAAGCTGTAGTAATCAAAAGAGTATGGAGCTAGCACCAAAAAAAAAAAAAAAAAAAAAAAAAAAAAAAAAAGAAAAAAAAAAAAAAAAAAAAAAAAAAAAAAAAAAAAAAAGGCACACAAATCAATGGAAAATGGAGAAGTAAACCCGCAACTATATGGTCAACTAATCTTCAGGAACAGGAAAGAATATGCAATGGGAAAAAGACAATCTTGTCAATCAATGATGTTGGGAAAATTTGACGGCTACATGGAAAAGAAAGAAACTTGACCACTTTCTTATACCAAAATAATTTCAAAATGGATCAAGGACCTAAATGTGAGACTTAAAATCATAAAAATCATAGAAGAAAACACAAGCAGTAACTTCTTTGACACAGGCCATAGCAACTTCTTTCTAGATATGTCTCCCGAGGCAAGGAAACAAAAGCAAAAATGAACTTTTGGGTCTACACCAAAATAAGAAGCTTCTGCCCAGTGAAGAAACAGTCAACAAAACTAAAAGGCAACCTGAAGATTGGGAGAAGGTATTTGCCAATGACACACCTGATAAAGGCTTAGTATCAAAAATAGATAAAGAAGGAGCGCCTGGGTGGCTCAGTCGGTTGAGCGTCCGACTTCAGCTCAGGTCATGATCTCACAGTTTGTGGGTTCGAGCCCCGCGTCGGGGTCTGTGCTGACAGCTCAGAGCCTGGAGCCTGCTTCCAATTCTGTGTCTCCCTCTCCTTCTCTGCCCCTCCCCCGCTCACACCTTGTCTCTCTCTGTCTCCCTTTCTCAAAAATAAACATTAAAAAATTTTTTTTAAAAATATATAAAGAAGTTACAAAACTCCACACCCAAAAAACAAATCATCTAATTAAAAATGGGCAGAAGACATGAATAGACATTTCTCTGCAGAAGACATAAAGATGGCCAACCAACACATGAAAAGATGCTCAACATCAACCACCATTAGGGAAGTGCAGATCAAAACTACAATAAGATAGCATCTCATGCCTATTAGTAAGGTTAAAATCAACAACACAGAAAACAACAGGCATTGGCGAAGATGTGGGGGGAAATGGACCCCTCCTCATGTACTGTTGGTAGGAATGCAAACTGGCACAACCACTGTGAAACACAGCATGGAAATTCCTCAAAAAGTTAAAAATAGAATTACTCTAAGATCTAGCAATCACAATACTAGGTATTTGCACAAATACAAAAACACAGGTTCAATGAGATACATGCACCCCTATATTTATAGCAGCATTATTTACAATAGCCAAGATATGGAAGCAGCCCAGGTGTTCATTGACTGATGAATGGGTAAATTAGATGTGGTGTGTAGGTACAGTGGAATATTACTCAGCCAAAAAAAAAAAAAAAAAGAATGAAATCTTGCTATTTGTAATGGACATGGATGGAACTTGAGACTATAATGCTAAGTGAGGTAAGTATTCAGAGAAATGCAAACACTATATGATTTCATTCATATGTGGAATTTAAGAAACAAAACAAGCAAAGGGAAGAGAGACAGATTCAGAAAGAGAGAGAGAGAGAAATCAAGAAACAGACTCTTAACTACAGATGGTTACCAGAGGGGAGGTGGGTAGAAAGATGGATGAAGTAGGTGATGGGGATGAAGGAGTGCATTTGTTGTGATGAGCCTGGGTGATTCATGGAAGTGTTCAATCACCATATTGTTCACATGAAACTAATATAAAACTGTATGTTAACCCGCTGGAATTTTTAAAAAATTAGAAAAAAGGAGAAAAGTGGACAATTTGTTTTCCCCTTAATAGATATGTGTAATTTAGGTGAGGTAGGAGTGTCCATTTTGGAATATGGCACCGATGAGACCAGTCCTGGTCTACCTAAAATATCAAAGTAGGCATGTGTATATTCTGGGCCATTCTTAACTAGTGGCGTATATATATATATAATATGTGTATATATATATAATATATATGCCATTAGTTATATATATAATATGTATATATAATATATATGCCACTAGTTTTATATATATATGTGTGTGTGTATATATATATGTGTGTGTATATATATATATATATATATATATACATATATATATATGCCACTAGTTAAAGAAGGTCTAGAATTTCTCAGGACAAAGGATAAAGGTTAAAACTGTTTTATTCTACCCACCTGATAATAGTCCTCCTTCTCTCCCCTTATCTTCAAAAACAAACAAATATAATGAACACTTAATTGAAAGTTACCATTCGATTAGTTTTTTAAAACAGGATTTTATTGTACCTGAATACCTAACTTAGGCAACTGAATATTTTCTATTTTTATAACTCCGTTAAGTGTGACTAACTTCACATTGAATTAATCATTAAAGCAAAGCTCATTAAAATGCTGATGTAGAAAATGCTTTGTTTTGATTGCTTTTGAACAGTAGGAAAAATTAAATTTATTCATTAAATCCTCAAAAGAGAAGGCAGTATGAACATGTGCACGAAGAAATTCAACCCACCTTAATACGCCAAAATAAATACCTCTACTTAATAAATATCAGTATCTTTTACAGGGAGGTAAATAGGAAAGCATTCTGCTTTGAAGAGGAGTGGATGTTGCATTTTACTAAACTAAAATAGTGTACTAATGAGTAATAATAGACACTATTATTCGGTTAGTTGTAATTGAAGAATAATAGCAAAGAAGCACCTTACATTTAAGTAGTAGTTTTTACTTCTTTGATTCCCAAATATTACTATTTTAATTTCGATTATATTGGAAGAAGAAATAGAGAAGACATTCTTCTATCCTATTTAGATTTAGAAAGGTAAAGCTAGAGGGGCGCCTGGGGGGCTCAGTTGGTTTAGCCGCCAACTCAGCTCAGGTCATATCTTGCGGTTGGTGACTTTGAGCCCCGCGTTGGGCCCTGAGCTGACAGCTCAGAGCCTGGAGCCTGTTTTGGATTCTGTGTCTCCCTCTTGCTCTGCCCCTCCCTCGCTGCGCTCTGTCTCTCTCTCAATAATAATAAATAAATGTTAAAAAAATTTTTAAAGAAAAAAGAAAAAAAGAAATATGAAACTAGAAGTTGTGTACCTTTGTTTAACTTTAAAAGTTAAAGTACCATACTATGAATTATCCAGGTGCTGTTTCATCACGATTTCCTACTTTTCTTGAACAAGTCGATTAAATGTTCTGTATCCTGGATTTTTATTTGAAAGACTGAGACTAAACATGTTGTACAAACTCTCCAAATTGTTTGAAAAATTAGTAGCAAGTCTAAATGGCTTCTTTCTGAGTTAGAAGGAAAAATAATGTTTTCCTCTTTTTTTTTTTTTTTTAATTTGACCTTGTCAACCACTTGTCCGGGGAAATTGCAGAATTTAGCTGAGAGGAATAAATCACTTTTTCATGTATGGAAAACACATTAATGGATCTTTAGTTACAAAAGAAGGCCCCAGGCTAGACTTGGGACAAAAAGGCCGTAAATTACGGTGCATAATAAAGTAAAAGAGAGCAAGGTTTTCCCAGTGGTGGTAGTAGCGTAGGGTGGGGCCCGTACTGGAGGAAAGGGCTCCCCTGATGAAAGGCACAGTTGAAGACCTTTAGAATGACAATGACCAATAGTCAAGTTTCAGCAGGATTCATTCTAGCCAAACCTTCAATGGAAATTGGTTGTACAGAAAAAGATTCCATTTGTTGTTCTTTGGGGAGCAAAGGAAGCCAGAGAGGGCTGGAGACTATGGGAGGAAACATTTAAGTTATAGAACATTGAACCAGGAACAGGAATTTACAGCGATGGGTAACAGACAAGCCCTAGGAATCCTTTGCAGGCTTCTCGCAATCACATGAGATCGTGCCCAAGTTTTCATTCTTTGGAAGGGATGTGGGGAAAATAATACTAATAAATAATAGCGACAAAAACTACAGTGACCGAGTGCTTGAAATATGGCAGATACCCTTCTAAGTTCTTTTCAAATATAATCTCATTACATTCTCTCAGCAACCCTGTGAAGATTTGTAATCGCCCCCTTTGATAGATGAATAGGTCGTGCACTTCGATGTGTGGGGAGACAACTCTCCGCAGGTCTCTCACGCCTGTACATCTTGTGAACAGAGGAACTGGCTGCCATTTTTCCAGCCTGTCTTTTAAAGGATATTTGTAGAGCAAACAGGCTTGGAAAATAGAGATAGGGTCTCCCTCAGGGGAAAGGCAGGTTTGTTTTTGTCCAGTGTGACATAGGCAACTCTCCTCTCAGAGCAAAGCCTGGGCAGGCTTAATGCCCTTTGTAAAAGATTTCTGTTCTCTACGCTCAAGCTTCCTCTCCTGTAACAACCCATAGCACATGCAAGCATCTCTTATACTCTTTGCATCACCCCATAAGCACTGGGGCTCAGGGACTTGGCCCAAAAGCTGAGGCTCTGGCTACTGCTATTGCTGAGTGTAATGAAGTCCTTTGTCTCTGACTCATGAGTCTCATGTGTTCGGCTAGAATCCAAGAAATGGTCCCAGACTACCTTGTTGGCTTGCAAGTAGGTATATTCTCAGGCTTCTCTTAATTCTAATAAGAGATTAACAGCATGTCGAAGGCCTCTCAGCTAAAAAGTAGGGGAGACTGAGGGGGACCCACCAGGGAGTTCTACTCCCTAGTACATGCTCTTGCCAACCATGCTGTAGTAGAAGAAATGGCGAGTCCAAGTAGCCAGAAGACAGAAAGATACAACTCAAATAGGTGTTATATAAGAGTTCGTAAAATACATATGTATCCTTAATAAGTCAATCTAGCTTTGTTTGTACAGGCTGCGTCCATTATAATTATGGTTAAATTCAGAGTGAACAAGATGTACACAAAATCATTGGCATAATTGAGTTGTCAGACAGAAATGCTCTCCATCCTGTTCTAATTCTTACAAACTTCCAATTCTCTACTTTCACAATTCTTCAAAGAGATAAGTTAGAATACTGTACCTTGCTCGGAGCTATTCTTATTCCTCCAGCAAAAAATAATGTTACATTTCTCTGAACTCAGGAGGATTTTGCATTTCTTTCTAGAATCAATATGGCAGACTGATTAAGAGCATGGGCTCTGGAGCCAGACTGCCCTGATTCTAATCTTGGCTCTGTCCCTTCTTAGCTATAGAACCTTAGGCAATTCACTTAAGCCCGTTGGGCCTCAGATTCTTCACCAGTAAAATGGAGATAATTTTGACAGCAACTCACCCTTACAGTCATGATAAAGTGAATACTTTATCATGTTACTACCACCCCAAAATTTTAGAAGAAAAACATATTTTCTGTGAAGACACTTTAGCTTTTTTTTCTTGGTTTTTGCCACCCATAATATCAAAGCCCTGTGTTATGAAACCAAGTGAGGTCATCCCCGTAAAGCACTCTGAATACAACCTGACACATCATTACGTTCTCACTAAGTGTCTGCTATCACTATCCATCTCTTATGGGTCTTTTTAATTCTCACTGGCTTCCTGGCTACATGGGGGTGTTACTTGAGTGTCTCAGGCTCAACATCCTATGAGTATAAAGGTGGTCTTATTTCTTCTACTAAATATCAATGACCCCGACCCTCTCCTTTGTTTTAGAAACACAACAACAACATCATAGTCAATTGCCCTCAAGGCTTTTTTCATGGTTCTGTAATCAGGTCTTGATTAGAAATCATCTCCCTAACCAGCCTGAGCCGAATAGTTCTTCAGTGACATCACTTGAAGTTGGAACTCTGCACCTAGCGACAACATTGCCATTACATGGGACCTGGTAGAGCTAAGAAGCTACCATACCCAAGATGGTGGAATGGCAAGAGCTCAACCATAGAGATCCCAGCTATCACTTTTATGGAATGAAAAGGACACCTTTTGTGTGATATTTGGACACAGGGGAGACCCTTAACAACGTTGCTTGCATACCTCAGGTACTATAGACTTCAGGGAAAGAGTAACTCTTTCCCCTGTGCATATGCATAATGATAGCAAAACTAGAAGAAGATGAGTTCTGTTCAGGGGCGCCTGGGTGGCTTAGTCGGTTAAGCGTCCGACTTTCGCTCAGGTCATGATCTCGCGGTTCGCGGGTTCGAGCCCCGCGTCGGGCTCTGTGCTGACTGCCGGCTCAGAGCCTGGAGCCTGTTTCAGTCTGTGACTCCCTCTCTCTCTGACCCTCCCCTGTTCACGCTCACTCTCTCTCTCTCTCCTAGAAATAAATAAAACATTAAAAAAAAGAAAAAAAAGATGAGTTCTGTTCACACCAACACATAGTCCTCAGGAATGCCAATCTCTTTTGACTTTGTTGCTAAGTCTGGTTTCCTATGATACCCTCTTTTTTCCTTTATGTTAAGTTTATTTTTTCCCCCAATGGTTCATCTTGTTTCTCTCTGTTTATTTCTTCCCCCAATGGTTCATCTTGTTTCTCTCTGTCTGCAGTGTCAGGCATATATTTCTGAACACAAATGGTAGATGGGGTTCAAGGTTTTTTCCAAAGAAGCTATCAGCCTTTCTGTAAATCAGTGGATATAAATGGGTACTTTTAGAAAAGCTGAAATTAAAAAGACTGACCATAACAAGTGTTGACAAGGATGTGGAGCAACTAGAACTCTCATACATTGCTGGTGAAAATGCAAAATGGTACAGACATTCTGGAAAAACAGTTTGGCAGTTTCTTGAAAAGTTAAACACCCACCTACCTTATGACCCAGTTATTCCACTTCTTCATATAAATGGAAGTGTATGTCCACATAGCTAAAGACTTGCACGTGAATGTTCACAGTTTTATTTGTAATAGCCCAAAACTGGACACTACCCAAATTTCTAACAACAGATGAATGGATAAACAAATTGTGGTAGATATAAACACAGCTATAGATACAGATATAGAGTCATCCCACTGAATAATTACGTAATATTATATATAATCATATAAATTTACATATTTAGTGGAATATTACTTAATGATGAAAAGGAGTGGACTGTTGATACACACAACCATATAGGTGGATCTCAAAAAAATTATGCTGAATGACAAAAGCCAAACAAAAAAATAATCTTATGTTTCCATTTATATAAAATCCTAGAAAACACACTTTGATCTATAGCTCTGACAGGAAGCAGTCAGGGTTTTTCTGGGTTTGGGGAGTGGGGTCAAGGAGGGATGAAAGGGAGGGATTTCAAAAAGGCATTAGCAAGTTTGCAAAGTTATGAATATGTTCTTCCTCTTGACTATGGTGATGTTTTCATGGATGCCTACACATGTCAAAATGTATGAAATTGTTTCCTGTAAAAATATATGAAGCTATGTTTTAAGTGGATACATAGGGAAAACATGCCAGCTAACCTTTACCTACAGAAACATCAGAGTTTTCTTTCCTCCCACAGAATCAAAACCATGTCTAATATCCATTACTTGGTTCTTCTTAACAGACCAGAAGCCAGCTCACTGAGAGCAGACATGGCCTTATTTGCCTTTGTGTTGCCTATGAACCTTAGCACAATATCTTGCAAACATCACAGGTACTAAACACATACATGTAAAATGAATGAAGAACAAAATAACTAATTAAATAATTATCATCCTGAATAGTCTTCACGCAACTGTCACTTATGTGTAGCTCTGTAATTACTACATCCCTCTCTCCAGGATAAATTCCCTCTTTTGACAAGGCAATACTTCTCACTCCAGATTATCAGGCAACAAATCTTTGCTTGAGGAAGATCTGTGAAAATAAAGGATGCAATTCATAATAGATTTAAGGAGCACTGTTTGTTTCTCTTCAAACAGAGCACTGAGGTTGCCTCCTAGGTGTCTTTTCAGCAGTGTTAAAATTTAGACTTGTAGTTAATGCCTACTGGATTCCGTTGACAAAATGTCATTCAGGAATCAGAATGTGAATGGAAATGTGTTTGTAAATGAGAAAAGCTCTAGACCAGGAGATGGGAGCCTGGGGTTCTAATCCCAAGTCCCATACTTATTAGCTGTTTGAACCCGGATAAATCGTTTCACCATTCTTGGGCTTAGTTTTCCAGTCTTACAGCAAGAGGTTGAAGTAAAATTGGTCATGGAGCTTTCTTATGCCAATGTTCTGTGATTTTGTGAGCAGGAAGGATTTATTCAGATTGGACCAAGATTTAAATGAATTTTTTTGAGGAAGGGGACAAAATGAGGTGGGCAGTTGAAGGATGACATGCAGGAGGAGGGGCTTAAATTTGTAAAACTTTTCTCCTACTAGAAAACTCTAGCACTAGGTAGGGCATTCAGGGCCCAATTCTTTGTCACCGAGCTGTCTACTTGGAGTGTACCTCTCATATTGTAATACACCTCCTCCAGAGAACATATAACTCTAGTTTTGTTTTCCATGCATTTGCTGTGGATAAATTGTGTAGTAATAATTTTTAAAAAGCATGTCAATCTTGTTCTGAAGGAAGTATGAACCATGCATTTGGCAACTTCTCTGTGCATGCTTCGGGTCCAGGGATCCCAGGCAAAGCTTTGGCAGATCTATGTTCAATCACTGTCAGAGACTGAAATTGCATTTTCTGCCCCTATTTCTACCTGGCAAGAATCCTTTTTGTGCTGATGCCTGATGGGATGCAGTCCCCAGAAGAGTGATTGATTGCCAGGTGCAGGCATGATTAAGCCAGCGCAACTGTGGACCACCCCATCCCCACAAGGGAAGAAGAACAGCATGCATTTTCCGTGAGGATACGGTGGCATTCTTTGGCTTTGCAGCTCATTGCATAAATATACTGGAGTTAAAAAATAAATAACAATCTATGTCTATACTGAGTAAACTGGACTCCTTCATGGAAGCAGAAAATGGGGAAGATAGATCAGTTACTATTAGGACTCAGAGTCAAATCCTAACTGTGAGAAATTAAAGCAAAAAACTCATTTAAAAAGACTGCTTTACTAGTGGTGTCTTTCCTAATCTGTGCTTAGTTACTCAAATAAATGTGATGTGTTAATCTCAATTTATCCCCAACTTTTGTTCTTGCCTTACAACGTACTTGTGTTTGGAGAAGAAAATAAAAATAAAAGCAAATCCATCTCTGAAAGTTTTGAAAAAATACTCTAAGTGTTTGGTGAAGACTGGAAGAAGGAAAAAAATAGGATTGAATGGGACTCGTGGAGCAAAACTTCCTAAATTTTCTTTACCCATCTGTTCCTCAAAGTTCCATTTGCCTTTTCCCCAAGGGAGACAATCCAGAGTCGCATCTTGCCATCTCCAAGGTCAGGATCCCTTAGTGACATGTGGTCCTTTCCATCCGTTTCCTATACTCCAATGAGAGTCTTTCCATTGGGAAAGACAAATTCTTGCCACCATACAGGCCTGGGGAGGAAGCCCTGGGCAGGACATCCAAATAAAAGCTCCTCTTTGGGATAAAGAAATATGGCCAATGCCAGAGGCAGTAGTCTGTGGCAAGGATGAGATACTGATGGATGGGTCTTATGATGAACTCTTGTTCTGTAGTGGAGGCAATTCTTAATAAACCTTGGACCTGGTTTCTGAGAGGAAATCCCTAATATATTGTGTTCTATGTCCCTGGCTTTGCTGTCTGGAAAGTTGGAGGCTCAACGATTTCTAGCCAAGAGTTTTTAAAGCTAGGCTTATCATTTCTTTTTTTTTAATGTTTATTTATTTATTTAGAGAGAGAGTGTGTGTGTGCAAGTGAGCGGGTGGGGGGGGGGGGACAGAGAGAGGGAGAGAGAGAATCCCAAGCAAGCTCCATGCTGTCAGCAAGGAGCCAGATGTGGGACTCCATCATGAACCCATAAGATCTTGACCTGAGCCAAAATCAAGAGTCAGACAGTCAACTAACCGAGCCAGCCAGGTGCCCCTGGGGTTATCATTTCTTTTTAGCAAAGCATTTTCTTCAAAAACAGTAGATTTCTTTCTGATCTGTTTGTTGCCTGTCAATTCTATGTGCCAAGGACCATATCCAAAGTTCTTCCCACCTTTAGCTGTATTTCTTTACTTCCTAAGACTTTTGCTGAATTTGTTCAAGTTAATAGAATTCTGAAACAATAGCCTTTGGCAAAAAGAGAATATCTTCAATATGATCTGTGCTATAGGACTGAAATTCTTCATTTGATTAGTAAATTTTTATAGAACTTCTTCTCTAAAAGCCTTTTTATTTCTTGCTGATTTTTTAAATTTATTTATTTATTTTAAGAGAGAGAGTGCAAATGGGACAGAGAGAGAGAGATGGAGAGAGAGAGAATCCCAAGGTACACTGTCAGTGCAGAGCCCAATGCAGGGCTCGATCTCATGAACCATGAGATCATGACCTCAGCTGAAATCAACAGTCAAACGCTTAACCAACTGAGCCACCCAACGCTCCTGTATTTCTTGCTGTTTAAAGTCCGGAAGCAGTAGGGGCGCCTGGGTGGCTTAGTCGGTTAAGCATCCGACTTTCGCTTAGGTCATGATCTCACGGTTTGTGGGTTCGAGCCCCGTGTCAGGCTCTGTGCTGACTGCCAGCTCAGAGCCTGGAGCCTGTTTCAGTCTATGACTCCCTCTCTCTCTGACCCTCCCCTGCTCACGCTGTCTCTCTCTCTCCTAGAAATAAATAAAACATTAAAAAAATAAATAAATAAAATAAAGTCCGGAAGCAGTGGGCTTTTCAGACCCAAATATCTAGATTCCTATCACTGTTATTTCTACTTTCAAACCAGCCAATCCTTGCGTGTTTATTTCTTCTTTATAATACCTTGCTACCTGCACTAATACACACAGTGCACATGCAGACATTCTAGCCTTTTCTAACCTGTTCCCCTAGAACTTCAGGTTTGGAAGACTCTTGTTCTGGCTTCCAAGTTACTAAAAGCGACAATATTACCAAAGTTTCGTCGTTGTGTAACATGGGTTGTTGTCTTTCTAGTCTCTGATGTTTCCTCCCCTGCAGATGTTTGACCACTAAGTCAAATCTAAATATTTGAGGCCATTGTTATGGCAAAGTCCCACTTCTAGAATCAATTTCTGGTGATAGAGGAATCTGGTGATAGAGGATATCAATTAGTGATAGAGGAAATAATTCAACCCTGCCAACAACAAACCTTTTTATACCAATATAGAAGAGAGAGGGAAAACATAATTTATTACCCGGTAACCATGAATAGATTTATAGGCACATACAGAAAAGTGACCACCAAATCTGGGCAGCACTTAACTCAAATTTATACAGTAAAGTGGTAGAAAGAGAAGTTAAGATTTACTTTATCTCCTTGGAAAACGAGGGGACCAAAGCTTGTGATAGTCTCTGCTCATCTTGCGTGAGGCCTCTGAGCTAATTCCAAATGTACAGTTTTGCGTAAATAGAGGTTATCTGGCTCCTGACCTTAGAAATATCTCTATATTATAAAATCTGGAGGCTGAGCTTAATCCGCAATGAGATTTACCTTTATTCCAAAGGTTAGAGCAAAAGCTCAGATTTATCATGTCTCCAAGGAAATACTGAAAAAAGAGAGAAAGGGGGAAAGGGTCTCTCTGCCCTTTGTAAATGGAGGAAATAATCTTCATTTACCCTTACATCAGTTAGGGTCATGATGATAAATAGACCCAATGCAACCAACATCTCTAAAACGATGGAAGCTTGTTTCTGGTTAATGAAATAGTCCAGAGTAGGTGTTCCTGCCTGCAGATTAGCTGTCCACACGGTCATCCAAGGACCCACGCTGACAATGCATTTGCCATCTGTAAGTTATGATTTACAACATCACCCTGGGGGGTGCCATCCCATGAAATGGGAAAAGAACATGGAGGAAACACTCCTGGTTCTTAAAAGCCTTTGCCTAGAAACAAGACCGATTACTTGTGCTCACATCCCATTGATTCAGTCATATGGCTTACATGTAATTGCAAGAGTCTGAAAAATGTGGTCACACTCTGTCCAGGAATATTAATTGCTAGAGGAAATTGATTTGGTAAACAGCTAGCCACCTGTACCAGAGATTAGACAAAGCAATATGAAATAACAGAACCTGAAGATAAATTCATTAAAAGGCAGTACATTTTGAAAGTGGCCACTTTTCCAGTCACTGGTGCAGCCTCCCCACCCACCTGGCTCACTCCTCCTAGGGTTACAGCCTGTGCTAGTAGCATTACCTCAAAGGACTCTTTTGTGCTGTGGTCTGCTGCTCATTTAGAGAAAGTTGTCTTGGTCTGGATGAGTATGGTGCTGAGGGAATCACTCAAGAGTGCTCTGTCCCCTTACCCCCTGCTCTAAAAGGGTTTGTTCTAAATAAATGGTCTGAGTTCAGAGTTCTTGAGAGATTAGATCCTTCTGGCCAAGCCTCCTTCTACTTTAATTACCAGCCTCAGTCCATGATCAGGCACTCTATTTCTTTGCCACCCTGTTAGTAGCCTTCATACATTTGAAAATGCCCACTGCTGATCTCTAGGCATTCATTTCATTATTATGTAAGGACATTGAGGGCAGGAGCCTTGCCTGTCTTGAACATGGTAGAGATTTCTATGTCCTTGCTACTGAAGCATTTTTGTTTGTAGATATAAATGGTCCCCAATCTATTCCAGCAGTTTCCCATAATCTCTCCCTTTCTCACTTGTATTAACTGTAGGTCTTTATTTTCTGTATTTCAGTGTTTTGTGACATCTGGGACCTTGCTGACCCTGGAGGGACTGCTGCTCCCAGGGGTAGCTAATTCCCACTCACACCCATAGCTTCAAGGGCAGACCAACCAACCCAGAGCCCGTATTCCCAACCATCTTCTTTATTGAGCTTTCTCCCTCCTGGCCACTGCCCGTCTGCCCTAATCACCCAAGGTCCAGGGAATAAGACTTCTCTAGAAACAGAACCAAAGGATGTACATGTATATTAGAGAGGGCAGGGGAGAGACTTGTTTTATTTTAAGGTATTGGTTCATTGATTATGGAGGCTTGGTAATCCAAATCTGCAGGCCAGGCTGGCAAGCTGAACACTTAGGAAAGAGTTGCAGTTTGAGTCCAAAAGCAGTCTGTGGGCAAAATTCCTTATTATTCAGGGCAGGTCAATCTTTGTGCTATTCAAGCCTTCAACTGGCTAGATTAGGTCCACCCACATTATGGAGGATTATCTGCTATACTCAAGATCCAGTGATGTAAAAGTTAATGTCACCCAAAAAGAAGGAAGGAAGGAAGGAAGGAAGGAAGGAAGGAAGGAAGGAAGGAAGGAAGGGGGGAAGGGGGAAGGAAGGAAGGAGGGAGGGAAGGAAGGAGGGAGGGAATGGAAGGGAACAGAAGGGGAAGGGGAAGAGGGAAGGGGAAAGGGGAAGGAAAGGCAAGGCAAGGCAAGGCAAGGCAAGGCAAGGCAAGGAAAGGAAAGGAAAGGAAAGGAAAGGAAAGGAAAGGAAAAAACACCTCCAGAGAAACATCCAGAATAATGTCTGATCAACTATTTAGGCACAAAGACTCAGCCAATTTGACACATAAAATAAACTATCATGGCCAGGTACCAGATAACTAAATAACCCCTAAATCCCAGAACCCACTAAAATTCAAACTAGCCAAACCTAAGCCTGCTTATGCTCACTCACCTATTTCTTCTTACAGAAATCACACTAAAACCTCATCTGCATTTTTCCTTCATTCCCTTTGCCTCTCGATTGACCCTGGCACTTCTCCGTGTGGCCCCCCTGCATGGCCTCCTGAGTATTTTGTGCTAGGGATCTATGAATGCCACAAATCTCCTCTTTCATGATAGCTGTTGCCATGTCTGTGTTTCTTACCATACCTGATTAAAACAAAACCCAAGTGTCCCTAAAACATCACTAACTAAGATGCTCTGGTATTTTTCCCAAAGTGAACGTTTTGTCCCTTGAAAAACCATTTCAGATCCGGAATTAAAAATCCTCATCATTTCTTGCAAAAATTCTCAACAAGATCCTTACAAATCGAATCCAGCAGCATATCAAAAGAATCATCCACCAAGATCAAGTGGGATTCATTCCTGGGTTACAGGGCTGGTTTTACATTCGCAAATCAATCAATGTGATATTTCATATCAATAAAAGAAAAGATAAAAACCATATGATCCTGTCAATAGATGCAGAAAAAGCATTTGACAAAATACAGCATCCCTTCTTAATAAAGACTCTCGAGAAAGTTGGGATAGAAGGAACCTACTTAAACATCATCAAAGCCATCTATGAGAAGCCTTCAGCTAACATCATCCTCAATGGGGAAAAACTGAGAGCTTTCCCCCTGAGATCAGGAACACGACAGGGATGTCCACTCTCACCACTGTTGTTTAACATAGTGCTGGAAGTCCTAGCATCAGCCATCAGACAACAAAAGGAAATCAAAGGCATCAGAATTGGCAAAGAGGAAGTCAAACTTTCACTCTTCGCAGATGACATGATACTCTACATCGAAAACCCGACAGACTCCACCAGAAGCCTACTAGAACTGATCCAAGAATTCAGCCAAGTTGCAGGGTACAAAATCAACGTACAGAAATCGGTTGCATTTTTATACACCAATAATGAAGCAACAGAAAGAGAAATCAAGAAACTGATCCCATTCACAATTGCACAAAAAACCATAAAATACCTCGGAATAAACCTAACCAAGGATACAAGAGATCTGTATGATGAAAACTATAGAAAACTTATGAAGGAAATTGAAGAAGACACAAAGAAATGGAAAAACATTCCATGCTCATGGATAGGAAGAATAAATAGAGTTAAGATGTCATTACTACCTAAAGCACTCTACACATTCAATGCAATTCCAATCAAAATTGCACCAGCATACTTCTCAAAACTAGAACAAACTATCCAAAAATTTGTATGGAACCACAAAAGACCCCGAATAGCCAAAGTAATCCTGAAAAAGAAAACCAAAACGGGAGGGATCACCATCCCAGACTTCAGCCTCTACTACAAAGCTGTCATCCTCAAGACAGTATGGTATTGGCACAAAAACAGACACATAGACCAATGGAACAGAATTGAGAACTCAGAAGTGGACCCAAAAGTATACAGCCAACTGATCTTTGACAAAGCAGGAAAGAATATCCAATGGAAAAAAGACAGCCTTTTTAACAGATGGTGTTGGGAGAACTGGACAGCAACATGCAGAAGAATGAAACTAGATCATTTTCTCACACCATGCACAAAAATCAACTCAAAATGGATAAAGGACCTGAACGTGAGACAGGAAACTATCAACACCCTAGAGAAGAAAACAGGAAACAACCTCCTTGACCTCCACCGCAGCAACTTCTTACTTGACACATCCCCAAAAGCAAGGGAATCAAGAGCAAAAATAAACTGTTGGGACCTCATCAAGATTAAAAGCTTCTGCACAGCCAAGGAAACAACCCAGAAAATTAATAGGCAACCAACGGAATGGGAAAAGATAGTTGCAAATGACATATCAGATAAAGGGTTAATATCCAGAATCTATAAGGAACTCACCAAACTCCACGCCCGAAAAACAAACAACCCAGTGAAGAAATGGGCAGAAGACATGAACAGACACTTCTCCAAAGAGGACATCCAGATGGCCAACAGACACATGAAACGATGCTCAGCATCCCTCCTCATCAGGGAAATACAAATCAAAACCACACTGAGATACCACCTCACGCCAGTCAGAGTGGCTAAAATGAGCCAATCAGAGAACTCTAGATGCTGGCGAGGATGTGGAGAAACGGGCACCCTCCTGCACTGTTGGTGGGAATGTAAACTGGTACAGCCCCTCTGGAAAACAGTGTGGAGGTTCCTCAGGAAACTAACAATAGAACTCCCTTATGACCCAGCAATAGCACTGCTAGGAATTTACCCAAGGGATACAGAAATGCTGAGGCATAGGAGCACATGTACCCCAATGTTCATAGCAGCACTCTCCACAATAGCTAAAACATGGAAAGAGCCTAAGTGTCCATCAACAGATGAATGGATCAAGAAGATGTGGTTTATCTATACCATGGAATACTCCATGGCAATGAGAAACAATGAAATCTGGCCATGTGTAGCAACATGGATGGACCTTGAGGGTGTTATGCTGAGCGAAATAAGTCAGGCAGAGAAGGACAAATATCATATGTTTGCACGTATAGGAGGATTAGGAGGAACTTGACGGAGGAACAAGGGGGAGAAGAAGGGGGGAAATGGTGGGGGAAAGGGAGAGAGGCAAACCATGAGAGACTCTTGAATGCTGACAAAAACTGAGGACTGATGGATGTGGGGGGGAGGGGGGGATGGGCATGAAGGAGGGCACTTTGGGGATGAGCACTGAGTGTTATGTAGAAACTAATTTGACAATAAACTATTTGTAAAAAAAATAAAAATAAAAAAAAATAAAACACTAAAAAAAAAAAAAAAATCCTCATCATTTCTATCACAGGTTAACAGCTTTTTACCCCTTACCCTAATGTGTTAGCTCTTGCCCTGGAGCCTCATACTTTTACCTAGCAACACTTTGGTATGTGATACCCCAAATATGAGGGCAAAACCAACCACTTCATGCTTCTCTTTCTCTAAGAAGAGTTACCCTCTGAGGCCTAACCTTACTCCTGTTCGATGGTGGGGCCATATTGAACCCGCTATCCCCTGCACCTTTCAAATATAATCAACCAGTTCTTCCAATCGCCTAGCTTTTCTACAAGGAGGAACTTTGTGGAGGTGGTATTCAGACTTCATCCTCACCCCAAAGTTTATGTTTTAAAAATTCCATCGGGTTGGCAGCACAGTGTTGCTCATACATTTGAACCTGAATTATTGACCTTTATCAACTCTCTGTGTCTCTTTATCCCTTTATGACAACTCAGGATGCATGCCATTGTCCTTCCACGGTATCTACACCCATGGTTTGTAAATTGACTTGTGTCGTGATCATTCCTTGCCCCCCCCCCAATCCACCTTGCTATCTCTTGATGTGGAAGCTCTTCTGCTTACTTTCTATGATCCATTTCCACCCTCCTAGCAATTGTCTGCTTGTTTCTGCCCTAGCACATGCCGTAGGAAGCTCTAGCTTCATAATCTGAGCTCCTCTGTAGACGGGCATTGTTTGTGCACTGGTAGGCAGTGGTGGGCACTGGCAGGAGAGGAAAAAGTGGATTCTTCTTCCCTCATCCCTTCTGCTTCACTAGAGCATTACTGACGGTGCTTTCGTGTCCCCCACATTCTACTTTATCTAGAGGGCAGCCCCTCTCCTGGGGTCCCAGTTCTCGCCGGGTTTCAGTGAAAGTAATTACTCCCTGTATCGGTCAACTCTGGAGAGGAGTGGTGGTGGTGATCGTGGTGGTGGTAATGGATTGCCATTGTGCTGGTCTCCAGGTGCCTCACTTGGACTTGATTTTTTCCTTAACCTGGCCCACACCTCTGGCAGTACCTTCATTAAAGCCTCTGCATTGGAAACATGAGAGTGAATTATGCTCTCCGACTCAAATAAGGTCTTTATAACCTGAAACGTTGTGACAAGCCTGGTGAAAAAGAGCAAAACAGCTCCTGACATGGGGACTTGGCCTAACAAAAGATGGCCTCCGTGCTATTAGGAGCTGGCTAACTGCTCACAGCTAGGCCATGAGTTCTCCCATTGGACACAATCTCATAGGACCCTAACATCAGACAAGGTCACTCCATGACCATGATACAGTGAAACTAAACAAGGCCACTTCATAATTTTTTCTAGGTGCAGACAAAAGCAAAGTCACTATTGAAACCACAAAATATCAAACATCCCCTTCTCCTGGCTAACATGAGTGAATGTTGCTTCTTTACCAACTATAGCTACAGTCTTGCTTTATTTAGTCTTCCCTCCATCTAGATAAGATTTATTAAGAGACCTAAACACTCCGTGCTGATAGCTTAGAGCCAGCTTGGGATTCTCTCTCTCTCTCTCTCTCTTTCTTTCTCTCTCTCTGTCTCTCTCTGCCCCTCCACAATCCCTCCCCACTCTCCCTCCCTCTCTCTCAAAATAAATAAAAAGAAAAAAAAAGGTACCCAAACATAGAATTGTGCCCACCTTCAACAGCACACGTTTCCTTGGATTCTCCGAAATTGCCTAACCAAAGCCCAAATCCCATGAGTTCTTTCTGACACCCTCTTACTGAAACTTCCCACAGTTCCTCATGGTGGTAGCCCTCCTCACTTCAAGTGGTAAACCAATCTGTTCAACTGCAGTTGTGCTTCTGGTGGTCTTTGACTCTGGCACGTTAACCATGAAAATGACCTATCCTAGGTAGTCCAAGTTCTTTGATTCAAATTCTCCATTGTCTTTGTTCTAAGCAAACCTGATGGACAGAAACTCTATTACAAAAGCTCTCAAAGTGGAAGGTGGCTGAGACTGCCACACCTAGAGAAATTATTTTTTCTAGAAGACTCTGCAGTCACTTAGCCCATGTCAGTTCTAAGAAGCAAGACCATCCAAAGTAGGCAATCGCTGGTACATATATGTAGTACAAGACATAAATGCATACTCGTTAGAGGCAACGCCAGGGGATGGGGTGCAGGAGAGACTGGCAATAAGAGATATCCACACCTAGAAGCTGTGACACTGTACTGACCAGTCAGGCCACCAAAACCCATTAAAGGCCATGAGCATGAGCTTGAGTTCTTCTGGTAGCTTGTTATCGGCATGCCTCAGATATACGAATATTTCGAATGGTTTCTCTTGGGTTAGAGATGGTCTGGGAGGCCTGAAGACCTCCTCATCTCAAACATCCTAGGACATTGCCAAAAAGATATATTTCAGATGCTCTGCTTCCTGATGGCGAAGAAACCTTCCTAATAATGTTAAATGCTTTCATCTAAGTGATATATTTTGTAGGTACTAAACCCTATCTCTACCCATCTATATCACAACGATCTTCTGTGTTCACAGATTGCCTAGCTATCTGATCTCCAACACTGCCCCTCGGTTTAAATTCTTGGTTTAGAAAGTGTCCTTCATGCTTAGACTTGTACGTTCATACCAACCTGTCCAGCACATACCTCTCACAGGCTAACAACAACGAGGGTTGTTGGGGCCCTAGAACATTACAGATAATGGGATGGGCCAATCAACCCAGACCCTGCAGGCTTTGCCTACTCTACACATACCACCTGTTTTCTAACTAAGTACTGATTCTGCTCTGGAACTCCCTATGCCTAGAACCACCACCTTTTCAGTAGCTATTTCCTTGAGTAGCTTGAGAGTATTAAGAGAGTGTAAAAGATACTCTCCTTTGCATAATAGAACAGGGAATGTGTCAGCAAAGATTCTGGGATGGGAGATGGTACACAAGAAACACTTGCACCTGCTAAATATCAGAGGACTGTGACCTTGAATCTGTCAGCACACCTAATCAATCTTATGCTTTTACTTTCTGCAACTCTAACCACCTTCCTTTATTATTTTGTCTACCCATTCTTACCACTTTCTGGTCTATTTGTCTAGTCAAGACTCTATTCTGTACTCCTCCTAGAGCCCAGAATCTAATATGGGTCACCTGAACATGTTGTCAAAGACCCTCTGGACTCTTGCCAAAATCACATTCAGCCTCAGAACTTAAACGTGAGAATGTGTGGGATGGGACATGTGCTCAGAAATTTGGTGCCCCCCATCCCCGATGCCTGGGATGAATCTGAAGGAGGCTTCTGGGAATGAGAGCATCTCCCTCATACCTGACTATAAAAAAGAGCCCTATGATAAGCCCTAAGATAGACATATCAGATATAAGGAGACAACAATATCTGTTCATAGTAAGGACTCTGAACTGCTGTCCACTTTTATTTCGGGCTACAGCCTCCAATTCCAAGTTTAGATGTTTGTTCCGGTTCCCAAGCAGTGATTGACCCATTCTCTCTATCCTCCTGAGTTTAGCCTTCTAACTGAAGGTTATGTCTCCCTCCAACCTCTGTGTCTCAGGCAAGAGACTCTCTCAGTACCATCCCAGGGAGACTCTGCACCTAGAGCCAATCTTAGAAAGTGCTAGACGTACTAGGTACTTTGAGAACTCCTACCCAATAACCTCCTTCGCTCTTTTCCTTCTCTCTTATAATCTTCTCCCTCCCTCTTACAACCTCTTCTTAAAATCCACCCAACCATCCATCCACTTCTCCAATCGCCCATTCAAAATTTTTAAGAATTACTATGTGCCAAAGACTGCTAGACTCTTGGAACAAGACAGGGTCTACATCATCAAGCCTCCAACACAGCGGTGGAGAACAACTTCTAAAAACAGAAAATCACATAAAATGTGGCATATGCTATAATAAGTAGAAGCAGCGTGCTGTGAGAGCGTGCTGGCAACTAGCTGCCTTGCTCCCCATCTCCTTTACTGCTGTGACTCCTCTGGTCCCATACATCCTTCCCCCTCAACACAGTCTCCAGCTCCTGAGCCTGCTGCGCGTATCAACACTGACAGGCTTCCTTTTATCCACCCACCTTCTCTCTCTTTCCCTTGCATATGTAGTGAGACCCCACAAGAGATCTATTGAAATGCGTTAGTCATTCCATGAGAAGGACTTGAAACCAGATTTTGAGAGGCCGACTCTCAGGGTGGAAAATGTGTGTCAGGATAATGAGTTGTCTGTGTACACATACTATCTATTATAGAAAAGTGGGCGAAGTGAAATGCTTGCTGTAATTGCTCTCTTTGGTGAATGACATGGGGGGGGGCGGGACAAAGTCATATTACTACTCTATTGACCCAGCATCATGAATTTAAAAATATTTATGTGAAAATACCAAAACTGGATACATGCTACGCTCCCACACACAGATAAAAACGACTTGAACCGAAGTGCTGGAGATAGTCACGAAAAGCAAAGACGTGTGCCTGCATAACCAGAACCTTAGAAAGTGAATGTTCAGGCGTGTGTCAGTGTCCCTGGCCAAACCAGGCAGGGTGAGGGCCCCTCACCTTAGAGCATCCTTGTGTTTGGTGGCTGCCTAACCCCTCCTTCACAGAGACAGAGGCAGGCTGTCCGGGAATGCTCATCAGAGGTTCTTTTATTTGTTGGCACATTTACCGGCTCAACAAATATTCATAATGGGCTCCTATGTGCCAGGCACGCTGTTGGGCTGGCGATGCAGGTGTGACCTGGAAAGGCATGATCTGTGCCTTCTTGGAGTTTATATCCCAGGAGCTACTCAGGATAGCTGGAAGTAGGTGGCACCCCAAGGAACAGGAGGTAATTATAGCAGCTCTAAGGTTTAACTTTGGCGTGCCAGGTGCGAACTGCCTTCCTTCTATCCATTAATACTCATCACCACCCCCATTGTGAAGGTTATTATCCTCCCCTCTTTGATTTTTACTAAATGTATTTTCCTCATGTGACAGCAGAGGAAACTGAAGTTCAAAGGAATTAAGCAACTTGCCCCAGAGGGCATGGTTAGGAAGTGGCAGCCTTCGCCATGTCTGTGTGCCAAGCCACTGTGCTCTATAAAAGTTGCACCACAAGAAAGCTGCACCCCATCACCCAGCAAAAGGAAAGGGCATTTCTGCCTCTCCTTCTAGGCCTACATAAGAGGTAAGCAATTCAGGAGTGTTAGGAAGAGTGGGCAGTCCCACTTAAGCCCCATGATTAGTTAGCTGGGGCAGTACTTAAAAATGGGCATCTGCCTCACAGTTTCCTTCCCTAACCCACCTCAGATTCCACTTTCCACTCTGTCCCTCATCTTCTTTGCTTTGTTATTTTTTTAATGTTCATTTATTTTTAAGGGAGACAACATGAGCAGAGAAGGGCAGAAAGAGAGGGAGGACAGAAGGTCCAAAACAGGCTTTGTGCTGCCAGAAGCCAGCCAACTCTGGGCTCGAACTCGTGAACCATGAGATCATGAGCTGAGCCAAAGTCCCACTCAACTGACTAAGCCACCCAAGTACCCCATCTTCCTTGATTTAGTCTCCTTTCCCCTTTATGGATTTGCTTTGCCTTCAGGACTACAGCTAATGCTGTATCTTCACCTTAGAGCCCCAGTTTCCCATCTGGACCACCTTCTGGTACTGCTCTCCACAGCTCTAGGAAAATGCATTGCCTAAGGTAGAACAACCCAGGGACCACACCCCGAAGCCCTCCAGGTTCACCTAGCCCTCCAGAGGACAAGAACATGAAGCATCCCATGGATGTCCGTACAATGGTCCTATAGATAGATACACTATCGGATGTATTTGAAGCTCCAGGGAAAACAAAGCTTTGATCTTTGGTTCTTCCCTCCTGCTATAATCTAAATCAATAATGCAATTGAAGGTAATGTAGAGCTGTGTCAGGGAATCCTTTTTCATTTTGTGTTGAGCTTGGCTTATGGAGAAGTAGCATAGCAACTGGCTTTTTCTTTTTCTACCTTTGTTAGCAACTAAAATCAGAATGATTTAATCTTTTTCTCCTGGTTTCATTTAGAGATTCAAAATCCTTTTGTTCTGGCTCTCTGCAAAATTTCATTGGATCTTTGGGGAGAATGTCTCTCTTCTGCCTCAAAATCTTCTCCTATCCATAGGAAGCTAACATGGAATAAAGTTCCAGGAGAAAAGCCATCGCCTTTGTGATTCAATAAGAACTATAACGTGAGGCTTTGACAGATGACAAATGGATTGTGATTAGGGGAATTATTTAAGCCATGAAGGCCAAACTTGAAGGGTAAGAATTTTTCGGTTCCCAGGTCTAAAGCTAAAATAAACCCACAAATTGCTCAACAGTCATACTTTCCATCGTTTTTCAGAACACATCTCTTCTTCTCCCAGCCCAGAGAGGCAATGCTTTACAGAAATAGCAATCTTACCACTTTTACTTAATGGGGTGCTCTTCCACAAGATCTGTAGAAGGTAAGACCTGAGGTGGAAGGAAACTGAAATCACTCAGTCCAAAGAGTTCATTGTCCCATTAGAGAAGCCAGGGTCCAGGGAGGAGCTGCTGGACAGAGATTAATGAAAGAGCCAAATGGCACCCTATGCCTGGAGTCTCACCCAATCAATTGTCTTCCCTTCTGTTGCCTCTCTGCTGGTCCCGTCTAATTCTTAGACATGTGGCAGCGGGCAGTTGCCCCCAACCAGCTGCCCCCAGAGCCTTGTGTGAGTGTGTTGAGGGAGGAGGGCCACTTGCAAGAAACACTTACAATAATTGAATTATTAATGGTAAAGACGAGATCTGGCAGCTGCGGCTGCTACTGACGGCTAATCATTCTTGCATCTTTAGTGACATCTCATTTATCAAACAGCATGATAGGGTGATAACTTCACAGAATGAAAAATGCTGACTTTATTTTACAGCATCTAAAAAAAATATGCTTCTGTCTTTTGGGGGGAAAAAGTCAAAATGAAATACATGTTTTCATAATGTAAAGTTCCACTTCTGCCTTTAAAATTCTTTTCATAATCCATGAAATATTGAAGGGCCCCACTGCAAACTCATCTCTGGGAACCTCCGTGTCTGTACGCAAAGATTTCCCCCTACTTTCTGAGGACTTCCTGAAATAATTTTGGATGGAAGGATATTAGGAGAGGAAGGAGAAGCTAAGCTTCTTTTCCATTGAAAAATGAATTTAAAAGATAGTTGTTGCCATGATTGCTTTTTAATTAGGCATATAAATTTTTAATAAAATTAATAAATAGCCACTGCAGGGCAGCATTCCCCAAAAGTGGTCCATTGTCTAGTACTCCCATAAGACAATCTGTTAAAAATGGATTCGGTGGTCAAATGATTGTGAAAAATGCAAATAATATAGTCCCTTGAAAATTTACGATCCATATCAGCTTTTTATGCTTCTGAGATACCCTGCTGTCAAGATAAATGCATTCCCAAGCTATTTTGACACAGTCTTTTTAATTTTCCATGGAACACATTTTGGAAAACAATGTCATAGCTAATAATTTCTAAAGAATCAATAACAAATATTGAAAAAAATATGCATACATTTCAAACGGCGGAGTAAAGGCAAGAAACCCTGTCTTTGCTACTGATACTGACAGTTCTAGACTCCTACTTTCCACGGATACAAAAGCGAGCATAATATAGGAAGTAACTGTTTTCAGATGTTGGATAACAGGCAGCTAGGAGTATGGCTCCTAAGAGAAGAAAAACGCTCTAAGTGAGCCATGGCCAACTGTCCTTTAGGCTGAGACCTTCTTGGACAGGGTGCAAAGAGGGGAACCCAAATAGAACAATTTCACTCAGCTGAGGAGTAGAGACCGGACGTGGGGGTGCAGCACATTGGACTGTGGGAGAGAGTCCCAGAAGGATGAGGTGCACTGAGAACGAGCTCCAGAAATCTACCCCGTGGCTGGTCCTCTTGCCATTGGCCAAATACAACACTTATGCACAGGGGGGCTCAGTGCCACCCCAGCAGAAAAGAGCTACGGGGTGGCAATGAGCTCCTGGGCAGTTTTGGACTTCCCTGCAGTGCTGGGAGATGAGGGCTCCGCCATTTTGAGTGAGGAGACTTTGGTGCACGCTGTGAGCTCTCCCTTGAAAGCCAGTGAGACTCTCATTCCCCACTAAGGGCAACCCTAGATCCCACCTAACAAAGCTTAAAAACAAGCCTCCAAGGGATCCAGCTGACCTGCCACTCAATCACTTCCATAACAAACTTGAGCACTCCTTCCAGAAGGAAAGATATCCAGACTCTCAAAAATGAAGCATTTCCAATGTCTGGCATATAATAATATATGGTGTGTATTATATATATATACATATATATGTGTGTATATATATACATATATATGTGTGTATATATACATATATATGCACACATATATATGTATATATACACATACATATATATATATATGGCTCTTTCTTTAAAAAAAAAACAAAGGATGTGACCCATAACAGGAGGTGGTGGGTGGTTCAGGGGAACAATGGGAAAAGACTCAGAGATGACCAAGGTGCTGGAATTAGCAAACAAGTGCTTAAAACAGCTATAGAGCACTCACATGTTTATAGATTTAAAGGAAGATGGACATGATCAATGAAAAAATGGAAATAAATTGAAAAATACAATATCTGACATGAAACCAAGAAACCCAATAAGTATGCAAATATATATTATTCCTTTCAAAGCCTACTTTATAAACATCTAGTTACTGGGGCGCCTGGGTGGCTTAGTTGGTTAAGCGTCCGACTTTCGCTTAGGTCATGATCTCGCAGTTCGTGGGTTCGAGCCCCGCGTCGGGCTCTGTGCTGACTGCCAGCTCGGAGCCTGGAGCCTATTTCGGAGTCTGTGTCTCCCTCTCTCTCTGACCCTCCGCTGTTCACGCTGTCTCTCTCTCTCTCTCCTAGAAATAAATAAAAAAATATTTTAAAAAAACCCATCTAGTTATTAATTCCTTTCTAGAAGAAAGTTTACAGCTTTATGTTTAGGTTTTGTCCTTGTATTTTTGCAGATTCTGAGGATTTGAAAGAACCCCTAGAGCAGCGAAAAAATCCCGTAAGTGTGACTGGAAAAGACATAGAAATTATATATAGACATAAAAATTAGAACTTGGCTGTTAACGGCAAGTTATAAATGATTCATTAGCTGGTTCAACTATGGAAAGTCAAAAAGAATAGTTTCCTTAGTGAGAAGCAATGAGAGAAAATATTTCAAAACTAAAATATGAAGCCAGTGCAAGTCATAAAGATGGTCACCCACATAAAAGGAGTTTTATATAATTTTATCTTCAATCAAATCCAGTTCTTCACATTTCCAGGAGCCATTTGCCTCCCTAGATTTAATCTTTCCATATTACACTGCAAGTCAGCATGGTGGAGCTCCAACTTTCATGGGCTAGCTTCTATCAGAAATCTGGTAAGATCTTCTAAATCTTGGGTCAGGAGGGTCAAACAGGTATTGTTAAATGGTGTGTGTGTGTGTGTGTGTGTGTGTGTGTGTGTGTGTGTGTGTGTATAGAGTAATTTTATCACTAGCCTGCAGATTCTCCTTGCAGGAAGAAGTTCTATATTCTTTAAAAAAAATTTTTTAACGTTTTTATTTATTTATTTTGAGAGAGAGAGAAAAGAGGGAGAGGGGCAGAGACGGAGATGAGGAGAGAGACAATCCCAAGCATGGTCCACACTACCAGTACAGAGTCGGTACAGGGCTCAAACTCATGAACCATGAGATCATGACCGGAGCAGAAGTTAAGAGTTGAACACTTAATGCACTGAGCCACGCAGATGCCCCTCTATCTTTCTTCTTGCACAGAGACAGACATAACAACTGAGGGAGTGGAGGAGATCTGTGGTCCATCCTGAAAGGAATAATATCTTACCATTAACGTGGCTTACCATCATTATCAGCACATGGTAATGATAAAAATTGACTTCTGGTTGGTTTGAATATTGTTTTAAAATTCTTCCATTGCCTAATCTCTGCCACCCACACTGCACACATACATCATATACCACTCCCTAAATACTTTTCTTATTACTTTCATAGGCCATCCTCAATTTAAGGAGGCATCAAATAGTCACTTTGTGGTAGTGCTCTTACACTCTTAGCTCTAGAGCAGACTTCATTAAGGGTCTGACTTTCTCCAGAGGCTTTAATCTGTATTGTAGAGCCCTATTTTTAATTGTTCTCAATAAACAATGTGTTCTCATGCATAGACTCTAAGGATGATTTTGTAGGAAAAAATTGGTAAATTTAATAACATTACATTATTATGGTGAATAAATCATTTTTAAGTTCATTTCATTTAAATCTCATAATCCTATTGTATCCTTGTAGACACACATGGGTATTTTGTCACTTGACATACGATGATGCTAAGGTCCAGAAAGTGATTATTTAAAGTCAAAAAGTTTGTTGGTGACTATGATTCTCCTAGTCCCTAACTTTTTTTTAATCGAATCATGCTACATCATTTAATGTCTATTCATGTTAATTATTCTTTTTAATAAGATACTATCAAGAAAGGTATTTTGTAAATCTAGATTTGTATCCTTAATATGCCCACATAGCCACTAAGAATACCAAAGCTCAGGAATGTTAACCAACTTGAGAGGATAGAAGGTTCAATGACAGCACAGAGAATAGAACCTGGGGCCCATTCATCCATTGTTTACTGCACTGTGGCCAACCTGGGTTCTGGACTCTAATAGGATTATTGATTTCCGTAAGTCTTAATGACAGAGAATTTTATGCCCAGGAATAACAGAGTCATACAATACACATTATATAAAATAATTCAATTTTCTGGTATCTTTCCTTTGCTGCTTTACACATCTTAGATAGAGCTGCTGTTGAATCGCCCCAGGGCAGGAAGTTAAGCTCTACACCAGACAATGGTTTAGCAGCTAAACCCAGAAGTGACTCCTGCTGGGATGAAAGACTCTGGCCCACCAAGGATGGCTAGCCTGTGGCAACAGTGGGAAGATAGGAGAATGTGACCTGGAGGGAAGTCTGCTCTCCTCAGGCCAGAGGGATGGCCAGGAAAGAAAGGTATCAGGGCAGAGACACAGTTGGGTGGGGGTAATGGGCAGATTCTGACTTCTCAGTTCTGGGACTCAGGCTGTAGAAAGGAGGTGCATTAGGTAAGCATGGCAAATGTTGTCCCATTCCTGTGTAAGACTCTGGGAAGAGATCTCGGTGGGCTGAATTCTCCATCCCAACCATGTCAAAATAAATTTGGCAACGTGCTTAGATAGGAAGAGGCCTTGATATTTGTTTTACCTATTTACCTCCAAATTTCCCAAATAGCTCTAGAACACACCACATTATTTCTGCCTAAATGTTAAGCACTTTGAGATGATCTGAAGAAGCTCAAGAGGCCAGATGCCCATACACATGCAGACCTGCCCTGCTTCTTAGAGGGAAACCTCAGAAAAGGCTGAGTCTCAGGGCCCCTGACATATAGTAAGAAGAGGCAAAACTCCACAATAGAGGCTAGACTGTTTGGTTTAGAGGCCGGGGAGAAGATACAGCAGGAGAGAGATCCAGAAGAGTCTGAAATGCCCATGAGAGCTCAAATAAGGTGGAGACATCCAGGAAGCATTGGTGGGGCTTTGGTGGGGTGGAGGTCCGGAGCTGACAGCCAAGAAAGAAACCCTGAGACATCTTTGGTGCAACAAGGTGATTTTATTAAAGCACGGGGACAAGACCGGAGGGCAGGAATCGCTGCATTGGGCTGTGAAGAGTGATTGGTTATATACTATGGAGTTGGCGGAGGTAGCGGCAAAAGGGAAGCTTCCAGAAGAACTTTAAATATGCTAAAGAAAATTCATAAGATACAGAGATCTTGCTACTGTCAAGCTAAGGTTACTTTCCCTCCGGTCAGGCATTAACATGAAGTCAGTAGGGACTTACCGGAGAAATATTATACTCTATAGTTGCCTCAAGTATTTGTCGATGGGCTGCAGGTTATAAGGAATTGTTACTTACATTTTCTTCTTGCCTTTGTTCTCCACATCACCATGGAGGAGAGGGTGATGTTAGGGCTCTAGGAAACTGAGTCTATGGATAAGACTGCCTTTTCCTTGTAATTCACTAAGACATTTGTAAACTGATAGAGATTCTTGTCCTGCAAGACTGTGTTCTCTATCAGTCCGCCGTTGGTTTTTAACTTTTCTTTTGTTCTTGGGCAGCCCAGAGTGCCTGAGGAATGTCACTTGTATCCCACTTGAGGGTAGGAAGAAGGAGGTTGTCAGCTTGCTTCATACTCCCTCATCAGCAGCACGAGGCTTAACCAAACCCAGAGACCAGATGACTATAGACATCAGCTGCAACCAATGACAAGAGACAATGCCTCAGACACCAGCAGATGGTCCAAGGAAGCTGTCGGGAACCATTTTCTGAACTCACTAGTTGAGGAAAAACTCCTTGTGAGGTTGAGGCAAGTGTGCATGGCCTCTTGCCGTCAGATGGTGACCGATATCCACCCCCACTCAGTTATTTCTGTTTGAGTACCGACCCCCAAGGCACCTTGTTGATGGGTATTGGGGGTGACGTGTCCCCTTATTCTGGCCCGGGTATGATGATTGCACCTTGTGAAGGAACTTATTGTGGGAACTTCTTGTGTATCGTAATTATGGGAACAGACATCGTGTCTCCGGCAGGTCCTGTTTTCTTGATACTTCCCTTGAGCTGTAAAACAGGCTAATGACCCTTACTCATAAAAGATTGACCTTTACACGTACAATTCTGTTTCTACCATTGCATTAGTCCAAGAGGTTCATACAGCTCAACGTGTATATCAGCTAACTAAAAATGTTTCTCATGCCCTAGCTATTCGAGAAATCATAGACGAAAAACTAGACACAAAGCTAAATGCACTCGAAGAGGCTATTCTATGTATTGGAAATGAGCTAAATTCTTTAAAAGGTACCATTGGCTCTCCCATGCCATAAAGAATATAACCAGACAATTAAGTCTGGCCCGGAGACAAAGAGCCTAATTTAGAAAGAAGGAACAGATAAGGGCAGAACATAAGTTACTACATATACCTTTGCTAACTGGTGATGTATAGCAGTCCCTTCCCCAAGGCCTACATTCCACAAACACCCTCCCTTACACTGGCAGCTGGGATGAGGATGGATAAGAGTAGCTAAAACATAAACCCGAATACAAAGGCCCACACATTTAGGTCCTCCATGGTGTTTACGCATTCAGCATCAAATCAAAAAAGTTTGCACAAACAACTTATTAACCAGCTCAAACACATTCGTCCTCTCGTGAGCCAGACAGAATGACTCCTAGCCTATCTATATACTCAACCTATGACCTAATCTTAGCGTTATTAACTTAGAACAAATATGTATGTTATCCTATTTTTCACTAAGAATACCGTTATTTCCTTAGTTGTAAGATTTACTTAACCTCACTATGATTGGGGTAGTTCTGCATGAATACTTCTGTAAAACCTGCTTCTGTACACTTTCCAAAGCATCTTATTGCAGAGTTTTCCATTATAAAAATTTCTTTTTCTGATGTCATGTTATCGTTTGACCTGTAAATAAAGACACCAAAACCGACAGGACAGAGATGCCTGCCTGGTGATCAGAAAGAATCTCAGGGCTCTCTCGCTCTCTCTCACGGATACCGTCCATCCTTCAGGGACCCCCGGACCAGCTGGAGTGGGTCTCCAGAAGGAAGCCTCATGGGTCTGATTTGTCTGCCTTTCTCAGTATCATGATGTCCCATAATCCAGTTTCCTCCATTCAGACAAGCACTTCAAACTCCCATACAATTTTCGAGAAGCAGAAGGGAAAGGCAGGTGAGGAATTTTGTCTTAAAGTAGAATGGCATCCGAAGGGACTATCTAAATCATTGTATCAGATTAGGGTTTGTTTTTGTCATTGGGATGACTGGGTGGCTCAGTCGGTTAAGGGTCCAACTCTTGATTTCGGCTCAGGTCATGAGCTTACCATTCATGGAATTGAGTCCTTCCTCGGGCTCTGAGCTGACAGTGAAGAACCTGCTTGGTATTCCTTCTCTCTCTCTCCCTCTCTCTCTCAAAATAAACAAAATAAAATAAAAAACTTGAAAAAAAAAGAATTTTTTTGTTCAATTTTGAAACAATCTCAAACTTACAGGAGAGTTTCAGGTATACTACAAAAACTCTCCCTCTGAATGGTGTGAGAGGGAGTTACTGCCAGGATACCTTTTAACCTTCCAATACTTTAACATGTCATATCTCCAAGAAAGAAAGAAAATTCTCCCTCATGATTGCAGCACAATCATTAAAATCAGGAGATTTATATCAATACAGGGCATCTGTTTCATCCTCCAGCTCCGTTCAGATTTCGCCCTTTGGAAGAGTGTACTTACGTATGTCTTAGAATATTCCTGGCTTTCAGTTTTCCGATGCTTCCTCACAATTAGATCTAGGTTATTTATCTCTTGCAGGAAGATCACAGTATTATTATCGTTGCCTCTGACCAGGTGGCATGTGATTTCCAGTTTGCTTCATTACTGATGATGTTGTTCACTGTGATCACTCAGTTCAAGTCTACAAAGTTACTCTTCCCCGTCTTTAATTAACAGCTATCGTGTGGGGAGGTACTTTGAAACTATGTAAATATCCTGTTCTTCCGCAAACTTTTGGTTTATTCATTTATTGACTCAAATTCCTATTCTTTTTTTCAGTGGGTTATAATCCTTTGCTATCATCGCTTATTTGGATGCTCTGTGTCCCTATTATCATTATTTATTTTGATACGCAGTGTCCTTCTGATATGACTATGCCTTGAGCACTTAGCTTTCTGACACAATCAGATGCTCCAGGCTCTGCCACCCACTGTACCCAGTCCCACCCCACCCCACCTTCCAAATGCTTTCAGGACTGAAATGCTCAAGAGGGGGAAGAGGAAGGGCTGACTAAGTTTCCAGCTGAAGCAGACAAGTTAATTTCTCCCTTACCTCCTTATCCAATGTGTGGGCTTTACAAGGAGACAGGATCATTGCTTCGCCTCTGCTGATATGAATGGCAGCCTGAGGGAATTAAAACCTCGCCATATTTTTATTAGCAGGGAGAGCTGTGTTTACATCTACCTGAGACTTCCTCAGTTCCTGGGTTGCTTACTTATGTTATACCTGTTATTCACTCCTCTATAGTGCTTGGCAATGAATTTGCGAAACAGAGCAGTAACACCGATCTGTCTTAGCAGCTTCTGCAACCAACCAACTGGGGACATTTTAATACTTTCCTAATTTGAGTTGGGGAGGTGGGCATACCCATAGAAAGGTATTGGAGAAGTCACCTGAAAGGTAAACAAGCCCCAAATTTTGGAAATGGGGAAAAACTACCGATGAGCAAACCAAAGCCGGTCCAGGATTAAAGGGAGTCCTGGATTCAAGAACCTTAAGAAGCAGTGGGTCACCATGGCATAGATAACAGCCCATCACAACTTCTCAACATGTCCTATAGATTATGGGGCAGGTGACAACACACAGCACTTCCATGCTCTCAAAGAAGCTGCCTTTTTTGTGCAAAAATTCAACCTGGGTTGTATTGTAAACACAATGTTTTGTGTCTTTTCCACTGGGGAGTGGTTCTTTGAAAGGCAATCATTTCTAGGTTTTTGCATTTCTGACACATTGGAATTTTTACTAAATATGTATTATTTTGTAATAGGAAAAAAAATTGTGGATATGTGAGAAATAGCAATAGTGAGGAGGGCGCCTGGGTGGCTCAGTTGATGAAGTATCTGACCTAAGCTCAGGTCATGATCTCGCGGTCTGTGAGTTCGATCCCACCCTTGGGCTCTGTGCTGACAGCTCAGCCTGTCAGCCTGTTTCAGATTCTGTGTCTCCTTCTCTCTCTCCCCTTCCCCACTCATGCTCTGTCTCTCACATTCACAAATAAACATTAAAAATAAAAAGAAATAGCCAGAGTGAAATAATGGGTGAGGAACTATGCAGTTTCATTAAAACACTGCATTTTGGGGGCGCCTGGGTGGCTGAGTCAATTAAGCATCCTTCTTTGGCTCGGGTCATGATTTCACAGTCTGTGAGTTTGAGCCCCTCTGTGGGCTCTGTACTGACAGTTCAGAGCCTGGAGCCTGCTTTGGATTCTGTGTGTGTCTCTCTCTCCCAAAAATAAATAAACTTAAATTAAAAAAAAAAAAACCACTGCATTTTCCTCTTTTTTCCCCTGAAGTATATAACGTTACACTTGGTTAAATGTACAAATCTTCAGTGTAGAACTGGGGGAATGTGTACACATTCCAGCAAGCACCGTTCAGATCAAGATAGAGAGAGTATTTTTGTCACCTAAGATCGTTTCCTTGCCCCTCTCACCAACCAATCCCTCACCAAAGTAACCTCCACTTTGTATTGTGTCGATTAGGGTCCAGAGCAGGCTCCTGAATATACAATGCTGATCTGTACAAGTCTCTCTTCCTCTGGGTCTCTTAGGAAATAGACTAACTGACCTTTATGGACACCTTCCATTCCAGGAGAGAAATGATAAGTAAGGTATTTTCCTCAAGGGTCCTTAGTAAATGAGCAGTAAGAATTATCTCCCAACTTCCAGGCCTAACTTCAGCTACTAAGCCCTAAGGCTGCTGTATAATTAGTTCCCAAAGTTGTATCAAATAGAGTCTATCCAAATGAGAAGGCAATAGTTAATTCTGAATATTAGATTAATGTTTCATTCATTCACTTTTTCTTATTAACTATGTGCTAAACTGGCCTTTGGCAGGCAATTGGCTCTGCTAAAGAGGCAGAGCAGTGCCTGCTCCTTGGTCTAGTGGAAGAATAAAAACACAAGCCCAATCTCATTAGGTGTGGAATCTAAAGAAACAAAGAAACAAACAAACAAACCTACAAATCTGAAGAATAGGTTGCTGGTTGCCAGAGAGAAGGGTGGAGGGTGGGCAAAATGGGTGAAGGTGGTCAAAACATACAAATGTCCAATTTTAAGATGAATCTTGGGAATGTCATGGACAGCATGGTGGCTATGGGTAAGAATACTGTACTGTATATTTCAAAGTTTTTATAACAGTAGATCTTGAAAGTTTCCATCAGAAGAAAGAAATGTGTTACCTTATAAGGTGATGGATGTTAACTGGACTTACTGTGGTGTTTATTTCACAATGCATACAAATATTGAATCATCATGCTGCTCCCCTTAAATTAATACAATGTATGTGTCCATTATATCTCAATAAAAGTGGAAGGAAAAAAGAAAACACAGTATCTGTGATAAAAGGAAGGAATTCTCAAAGCCACAAGAGAGAAACAGAGTTCCTTTTTTTTTTTTAATGTTTAACTTTTTATTTTGAGAGAAAGAGAGAGTGGGGGAAGGACAGAGAGGGAGAGAGAGAGAATCCCAAGCAGGCTCCACGCTGCCAGTGCAGAGCCCGATCGGGGCTCAATCCCATGAACCATGAGATCATGACCTGAGCCAAAATCAAAAGCTGGATGCTTCACCGACTGAGCCACTCGGGGGGCCCTGAGAAACAGAATTTGAAGGGAAGACAAAACTCATTTTCAGCTGGGAGATTCGGGCAGGATTCACAGAAGGGGTTGGCCAGAGAGCTGGACCTTGAACGATGAATAGCAGTTGAAGACACAGAAATAGACTTTATTCCAAAGCCGTACTATCCATACATGAGAACGACCTGCTCCACTTACAGAGCATTCTCAGAATATTCTTTTCTCAGCAAGATGAATGGTTTGTGCTGAGGGCCTCAGAGATCCACCTAATTTATATCTGCAAGTGTGCAGGTCATCTTTGGGGAAACTGTGTTTGTGTAACAGATTGACACAGAGTTTTCATACGTTTTATCTAGAAATCAAGATATATAGAGAAACTCTTGTGTCTACAAAGCCACTGTTAATTGGTGATTCTGCTCACAGCCTCCTAGGCTGTGCTGTGTCCGCCCGAAGGGCTCTTAAGTTTCCTGGTGGGGCTGGATAGTAGATGCCTCTTACCACTTCCACAGGAGTCCCTCTTCCCCTGGAGGAAGATAGGCCCTTGCATTGCTGGTGCAAGAGCTTCCTTATGGGTATGACACTTGTATTATTGATTCTCAAAGCAAGTGACCCAAAACCTCACTTTCTCACCAGTTTCCATGTTGGGAACTCTGTCCTGAGATCTTCAGATTTGAGTTCATGTGGGGTGCTCCCTCGTGCGACAAAAATCCCTCACTAAGGCGAGTTACTGAAAACCACGTGGCTGGGCTCTCAAGGGAAGATTGAGAAGGAGCAAGTCACCATTACTGACTTGCCTACATCTACTTATTTCTTTTAAATAATATGTTTTTAAAACGACTTGGTCTAAATTACCCCCCAATTTGAATTGCATTATCTTAATCTTTTATTCCTACTAAAAACTCATTTCCTTTTTAATAAACATGTTCCAAGCTCCACTGATGTGCTAAGCGTGGATACTCGATGAAAATTCAAAAGTTGAAAGATCACGGTTTCTCTGTATCACATGTCCTAATTGTTGAAACATCCATCAAGCTGGCTCCAAGCCTGAGGCACTTTTCTAGGTACTGGGGACAGGGACTGGTGAGCCAGACCCGCAGGGATTATCTCTTACAATTTCTCTCTCTCTCTCTTTTTTTTTTTTTAGATGGAGAAATTACAGTCAGAGTGGTTATAATTTAACCAATGTCACATGACAGGTAAGTTGCAGAGCCTGAAGGAGAGCGTTCTCTCCAGGATCAGTAGGCTTTCCATTACAAATTTTCAAAATGCCTTTTTTATGGGAATAAAAGCAAATCTGACATATGTTTTGCCAAAACGGACCGATAGTTTGGTAGGCTGAGAACTGTCGACTGAGGACATGATATGATCTCTTCTCAATAAAGAAGTGTGGATTACATTGGATCCATCCAGATTTTTCTCACTGAAGTGTGTTCACAGAGCCAGCTTACACAGATTAGGGCGGCGGGGCGAAGGGGGCGGGATGGGGGGGAGGGTGGGATGCCTTACTTAGCCAGTTCAGTTCATGAGGAAAGAATATATATTGCTGAGAGTAAGACATGTTGCTGTGGGGGCTAATTTGTTATTTACTTATAACAAGTATAAACTAAAAGAACTGTAATATGATTTGCTCCTAAAAGGCACAATTGTTAGCCATGGTATCATGGTGCTTGCTACAGATCAGCTGCATAACTGGGACCAGAAATAGTTTGTAGTTACTAAGTATTTGTTTTCTTTGGTTTTGTTCTGTTTTCTACTCCAGCCTCCATTAGTTGAAATGTGACTGTTGCTGTTATTTATACTGTTTCTCCTCTACTTTCCCCAGTTTGAGTCTGATTTGAAAGAGGAGGTTGGCCTTCGTTCCTCATACAATAGCTTAAATATGCATAATTACTTTGTTTTTCTTAAATGCTTTATTATTTATTTTGAGAGAGAGAGAGAGAGAGGAAAAAAAAAACATGAGTGGGAGAGGGACAGAGAGAGAGAGAGAGAGAGAGAATCCTAAGCAGGCTCTGCACTGTCAGCAAAGAGTCCAATATGTGGCTCAAACTCACAAACTGTGAGATCATGACCTGAGCTGAAATCAAGAGTCTGAGGCTACCATGTTTTACTTTTAGAAGCCTTGGTTTCCATGTTATTTGTTCATTCATGAATTCATTGATCAAACCCTGCTTGAGCCTCCATGATGTGGTAAGGCCCTGAGCTAGGCACTGGGGGTACGACAGTCCTCAGAGAAAAGCAGGCAAGCTCGTTGTAACAGATGTCACCACAAACATAATCTCCGAGCGCTGGGGGAGACCTTGGGGGACTGACTCAGACCTGTCCTTCTGATTCTGCAACAAAACTCCAAGACCCCTTTGACTTCCCCCATTGTGTAAAACAAGAAATCAGGTTTCATAGAATTCAAGCCACCTCTGTTTCATTCATCCATGCAAGGAAAGAATGTGTTGGCCTGCTAGGAATCAGACACCGCTCTTGGCACGGGAAATAGAGTAGTGATAAAAAGAGAAAAAATTCCTGTGCCCAGAAATTTTGCATTTTAGGGAGAAAGGAAAGATTTGAACAAATGCATATATAACATATTGGATGTTAATAAGTGCTAATAAGCAAACAAAAACAGGTGAAGATGTATTTAGAATAAGGTTGGGGAGCGTGGGGTTGCTACTTTATGAGACTAGTTGCGAAGATCTCTCTAATAAGATGACTGAGATTTGAACAGAGACCTGAAGGACGGGAAGCAATTAGCCATTTTGAAGAATAGCATTTTCATCAGTGGGACCAGTAAGTACAGTGACTCCAAGTATGCCCAATGTGTTTGAAGAACTTATAACTGATGTAAAGGAAGAAGTAAGAAATAGATCAGGTTGGACTTTATAGAACATGATTCAGATTTTAGATCTGACTCTTAAGTATAATGGGAAGATTTAAGCTGAGCAGTGGTTTTTGTTTTGAAAGGATCATTCTGGCTCTGCGGATTAGACAGTCAAGGGGCAAGGAGAGGGATGGGAGAGTTCAGAAGGCTATTTAACAGATCATGACTAGGTCATGGACTTGGACCAGGTAGCAGGATGGAGGAGGTGAGAAATGACCTGATTCCGGGTATAGTTTGACAGTGGAGTCAACAAGATTTGCTGACAGATTGAATGAGATATGGAAGAAAGAGAGGTGTCAGACGTCTCTTACCATGATGAACAGGACAGACAGAGGTCTGACCTTAGGGAGTTTGTCTCCTGGTGGGATAGGCAGCCAATAAACTAGCAAACAAATACATGTGATTGTGGTTTGTGGTAAGTACGAAAAAGGAAACGACAGAGTGCTATGCTATAAAATAACACGGAATCTCTTTCAGTAGGGGAGTCAGAGACCGGCTCTCTAAGGAGGTGGTATTTAAGCTAACGGGCAGATGAATAAGAAGGGGCCCTTCATACAAAGGTGTAAGGGTGGAATGTGTCAGGCGGAGGCTCCAGGAAGCATAATAGCCCTAAGGTCCCTTGGCTGCAAAGCAGGAAATCCCCAGGATTTAAAGCAGTTCTGCCCAACCCTTAAGCGTGTTGTTTCGTTTTTGTTTCCCCTACTCTTACATGTTCTAGCACGATGGTTTCCGAGGTATGATCTGTGCACCCCAGAGTTCCCTGCGACCCTTTCATGGGGTCCACAAGGTCGAAACACTTCTCATACTAATGCTGAGTCACTATTTTTTCCTTTTCATACTAATCCTTTCACGAGTATAAGGTGTTTTCCAAAGGTTGCAGGATTTGCGATATGCCAGCAGGTTGGCTCCAGAGCGGATATGAGTGTCCAGCTGTCTTCTACTGAGCCAGATGTTAGAGATTTTAAAAAATGGAAAGAATGCCACTTTTACCATTATGTTATTTTTGTCTTGTAAAACAGTTATTTTTCATAACATATTATCTTTGTTTATACAACGGACATCATTAATGCTTTAAATAGTAGATATTATAAAAATTGCTCTGTATTGATTTGTAATGATAAATATGAATAGGGGTAGCTCACAAAAACAAAAGATATTTGGATCCTACATAATTTTTAAGAGTGTGAAGGAGCCTGGGATGAGAAGTCTGAGAACTGCTGCTCTAGTATTAATGTTAAAACGCTCAAATTCATACTTGGTCTCTAGATATAAAATCCCCTTTGTACCCAGAACTTCCCTTAAAACACAACGGTAGGAATTGTGAACCCTAATAGAGTGTTTACTGCCTTCTGGGCATGCCTGAAATGCTTTACATATTTTAACTAGCTTAATCCTCTTAGGTAAACCTACGACAAAATGGAGACTTCTACTGTTGCGGAATCTGGTCTGGATCACCCAGGGAAGAACCAAGCGGCACTCGTACTCGGAGATCTTGGAAGGGAGGAGCTTTATTTTACACCAGTGGGCTCAGAGGAGATCATTCTTCAGAGGTCTGAGCTCAGAGCATCAGCAGAGGGAATAATTTATAGCCTGTTACTTCCGCTTTCCCCATTAATGCATGCGACAAGCAGGGTGGGAAGAACTCGGAAGGGGGAGCCTTCGATCAGGGACAGGAATTTCCTCATCAGTCCTGTCGGCCATCTTACAATAGATTTTTCTCTATCACTATTCTATCCATTTCACAACGAAGAAGCTCAAGCACAAAAACATGAGAACCTTCCTGCCTGGATCACATAGCTATAAGTAATAGAGCTGGGATTGGGCCCTAAGGGCAGTCTTGATCTACAAACGTGATTCTTAACCATCGGTGGTAATTTAATGGATAAACAAATAAATGAAGATTTAGCTTTAATGTTACACAAACTTCACTTGCAGGGGTTCACACTAGCTCTGATTGGCGGGGGGATCCATGTCAGGCGGGATAGTGCCCCCAAAATGTCACAAGCAGGAGGAGCCCAAAGCGGGTGAAAGCTTGGGGCTAGGGAGCGCTGAGCAGCAAGCCCAGGCAATTCACCTCTGCCATCAAGGCCCACAGGCAAGCAGGAATCAGGACAAAGGTCAAGGCTGCAAGGTTTAAAGCTGTGTGGGTACAAGAGATAAAGAAAGGGAAAGAGTGAACTCAATCATCTCTCAGGACAGTGGTCCCTGTCCCACTGACTGTTCCCTAGGTGTCACCTCTGCGGGGGAGGGCTTGGTTGGAATTAGAAATTTTCCTTCTCTCCTTCCACCCCACCCAAACAAGAGTGAATGAGGGAGCAAGAGGGTTCCAGGCAAATAATAGAGGGAGGGCTGGAGTGCCCATGACTCAGTTTCATTTACTGAAGGGTTCAAGGTTCACAGGCCGACCACTTGGTTTAATGGCATCAAGTTAGGGAATATACCCACACCAGGGTAAATTTTACAGTAGCACACTTTACCTGGTAGATTAGACAATCATACATGGTTAGTAGACTTTAGCTCGAAGAGTCTAACTTAAGTCATACAAAAATTCATAATCGCACATTTATTAAAGTCAAGTATAAAGACCAGAAGCAATAAAAGATAAGAATCGAATTATATTTTACTCAGCATAAATATAATTTATAATGAGATTTGAAAAATGGTATTTAAAGTTTTTCTGCTTAGCAGATTGAGATACAATTTCTACTTTTTGGATAATGTACTTACAAGGCGAAAGAGAAATTTTTAAATATGAAAACCCATAGTCTCATCTGTCACAGGCCACATAACCTCTTTCTCTCCCTCCTTCAGTAAAAGGAGTTCAGCTTCAGAGGGTCTGTATTATATGAAGTAATGGATGAGAGGAGAGGAAACTCAGAGAAACCTACTTGGTTTGTACCCGAAGGAGATACTATAACATGGATCCCTTCCTTAAGAGGTATTTGAAGCCTTCTATATGATCCCCCATCCCATTCCCATCCCTAACCTACAAAGGCAGGCGCCATCTTTTTTTTTTTTTTTTAATGTTTTATTTATTTCTAGGAGAGAGAGAGAGAGACAGCGTGAGCAGGGGAGGGTCAGAGAGAGAGGGAGACACAGACTCTGAAACGGGCTCCAGGCTCTGAGCTGGCAGTCAGCACAGAGCCCGATGCGGGGCTCGAACCCACGAACCGCGAGATCATGACCTGAGCCGAAGTCTGACACTTAACCGACTAAGCCACCCAGGCGCCCCAGGCAGGCGCCATCTTAATAGTCTTGTCATATATGTATTTATTTCTAACAATACATTGTTTGGTTTTACATGTTCCAAACATTAGGTAAATGACATCAGATTGTGTGTGTTCTTCTGCAATGTGCTTTGGACACTCCGCCCTCAGTCCCTGAGACTCATCTGTGCAGTGAAGTTCGTTTTTCCTAGCGTGCAGGATTTTAGTTTAGGCCTTAAGCCTATTTTCCTCATTTATTCTCCTTTCGACTGATATTGTGGTTGTTTCCAGGTATTTTGCTTTACATACACTGCTGCTTGCCACCTTGTACATGAATCTTGCCGAACACGTATAAGAATAACTTCAGAATATATATCTGGGGCTAGAACTGCAGAGTTATGCAGGGTGTATGTTTTCAGCCGCGCTCCATAATGTCATTTGCGTAATCAATTACTGAGAGAAATGAGCTAAAATCTCCCGCAGTGATGATGAATTTTAAAATTCCTCTTTGCAGTTCTAGCAATTTTGGCTTTATAGCTTTAAAATGAGAGATGATTCCCTTCACATTTATTGTGAATTTGTGAATAATAATATGTTTGGATTTATTTGTATTGCCTTATATTGTCTTATTTTATTTTTCTGTAGACTTTCCCCCTCTTTTCTAGATTTCTTTCTGATTTATTGACATTATGGTGGATTTTGTTGTTGCTGTTGTTAAAAATGGGATGCAATTATTCCTCTCCCTGTACGCAAATCCCTTTGGCCATAAGATTGTATTCCCTTCTGTCGAGGTGAAAGAGAAGCTAAAGCCAGTTCTAAGTCTAGGCTAGGAGTCAGCAAACTACAGCCCACAGGACGAATCTGGCATGCTGTCTGTTTTTGTAAGTAAAGATTTGTTGTAACATACCCACACTCATCCACTTACAAATTGGTTATGGATGCTGCTTGAAAAACAGCAGAGTTGAGTAGTTCCAACTCTTGAGTAGTATGGCCCACAAAGCCTAAAATATTTACTGTGTGGGCCTTTTCAGAAAAGTTTGCCAACTTGTGGCTTAGGTCTCAAGAGAGCTGTCATTCATTCTATTGGAACTTGTCCAGGTGGCTGTGTGTATGAGAAGAGGCAAGTCCACTGGGGATTGAGGGGGTGGTGAGGGTCCATGTGCAGCAGAGGTGAATTGTCCTGGACGAATCCAGCTCCGAGCGGCCAGCTCCCAGAGACCCAGCCTCCGGTGATGTTGCATGTATGATCCCGCCCCAGAATAGTTAAACTAGCCCAGATTAGCAGAACTGCCTGATGAGCAATACACAAGTTCATGTGTAACAATAAATGATTGGTTTTTTTTAAGGGGGTACATTTGGGGATAGTTTGTTACATAGCTAATACAACGGGTTTGGGACTTGCTGTATTTTTTCTTTCATTTCACTTCGCCTCTAGCAATTGGAGGTTATACTTTTATTCTGTTAGGGCTCACTCTAAAGACTTTAATGTGCAAAGTTTAGAGTAAGTCATTATTTTTTCCTTCTTCATAAATAATGCAAGGACCTCTGGTGACTTTAACCCTGATCATCTGCGTCCAATGTACATGCTATTATTGTACAGAATTTTGGTTCCATTTTATTTATTTAACTCTACAAATTAGACATTATACCTATTATTTTATACTGTTGATTTTTGTCTAGATTTACTCATATATTTATCGATGTCTTTGCTCATTATTCCTTCTTGCACCTTAAACTTTCTATCTTTTTGAATGTCTTCAGTAAGAGTTGGTTATTGGCACATTTTCTAAGTTGTTTTTCTAAAAGTATTTAAATTTACCCTTATACTGGAAGATACTTTTATGAAGTATACAATTCTGGACTGGTAGTTTTTTTCTCTCAATACCTTGAAGGTATTATTTCACACATATATACATATATATTTATATACATATATGTATATGTATATGCCAGTTGTTTCCAGTTCACTATTAATTCCTCTTAGAAAATCTGCCTTTTCTCTCCATATGGATTTAATCTATCTTCTCTCTGTCTTTGTCTTCTGTTGTACTACATCTACTTGTGGATTTCTTTTCTTTTCCCCTTATTTAAACTCTTCAGGATTTGTTCAGTTTTCTGAAATAAGAACTCATTTTTTAATATATTTGAAATATTTTCAGACACTAAGTCCTCAAATACTGACTCTCCTGCTGCTCTTCTGTAATAACTCAGGTAGACATATGCCAAGTTGCTCATTCTCTTCCTGTATCACTTACTCTCACTCTCAGAATGTCTAAAACTTTCCTCTCTGAGAAGAGTTTGAATATTTTTTCCACCTTGCCGTTTACTGATGTTTCCCCATTTATGTTAAATCTGCGATTTCTATCCTCCATAGCATCCAGTATCATGCAATGACCATCGAAATACTTTAAAATTATGAAAAGAATACATTAATAAATACACGAATCAGTTTGTGGATATAAACCTGATGTTGGATGCTAGAGGCTCTGAGCTGATGAGTTGAAAATCTCTACGGTCTTTGGAGCGATCATAAGAATGTGCATGTTAACCAAGCATAGCCAAAGACACAGGTACTTTTATCTAAAATATATGTAGATGATAGTGTGATGATTTAAAAAAAAGACCAAATATTTATGAAGGTGTGGATTGCTGAATTAATTAAAACAGACAAACAAACTTGTGGTCCTTCTCCCTGAGAAGGTTGGACTTGTGGTCTGAATAATATAAATGCAAGTATTATTATATGGGTGTAATATTTTATATTCGGAACAGGCTCTACTCAAAAGATTGAAATCACTAACATAAACATAGCACGTTGTAATCCTTATTACAAGTGAATTTTAGGAGTGTTTGCAATTCCTGAAGAGATTTAAAACTGAATCTCCTTTTTGGTCATTTATACTCACAATTAAATGAATGACTCACCTCTACCATTCTCTATAGGGTACGATCCCTCTTAATAGTATAGCACTGCTGGGCGGTTTGCTCTCTTAAGCTGCCTTTGCAACTCCGGGTCATTTCACAAGGCAAGGTCTCTTTCTCTGTCATGTAGTGCCACGTGTCACTAAGGCCCCAATGAAACCACCAAAGCCTAATGAGCCTAAAAACTGTTTCCACTGTGTAATTTCATATGTTCTTCACAAAAACCGGGATTTATTCAATCATCTGAATGAACTATGAGTCAATAGGGTAAGGAAGTGTTTAACTTTCAGAACGTTCATAAAAAAATGAATCCAATGCGATAAAAGATACGAAAGCACTATAAAAAGAGAAAAGCACTGTAAAAACAAAAGGAATTGTTGTCATGATCAAGGTATTATTGCTGAAAGTGGTAACATTTAGTAGCACAGTGAGCACCTGACATTTGCTTTTCTTCCTTTGGGCAATTACAAAAGCTAAGAAAGTAATATTGTAAAGGTTTCTCCATAATCATTGCAGCATTTCTAATTAACACCCTTTCTTTATACATGGAGAATTAATACATCAGAGTAGTATTCAGAGAAATAAGACCTTATTTGGTTTTTAATCCTTGGAGGATTAGCAGCTCGTACACCATTGAAGAGTCAGGGATGGAACTACAGCGTATATTCACACATATTCCAAAAAATGCTCCCTACGCCAAAGAATTAAAAAATGACCCACTTGAAAAACCACCCACGGCTGCGTGGGGATTTGTAAGTTAGAGCCAAAACTCCTTGGATATGATATGGGGATGAGTCCCAATGTCCACATTAGCCTCTGCAGAAGTTTTGCTGAAAGCTCTCCCCAAGGAGCATTTCTGCATTTTGTCTTTGGGCTCATACTCAGTGGTCGTAAATGGATTAACACAGCAGTCTCTGATAGTTTGATAGATGAAGTCAGAAGAGCAATTTTCTAAACACCCTTTCCTTACTTGATGGATGCTTCCATTTCCATCTCTTCCCTCGGGGCTCTTTGCGTACAAAATCTCTCTTCTGAAAGGAGTTTTCGCATGCTATTAGTACCTAGTGGATTTATGATGTCCTCTCATGCAAACAGTCTTTCTGCCATTGTGTGGCTAGAGTTTGCTCTGGTGTTCTACGCAAAATGATACCCTCCTTCTCCGACTACCGGCTTCCATTAGGTTGACATTTTAAAGTATGCGACACAGTTTAGCTCCCCCAAAACAACAATTATGTTCTCCTAATTAGGCCCAAGTGCAAAACTCATCATCCACCTTGAGCAACCTTTACCTTCTTAGACATGTAGTTGAATCCTGTGGTACTCCATTGTTACCGCCAGCACCTCAACCTTACTCGGTTTTACCAGAAACCTCAGTTGAGAGCAGAGAATACATTCTGACTCCACTAATTAGCATGCAGTTCTCCTTTATGACCTCTCTCCTTTGAATCCAGAAGCACTTGGATCCCTCTAATGACAAAAACATCAAATTTGGGAAGGTGTGGTTTTTGGTCAACAGTCCATGATCTAGGTATGAGGTGGAGATTTTGATAATAGTTACCATTTGGGGCGCCTGGGTGACTCAGTCAGTTAAGCCTCCGACTTCGGCTCAGGTCATGATCTCACAGTTCATGAGTTGGAGCCCCGAGTCGGGCTCTGTGCTGACAGCTCAGAGCCTGGAGCCTTTTTCAGATTCTATGTCTCCCTCTCTCTGACCCTCCCTTGCTCACACTGTCTCTCTTCTCTCTCTCTCAGAAATAAATAAAATATTTAAAAAATTTTTTAAAAACAGCATCCAGATGAACTATTTTTTTTCTCTTACTTTTCCCCCACCTTCTTTATTAAAAATATCTCTGGTAGCAGAGAGTTGAGGAGAGGGTTAGGTGCTTAAATAAGAGACTTGAAAATAACAGAATTAAAAAAAAACAGAATTAAAAATTGGGGAATCTCAGAACCAGCTTCCAGCTGACGGTGTTTGAGAACAATTTCCTTTCTAGCCACAGTCTCCTTACCACCTGGCCGTGGGACATGGGAGCAGTAAGGTGACAGAAATGAACACAGACAAAAGATGCCTGAGGGCAGCCCCTTCCTGAAGGGGTGTGGTATTTCAGCCCCTGGCTGGGGAATGAGGAGCTGAAATCTCTTATGTATCAGTGCCCCACAGAGTGGTCCCCATGGAAGACCCAGGGGGAGAGGACACATTATGTGTTATGTTGATAAAAGACACCATGGGGATGTTGCCAGGGACCATAAGCTCACCTTCGCTGCTCCCTGCAGTGAACTTCCAAATGCCATCCCTGAAGGAGGAAGAGGGGAGAGTAGCAGCTTGAATTGACAATGCTTTAACCCACATTGAACTTGGCACTATTTGAGTGGACTGGATGGTTTGGCTGCTCTTAGATGGGCTGTGCAACACAAAGTGAGATCAAATTGAGTTACAGGAGTAAAGTTCACCAGAGTCCTCTTAGATTACAGTAAGTATCTGAAATTTAAGATGCTAATATTTATGCTTCTTTGGCTTCTAAAGAACATAAGAGATTACCAAGATGAAGTCAAATAGTCCTTTTAAGGACAATGTATCCAATATGGGAGATTAGAAGAGTTGGCAAGAGAATGATAAGGAAGCTTATAAAATGTTTGCCATTTTTAGGGAAACAGTAGATTCTGAACAGGAAAAAATTGTATGAAAGCCAAAGGGGCCAGGACCTGGGACTGTTTATCATTGAAAAAGTTATAAACTTCAAGATTTTTAAGAGCTGATTCCACCAAAGCAAATTCCCATGAATTCTGGGACAATTTTAACACAAACTAAGCCTGAATCTTAGCGGAAGGAAAAGTACTGGCTTTGGAATGCATTAGTAATGGATTGTGGAATCTTAAAATGCCCAAGTCTACAATTTGCGTAATTTTTACCTTGTATAAGTAACACCAGTCTGTCACAATACAGTCTGTGTGCTTCAACCGACTCCCCAGCAACTCATGAAAAATGGCAGAATGATGTTCCATCAATGCGGACAAAGGATATTTGCTGGAGGAAAATTGTATTGGTGTGAGGGAAAAAAATCCCTCAATGGCGAGGCCAATATATTCTGTTTAGATACTTCTCGGGATCACATTTTATTGAATATGACCATTTCACCTTCTGTTACCAGGGAAATATTAGGCTTAAAGCATATTTTCAATGAACTGTGAATAGTGGAAGAATGATTATTTGAAAATAATTTTAGCTGTGGATTTAATGACCAGACCCTCTTTCTCAACATGTTATATTAGAAAAACAACTAGAATTTAACAGCTTGTCTTCTTTTAAGATCCTCATTCCAAAATTGAATGCAGCTGCTTGTTTTTTATTGTTGTCTTGAATATTCTCTCTCTTTTTTTTCATGTATTTCAATATTTTTTGTTTTCTGAAAACAAAGGAATGGACTAAAATGAAATAAATCCAAAAACATTACCTCAAATGAACTTCAGTTCAGGCATTTCTAGCAAGTTAATGCCATCTGGTACTAAAATGTGAAATTTACAAAACATGGTAAGAAAATTTCAGTCACCATTGCTTCTCCCTCATTAGAAGGTAAGAGCCAGTTCTTCTGGTGCTATTTTTATATCCTATGTTTGCTTTTCTGGGCCAGAGATTAAAAGCCTTTGGCTTGGGCACATGTGAACATGTTTTCCAGCCATCGTGTGGAAACTTTTGCAAAGTGCTGAAGACATCTTTCCTACCTTAGTACTCCGAATAGCATCCTTTCCCATCAAATATGCTTACCATCCAAAGGAGCGGAGCAGAAAAACAAAATACTGAATTATCTTAATCACCATCCCTTTCACATATATTTCATGAGTGTTTGAAAAATTAAAATCACAAAGAATTTTTCAAAGAAGAAACATCTTTGTCCTTGGTTTTCAAGGCCTTAGCATATGGTGAAGTGGTGAAGGTGCTACATCGGTGCTTTGTTAAGTGCAATCAGTAATAAAAAATGGGAAAAGAAGTTCAAAGAGAACTCAAAACAGAGTCATTCGTATGTGAGAAGGCTGGCAGAGGGCACCTGACCGCTTGGCAAGTGGAGAAGTTTCAGTTGTCCTGGGGCTCGAACGTCTAGTCCCTTCTTTCTTCCGTCCTAGTCTCTACTCCTATCAGTGCCTCACCCTCCCCTTATTGGAACAGAAACAGCTGCTCGTAACTGGGTTTCTTGTCCCAGGCTCTCTTCCTTTTAATCCATTGGATACCTTATTTGTTTTCCCAGAACATATTTTTACCATTTTATTTTGGAAAATGATGAATTTCGATTTAGAGTCTTCATAGCACTGTCTCAAGCTGAACCTCACTTCAAACCACGGCCCGCAGAGGGGAAATTAAAGGGCTGTGGCCACACACGGCTGGTCCTTTCAATGAGAAGTCGCACTGGCCCCTGGTCTAGGTTGCGCCTGGTGCTAAATCTTCCTCTCCTTCACGGCTCTCCTACTCCATCTTCACTTCCCATGATCTCAACTCGTATCCCGGACGTTCCAGTTTTTCTCTATGGTTATCCCCATCCACACTTCCCAGTTGTAGCCAATAATAGATAGTTGGTAGAGGGGCATCTTGGTGGCTCAGATGAAACACCCGGCTCTTGATCTCGGCTCAGGTCACGATCTCACAGTTTGTGAGAGGCTGCTTGGGATTCTCTTTCCCTCTCTCTTTCTCTGCCCCTTCCCTCCGTGTGCTCACTCTCTCTCTCTCTCTCAAGATAGCTAAATGAACCTAAAAAATAACTGAACTATTCTGTTTATTAACATTATAATATTACTTGAACTCTACTTATATGTAATATGGAATAATCCATGCTCTAAGTTTCAAGTGACAACAAATTATGTCTAAAAATCTTTATATTTTCCTTATTTTCAGTGGAAATAAGATACTCCTACTATAATATTACAACTACAACCTCCATATCCTCTTTTCTTAGGGTCCAAGCAAATAATTTCTCTCCAAAATTAAGACTATTAACTAGAAGTCTATTGTATCTGTTACCCTTTCTGTTCTGTAAAAGAGGAAACTTGTATTTGGAAACTTGATGAAAACTAATCTAATTAATGTAGTAAAGTGTATTTCAATTCAATAAATATTCAGTGCTTACTGCATGAAAATGACTGTCCTAGCCAAACTGGAGAACACAAAGATGACTAAGATTCAGCATCTGTCCTTCAAGAAGATGAAATCAAATGGAGGAAAGAGATACACACACAAATATTAGTTAATATGTAAACTGGAGGAGAAGAAAGATGAAGAGAGACTTATTTTGGCTGAACAGAGCACTTAAGGATTCTTGAAAGAAGTAGGATTTGAGTTGGCTTTAGAAGATTTGCAGGATTTTTTAAGGCAAGGCAATCTTGGCAGGGACAAATTTGAGTGTGTTTTCTAGAATCACATTGTATGGTTAATGATTTCTTTAAGTGTTTTTCTCCTCCATTTGAATATTAGCACCTCTAGAATTGGGACACCTTTGTGACTCAGTTGGTTGAGTGTCTCACTCTGGGTGTCAGCTCAGGTCATGATCTCATGGTACATGTGTTCAAGCCCCACACTAGGATCTGCACTGACATCACAGGGCCTATTTGGGATTCTCTCTCTCCCTCTCTCTCTGCTCCTCCTCCACTCATGCTCTCACTCTCTCTCTCTTTCTGTCTCAAAATAAATAAATAAAATTTTTCAGCTAAAAATCATATCTGTTATCTCTGTGAAGGCTAAGTGATTCTCACATTGTTCTGGGTAGTTAATGGGAGCAGAGTCACAGTTCTTATGAAAAAGACTGTATTGGGCACCAACGTATAAAACTAAGGAAAACAAGTGCCCTGTAAATTGGATTAATCTCTTTTCCAGGGCAGACTCACCTAGTCTATACTGCTTGGTGAAGAGTTTCATTCATGTTGGTTGGAGCTGTGTGAGCTGGTACCTATTAGGAATCATTGTAAGGTGAGGGTGGTATTTGTGGTGCTCATTACAGCCCTAGATAAAGAACTTCCAAATTCTCTTCCTTCATGATCACTGCTACTGACAGGCTTCCTCAAAGAGAAAAGCATATACAAAGAACATTATTAGATCAAAAACAAACTATTGCTTTCCTAACAGATACGTGAGAGCTCAGCGTCTCCCACGTCAGGGCCCTCTCCTAAGGTATGCTGGAGGACATCTGGATTTTGAGATAACAATGGGGCTTCTCTGTTTTAGATTCTGTGTCTCCCTCTCTCTCTGACCCCTCTTCTCACACTGTCTCTCTCTCAGAAATAAATTAAAAAGATTAAAAATTTAAAAAAAAAATAAAAAAGGAATGGGACTTCTAATTCTTTACCTTCACTCTAAACTCAGAGGTCAGTTTATACTTTTACTGGGAAAGAGCTGCAAGGTAAGCCCTGACATACTTACTATTCAGGTACTGATTTCCAAAGGATGGAAAAGAGGAAAGAAACCTACTCAGGGCTGATATCAAAGATGCAGAGCCTCTTTATATCCACCAAAGGAAACAGAGTGCAGCAGAGTTGCTAATCTTTAAGGAATATAGATAAATGTAGCTTAGTGAATGTTCTAGCCTCTAACCAATGTCTCAATTCTTTTTCCTTCAAAGGACAGATTAACAAGGGTATGGACGTGGTAGGAGGAGACTGAGGTGCCTATTACCTTTACAGTACCTATCACATTCATGTCCTTGAAGGCATTTTAATGTATACTTGTCTTCCATGATGTGTATTTTCTTTCTTTCCTTCCTTCCTTCCTTCCTTCCTTCCTTCCTTCCTTCCTTCCTTCTTTCTTTCTTTCTTTCACTCACTCGGGAAATATTTATCGAGTATGTTTATGTGGTAGGCACTCTGGTGGACACTGGGATGCAATAATGAATAAGAATCAAGTTCCCTGTTGGGGCTCCTGGGTGACTCAATCAGTTAAGCATCCGAATCTTGGTTTCAGCTCAGGTCATGACCTCATGGTTTGTGGGTTTGAGCCTCACGTCAGGCTCTGCACTGGCAGTACTGAGCCTGCTTGGGATTCTCTCTCTCTCCCTCTTTCTCTGCCCCTCCCTTGCTCATGTGCTCTGAGTCCCTCTCTCTCTCAGAAGAAATAAATAAACTTAAAAAAAAATCAAGTTCCCTGTCTTGATGGCATTTGTTGTCTAATGAGAAATAAAGAGAAGCACACAGATGATTACAATACAATGTAAATTACTGTGACAGAGAAAGTTCAGATGGTCTGGGGGAAAAAAAAAACAGGGGCAACTCATCGAGAATTGGTGGTATGACCATGAAAAAGAAAGCCTTGCAAGAAAAGTAATAGCATAGCTGATACTTGAAAGACAAGCAGGAGTTCAGTGGAGGGGATATTGGTTGTCATTTTGTCTGATCAGCATCCATTCCTCTCTCTTTGGGTACAGCTCCCTGATTCCCTTTGGGCAACTACCCCTCTCTCACTTTCCAGCCATGTGGTGTGGACAGGGTTGATGTCAATTCCACACACCAGGGGTCAGAGCATAGTTCAGATCCCATCCATCAGTGCAGTTCATCCCTCTGGTCCTCATGATTGGTTCAGTTACTTGCATGTGACCTAAGCAAGGCCAGTGAGACTGATTCCAAGGGCACATGCCCAGAACCATTTGTGGAGAGGCCCCTCTGATGCACTGGAATTGCCCAGCTAGCAGAATGTAAGGCTGGAGATTTGCAAACATAGATACAACATCACATCTGTATCTGAGGCAGAGGAGAAGGGGTGAGGACATATCTGTCTTTTTTTTTTTTTTTTTTTTTACCATGAAAGCAGAAGTTTTCTCAGAAGCCCAATTGCAGCTTTTTTTTTGGTCTCACTGGCCTGAACTTGGTCATGTGCTCAGCCTTTCTTGCAGGGGATGCTGGGAAAACAAAGAACAGGATTTTCAGAGTTGGCTTAGACAGATCATGGTCCAGCTGCTGGGCAGAATGCTATACTCTCCAGAAAACAAAAACAAACAAATTAAAAAGTCAGGAGCGGGAAATGGATATTGAAAGCAGCCACAGTGTACGAAGATATTTTTTAAGTTTATGATCTATGTGTTAGTTCTCTAGGGCCGCCATAAGAAAATACCACAGACTGGGCGGCTTAAACAACAGATGTTTGTTCTCTCACAGTTCTGGAGGCTGGAAATCAGAGATTAAGGTGTCAGCACATTTGGTTTCTTCTGAGGTCTCCTTCCTTTGCAGATGGCCGCCTTCTCTCTGTGTCCTCACATGGTCTTTCCTCCGTGTGTGCGTTTGTCTCGTGTCTCTCTGTGTCTCCAACTTTCCTCTTCTCATCAGGACACCGGTCAGATTGGATTAGGGCCACCCTAATTGCTTCTTATATTAATCATCTCTCTTTTAATTCAATGTTTATTTTTGAGAGAGAGAAAGAGAGAGAGAGAAAAAGAGCAGGGAAGGGCAGAGAGAGGGAGACACAGAATCTGAAGCAGGTTCTAGACTCTGAGCTCTCAGCACAGAACCCGAGGTGGGGCTCGAACCCACAAACTGTGAGATCACGACCTGAGCTGAAGTCAGATGCTTAACCAACTGAGCTACCCAGGTGCCCCGAATTAATTATCTCTTTAAAGGCCTCTGTCCAGGGGCACCTGGGTGACTCAATCCATTAAGCATCTGTCTCTTGATTTTGGCTCAGGTCATGATCTCAAAGTTTGTGAGTTTGAGCGCTGCACTGGGCTCTGCACTGACAGTGTGGACCCTGCTTGGGATTCTCTCTCTTTCTCTCTCTCTCTCTCTCTTTCTCCCTCTCTCCTGCTCATGCCCTCTCTCCCTCTCTGTCTCTTTCTCTCTCAAAATAAATAAATAAATTTTAAAAATAAATAAATCAAATAAAGGCCTGTGTCCAAATGTAGTCACATTTTGAGGTACTGGGGGTTAGGGACATACGAATTTTGGGGGAACACAATTCAGCCGATAACAATCTGTAACATTAATTTGGTTCTGAAATGTTAATAAAATGTATCTCTATTAGCTGTGGGGGAGAAAACTTTCCTCTCTCACTACATTGTTAAAACATTAAGAATGACCATTCTGGGGGCGCTTGGGTGGCTCAGTCACTTAAGCATCCCACTTGGGGCTCAGGTCATGATCTCGCAGTTGAGCTTGATCCCCGAGGTCGGGCTCTGTGCTGACAGCTCAGAGCCTGAAACCTGCTTCAAGTTCTGTTCTCCCTCTCTCTTCCCCTCCTTTGTCATGCTCTGTCTCTCAAAAAGATAAACATTAAAAAAAATTTCTTTAAAGAGTGACCATTTTAAAAATCACTTTAAATTTATCAGAGAAAAAAAAGACTCGCTGTTGTGACTTGCATTCCTACCTTTGATGAGTAGTGAAGATAAACACCTTTCCAGGGTACCTTTCTCAAGTAACTTCCATCCTGTATTGTACCAGATGCTTGTCGGCCTCGTTCTGACTCCAGACGTGGCAGTGGCACGCAGGGGACTAATTCACTTGGCGCTCAGCGCCCACTGTGGTCCCGTCCCTAGGGGTCCTGCCTGCGTGTGTGTGGGATTCTGCTCTTCTCTGAGCCTGCCCAGCTCAGAAGTGCGGTGGATTTCGCAGCCCCAGGACAATTTTCAGCCAATGGGCCATGGACGATAGTGAGAAAGTGCTTTTCCCCAGCCAACCTTGGGTGGGTGATTCTGCACGTTCTCTGTTCTCCTAAGCATATCCCAGTAGGATCCAGCCTCAGTTGCCCAAGGTGGTGGCCAACTCAACCCCACAGCATTGTATTATCTTTTCCTCCTCCCCCATTTCAATCTGCTCAACTCCTCATTTCTCTTTTCTGCGTTCATCCCCTCTCCCCCAAATAAATTACTTGCACAAAAGCCCTATTCCAGCCTCTGCTTTTAGAGGCTAAAGCAACTGCAAACTGTTCTTTGGTTGTATCTTTTTGATCTTGTCACTGTTTTCCATGAATGTTTTATACAGCAAAGATATTAACCTTTTGGGACAAAGCCAACAGAGTTGATAAGGGAAATATTATATCCCTCGAACTCTATGCCTCACCATGCTATACTTGAGATCAAGACAAAATATTCTTGTATTTGTCTTCATACTTTAGGAATGCAATGTTAAGCAGTATCCATTTCATATTACTATTTGCAACACAGTTTCAATTTGGAAATCGTATTTATACTTCCATACCTGATATCAGGTGTTTCCCTTTTTAGTGCTGGGTGTTTTTCTTTTAATTTTTTCTTATGTTTTTAATTATTTCTTAGAGAGAGAGAGAGAGAGAAAGAGAGCAGCATGAACAGGGGAGGGTCAGAGAGAGGGGGAGATACAGAATCTGAAACAGGCTCCAGGCTCTGAGCTGTCAGCACAGAGCCCAATGCGGGACTCGAACCCACGAACCGTGAGATCATGACCTGAGCCGAAGTCTGACGCTTAACCAACTGAGCCACCCAGGCGCCCCACTGTGTTGGGTGTTCTGGATTTAGAAGTAGGGCACCCCTATGAAGTGTGTCTGGAACATGAATGAAATCATTTCTAAATGTGTCTGTTTCTTGTGGTTTGTATGTTTTAGGGGAGAGCCACCCTCATTCTCCTGTGAGCTCCATTTCCTTTGAAATGCAGCTCTACTTTTGCTCTGCTTCAATGTTTTCCTCATGAATTTTTTTTCACTGTTCCTCGCGAATGAAGATCTGTGCTTTCCAGAATTAACTTATATCCCAGGAAGAGTACAAGGCACACAAAATTGCTGGGTTCCTGCCCAAACCTTCAGAGGCCTGTAGGCTCAAATAATTCCAAGTTTCCTAGAGGCATCACTGGACGTGACCTTCAGTCAGTCTTGAGGCGGGAAGTTCTAAGCCAATTTACACTGAATTCAAACATAACAGGCCAAGAAGAAGGAGGTAAGATGGGGAACAGCTTATATATAGGGGGAGCCGAGGGGAGATAGGAGAGTGAAGCTTTGTAGAAACTCCAGAGCCACCCGGTACCCAGCTATACAGACACTGAATATAATTCCTGTGGCACAAGGAAAGATTTAATAACTGGAGATGGGACTGGACAGAGGCAAGGAGGAATACTGCAGGCGGATTAATTACCCCTACTTATAAAAGTCAAGGAAAAAAAAAAAAGTCAAGGGAAGAGTCAACATCATTTTACCCTCTCAGATTATCTTTGTTTAAAACTTAGTCTAGCCAATTTCATGGGAAAATAATTAGCAAACATCTGCTGTTCTGTGGCCATTTCCCTCCCCAGGATATAGATTCTTCTCACTTGGGTGAGCATTAATGGCATTTCCCTGCAGTGACTGCACTCCCTTTCTGACGAAGATTTCTCTAAGTGGAAAGCACAGTTGAATTGGGTGCTGTTTCTTCCACAGTAGGGTGATCTATCATGTTCATCTGGAGCTACAGTCAGAAAGCTGTGGTTCATTACGCCCTTTTAACTGCCACCGATCATGATAACCGCAGTGTGACTCTACAAATGCGTTCAGTCATTTTAAGGATGTAACAAGGAGGTAATCAATCTTCCATTCATTTTGTCACTTCTTTGTTATAACTTTAACTCTCCTCTTTGATAAACACCTAGATATTAGTGTTTTGAGCTGAAGTAGCAGGTACTGAATCAGACATCCCAAAATTATATGACAAAGAGCATCTTGATTAGACAAAAAGCCATGCAGAAAGTCCAGCTGAACAACGGACTTGAAGAATCTGAGTGAAGAGGCAGCACTGAGGTAAGAGGTAACGAGGGTCACCAGAGCAGGGTGATCGGGATGCGTGGGGGGGAGCGCATCTTGAGTGCCGGGAGCCGCACCGGCCTCCCTGATGACAGTCACAGCAAGGAAATGGCAGTGTTTGCAGCTCCTGCCATGAGAAACGAAAACTGGTATCTCCTTCTGCTACTACTGGCTCACGTTGGAAGTGAGGCTGCTGGTATTGACCAGGCCTCACAATATTCCAGATCAGACCCATATTCCGAACACAGGTACCACATAAGGAAAAGCATATTCCTGCCTTTACAAAAGAGATTTTAGATGAAAGCTCTGTGGATGATTGTCAAAAGGCTCTTCCTATGGGCCTTGCAGATCCAAGACTTAGATAATAAAGAGGGTTAAGAACACAAGAGTTACAATTGAGCCTGGTCCCATGTCAAAAGAGCCTAATTTAGAGTTAAGGTACAGATAAGGGCAAAACATAACTTAATAATTGGTGATGCATAACAGTCCCTTCCTCAAGGTCTACATTCCACAAACACCCTCTCTTACACTGGCAGCTGGGATGAGGATAGATAAGAGTAGCCAAAACATTGGGGCACCTGGGTGGCTCAGTCGGTTAAGCATCCAACTTCAGCTCAGGTCATGATCTCACGGTTCGTGGGTTCGAGCCCCGCATCAGGTTCTGTGCTGACAGCCAGCTCAGAGCCTGGAGCCTGTTTCAGAGTCTGTGTCTCCCTCTCTCTCTGAACCTCCTCTGCTCACGCTCTCTCTCTCTCTTTCTCCCTCTCTCTCTCTCTCTCAGAAATAAATAAAACATTAAAAAGAAAAAAAGAGTAGCTAAAACATAAACCTGGATGCAAAGACTGACACATTTAGGGCCCCCATGGTGGTTTCCACAAACAAACCAGTTCAGAAACATTCATCCTCTTGAGAGCCAGACAGAATGACTCCTAGCTTATCTATATACAACTTAACCTATATATTATCCTGTTTTTCACTAAGAGCATCCTGTTATTTCCTTGGTTGTAAATTCACTCAACCTCACTATGACTGGGGTAATTCTGCAGAGTATCAAAAACTTGCTATGGCAAAAGGCTTCCCATTGTAAAAATTCCTTTCTCTGACCTCATGTTGTTGTTGTTGAACCTTTAAATAAAGACACCCAAACCGACAGGACGGAGATGCCTGCCTGGTGATCAGAAAGAATCTCCGGGGCTCTCTCACTCTCTCTCTCGCTGACACCGTTCATCCTTCAGGGACTCCTGGACCTGCTGGAGCCGGCCTCCGGCACCTGAGGGGTTCCCTGAGGCCCAGACTGCAGTCTCAGATCATAGTCCCAGGACTTTAAACACGAGAAGGGACAGGACCATCAAGAGCTCCAATCCCAAGCAGACGTTACCCTTCCTTCCTTCCCTGTGAAAAACGACACAGTACATATGAGCTAAGAAGACGAGAGCAGGATGAATAGACATGACTGTTACCTGGTAGGAGTTAAAAGCTATAAATGAGCATAGAGTTTGGCTTAATTCATTGGTAGCTAAAACAACAAGGCAATGTAACCATTGTTGTTTAGGGGTGGGGGACACAAAAGAGCTTATGAGCTTGTATGTGGTGACTTTCCCCTTGTGCTTGTATTTGTTTGTGGGAATCGCATGAGGCACATTCAGCAACCTAGTGGAAGATACTGTTCTTTGCAAATCTGAAATGCTTTAATCAATTTCTGAAATCTCTCAGGCCACTGCCTCACTGAATATCACCTGCTGGCAGTGGGGATCTCGATTAGCCCAGGTTGAGATTTTGCATTTGTTTCTGCAAAGTCCACAGGGTTGTTATAGGCCTGGACTAATGTTTTCAACTAAGCTTTTAATCTAATTGTTTCTGTGTCTCTTGTTCTGAGTTCTGGATTTTTTAGTTGAAAGTGTCCAGGCTACTGAGGCTGCATAAATTTGAACCAGGTAAGGTCAGAGTCACTGGTTACTAATGCTTAGGGCAGACTTCCTTCCAGTCAGAAGCAGGCCTAAGACAGATGCTTCCAGTCACTGACTTAGGTTAATGGGTAGATCACTCCTGTCTACTCTCCAACTATGAAACGGTAGTGTCGGGCAGTGGTTGAAGTTGTGGAATGGAATCATGCAGGGAGCAGTTGCCACTGGACAGTTCTCTGCATTCACAGGAGTAAGATCCCATCCCCCCCAACAACAGAAATGGGATGTGACCGCAAACCCCAGCCTCTGAGAAGCAGCCTGAGCTGAGACTCATGGGCAGCACCCATTAGAGACAGACCCCCAAGAACTTGACTTTGTTACACTTTTCAGCTATTTGTTTCAACTCATCACTCACTTGTCTGACTCACTTGCTCCCGATGGTATTGGCTTCTGACACGGAATGATTTCTCTCTCTCTCTCTCTTTTTTCTTGAATGATTTTTTATACCTGGTTTTGCCTTGTGCCTCTGTTCTGACACTTGTTTCTGCGTCTCTTGTCCTGAGTTATGGATTCTTTTCTTGATTGCATTTTGCATTAGCCATTTGAGGTAGGCACTTCAATCAGCCCAACGCAGTCTCCCCTATTAAGTCCATTATTCCTGCTAAATCAAGGCAGAAATAGGCAAGGAACCAGTCCAAGCCAGGAAGGGTGGGGCTCCCGGCTGGAGGGGTTACTTGAGAGAAAGGCAAGTCTACCCAGTGAAAACTTGATCTTGCAAGAAGCCTGGTTCTGTGGATGGGATCTGAGCGGAGAGATCACAGAGAAGAAAAAAAAAAAGTCAAAATTGGGATACACAAGGATACCCTTGAATTCTTCCTGGGAATGACAGCTTACGCTATAAAAGAGACAAAGCAGAGAAAGAGACAACTAATTCTGTCTGGGATCCTACATCCTGGGGTAGAGAAACCTGACAATTTTATGTTTCAGCAGCAGTAACTTGAACCATAGAACCCAGAAATTCCACTTCTGGGTATATGCTCCCACAAAAGCTAAAATCAGGGACTCAAACAGATATTTCTAGACCTGTGTTCATAGCAGGATTATTCACAAGTGCCAAAAGGTGGAAGCAATCTAGTATCCAACAACAAATGAATGGGTAAACAAAAGGTGCCAGATACATACAATGGAATATTATTCAGTCTTAAATAGGAAGGAAATTCTGACATGTTCTATAACATGGATGAACTTTGAAGATATTATTTTAAGTGAGCTAAACCAGTCACAAAAGGACACGCTATATGATTCCACTTACATAAGGTACCTAGAATAGTCAAACTCAGAGGGACAGAAAGTAGAAGAGTTGTGGCCAGGGGCTGTGAGGAGGGGGAACAGGAAAGTATTGTTTAGGGGCGCCTGGGTGGCTCAGTGGTTAAGCGTCCAACTTCAACTCAGGTCTTGATCTTATGGTTCACGAATTCAAGCCCAGAGTCAGGCTCTGTGCTGACAGCTCAGAGCCTGGAGCCTGCTCAGATTCTGTGTCTCCCTCTCTCTCTGCCCCTCCGCTTCTCACACTCTGTCTCCATGTCTCCCTCTCTCCCTCAAAATTAGAACATTTTTAAAAATTAAAAAAAAAAAAAAAGAAAGTTATTGTTTAGAGCATCTGGGTGGCTCAGTTGGTTAAGTGTCTGACTTCTCCTCAGGCCATGATCTCATGGGTCATGATCTCCTGGTTCATGAGTTTGAGCCCTGCTTCAAGCTCTGTGCTAACTACATGGAACCTGCTTGGGATTCTATCTCTCTCCCTCTCTCTCTGCCCCTCCCCTGCTTGTGCTTTCTCTCTCTCTCTCAAAATACATAAATAAACTAAAAACACAAAAGAAAGTCATTGTTTAACGGGTACAGAGTTTCAGTGGAAGGAGATGAAAAAGTCTTGAAGATACATGGTGGTGACAATTGTCCAGCACTGTGATTGTACTGAAAGCCATGGAGCCATGCACTTGAAAATGGTTAAACTGGTAAATTTTATATTATGCAAATTGGAGCACAATTTTTTAAAAAAAGAGAGAGACAAGAAAGGAAGAAAAGTGAATTGAGTCTGGTGGGGTGTGGGAGCAATGCTGTCACAGATGTTAATATCTACCCCATCCCCTCAAGGACAAAGGATCATCCCTGAGAGTGTAGACAGAGCTGTTGTGGACTCCAGTGGTGAGGGGCAAAAGAATACAGAGGAAAGTTAACAGGGTGCAGTTCCTCATAAATAATTGGCTCAAAAGACCAGCCACAGATGAGAGAGTTCCACAAATAACCTAAAGTTGTTGTATTGACAAGAGCACCTGCTCTGATCTGTTCGAATGTCTGCTAAGATGCTCACCACACACACATGGACACACACACACACACACACAGACATTACATACATGCTGTTCCTTCCTGACTGTGCAGTCCCAATAGCCCTGGGAATTTGTGCCCAGTACACCCTTGGCTCATTTAGCCTTGTCCTTGAGGACGCCCTGTTGAATGCCCTCAGGTATGATGTATGAGCAGACAAGTCCGTGGGAGAAGCAACACTAGAAGCAATGAAGAGTGGCCAGTGCCAATTGAGGCTCATAGCACTCGGCGTCAGCGCCTCCTTAAGCTTGTGTTCAGTGGTCTCCAAACAGGCAAGCCGCAACATTAGACTTTGGCCTCCAAATTTAGCTAATATCTGCTCTTGGCTTCAGCCTCAGCCTTTGGAAGGCCAAATAGCTGAATGCCTAACTGTAGTGTCATTCCTGGTGTCTCTGAAAAGATGTGTGATCAGTGGCCATGAGATGTGTAAGTTACCCTTGGGTCTAATTGATGAATCAACATCAGTTGCATAAACAAGGGCATGTCATTTAGGTGGCTTGTGATTGCCAGAATATTCACTTTCAAATACAAGTAAAGCATTTTAGATGTAAGTGCGATTAAAATTTCCTTGTGTGTTTTGGTTTCTGAGATTCTTTGTGATTCTGTTGAAGTATAAATATTTATTTATGAGTTCAGAGGAAGCTGCTGCAAGAAAGAATGGTGATTGTGAACAACATGTTCCTTTTATACATAAAATAAGAATTTTTCAAATAAATAGAGAAATGTTTAGTTGATGGAATTGACTCACTGAAATTGCTTCGTCATCATTGACTAAATTATTAAGTGCCAGAGCTGAACAGGAAGGAAGGCTTCACTTCTGTCATCACTGTAAGAAAATAAAGTTTGACACCTTGTTGCCAGGCCACCTAGAATTGCTGCCTATGCTGGCAGAGTTAGCCACCAAGAGCTTTGTTCCTCCACTCACTTAGGCTGAAAGTAAACATCTGCCCACAGCCCAGATGGGCAGTTTAGGGCAACCTAGAATTTGGCTGTGCTGAGAAATTATTTTTCCCACACTCGGTCCCATACCCTTAAAGTTCGACTCCTGAAAATTTGAACTATAACAAATTTTATAAGATTTGATTGTAACATATTATTCTATAATAGCCATTCTGTGAAGATTAGGATGACCAGCATATGCTGGTTTTCCTGCAAATGGGGGTGTTCCTGGGCATGGCATTTTTGTGCTAACATTGGGAAAGTCCGGGGCACTCTGGAATGAGCTGGTCACCCTAATAATGGTGATGCAGCCTCAGCTCTGGATATGAGTTCATATTGTCTTTGACATTTTTAGCCTAAAACCCGTATCTGATGTGCTTCTGCCACTAGAATGGTAGTGCTATATCTAGTATAATTCTGACCACCTCTTGAGCACCGGAGAACGCAGGAGCCCCTCATGACAGGCCAGAAGGAAAGTGGAGGGCTGCTTAGTGACCCATCAGTCTTGAGATAATGTACCCAAACTCCTAGCACCTCATGGATGGACCCAAAGTTCTGAGCCCCAGGAATGACTCCTGGCATCCCCATGTACTTTTCATGTTCAATACTCTACCTTCCTTATGTTTACTCTTGTTGACTTCCCTATAGGACAAAGAATCTACTTGTTTTTACTCTCAGACGGCCTAGTACTCTAGTTTTCATTTGCTAGGCCCTATTCCTTGTCTGAGTCTTTTACATAAATGTTTTTGTTAGGTGAAGACAAGTCAGTGTATTGCTCTCGAGTTTTTAAACATTGCCTAGATTAATAGCCAGGACCATTACTCTGTTTTCTCAATGTGCTGGGACATAGTACAACAGATCATAGGTGTGTTCTTGTCACTGAAATGGCTTCTCTTTTTTCTTGTAAATGTTTATATATTTTTGAGAGAGAGAGAGAGAGAGAGAGGGAGAAAACGAGCTGGGGAAGGGCAGAGAGAGAGGGGGGCAGAATCCCAAGCAGGCTCCTCTCTGTCTATGAAGTCTGATGATGGCTCAAACTCACAAGCCCTGAGATCATAACATGAGCCAATATCAAGAGAAAGCTTAAAGGACTGAGCTATCCAGGTGCCCCTGAAATGGCTTCTTATTTGTATAAAAGGTTATTTGGTTGAAACTCCAATTTGTGGAGAAAAAAGCTAGCCAAATGTTCAATTGGATGATTAGTCTATATTTTGGGGATTTAAAAAGAATTTTTCTTTTAAAAAGGAGGAGGTGGAGAGGATGATGATAAATAGCCAACAATTCTTATGATAATCTTCTTAGTGCTTGTATTAATCCATTCAGTCTTCACAATAACTTTGTCTGTTAGGTCCTATATCTTGTTAGACTCTAAGACTAACTAGCAGTGGTACTGATTAAGAGGCTTGATACCACAGTCACAAAGCTAGGAACTGGTAGAAGCACGATTCGAACCCGGGTACTCAAAGCTTCCCTACACTCATATTTTTCATGATGGATAGAATACCGTCTTTAATATTGCAATGGTACAACTTTATAGTTGTATTGTGAAATATTTTTTAAATTGTAACATTTATTTAAACTTCATTTTTTCATTATTAGAAACTAATTTTACTCATCCAAGTCATTCTAAATAAAAGTTACCCATTTTGATGGAATAATCTCGAAAAGTCGTATGAGATCCAGTAACCAGCTACTTATGAATTGAATCAATGTCAATGTTCTTTCAGTGGTAAAAAACATATAACCCATCCTGTACAGAGGGGTGAAATGGGGTAGGAAAAGGAGCAGAGGTGGTATGGAAGTGGAAACCAAAGCGTACTGAGGCAATTTGCTTAGAATATTTTTTCATCTAAAAAAAGAGAGAGAGAAGAAAACAATTATAATCATATTTTATTTTATTTTTTTAATTTTTTAAATGTTTTTTACTTTATTTCTAGGAGAGAGAGAGAGAGAGAGCGTGAGCAGGGGAGGGTCAGAGAGAGAGGGAGTCACAGACTGAAACAGGCTCCAGGCTCTGAACTGGCAGTCAGCACAGATCCCGACGCGGGGCTCGAACCCACGAACCGCGAGATCATGACCTAAGCGAAAGTCGGACGCTTAACCGACTAAGCCACCCAGGCGCCCCTATAATCATATTTTAAAATGACTCTTCACCAATATCATAATCATGATTAGAAACTTACCATCTGAATTGAAGTCACAGAACACCTTTATAAGTAGCCACTCTCAAAATCATCTGCCTGTCATTCTAGACCCAAACTACTTAGCACAATACAAGAGGCACAATAGCCTCTCAGGTCCCTAGAATGTTCTCATTCTGAATCAGTTTGTTTCACTGCTTGTGTATATTCTCTTCTGCCCCAAACAGTGAAGAGATGCAAATATCCAATGGGCTGTTTTTCAGGCTGGTTGGGGTAATAGCTAGCCCATAAGATGCCAACCTACACAATGCTATTATTGGTCATAAGTAGATCAAGATGACTTGCTACTGTGAAAATTCATAGTAATATCTCTGACTATATTAGAACCTGCTTGAAATGTGCAAAGCTCTCTCATGGACTCAGTCGAGTCCCATACCAAACCTGAAATTTAGGGGTTATTATCCCCAGCTCCTAAATAAAGAAAGAGAGAAATAGAAATGCTAAGGATGTCTTCCAGACTCACACAGTATTTTGATTGCAAACCTAGCGTACTTTGCATTATACACAGACTAATAACTAGACATGAACCATTTGAAAAGGAAGAAATTCCTTCGTATTTGTGACATGAGAGGGCCTCAAAAGAAATAACCAATACTCTAGCATAAATCTTCTTTCAAAAATGACAACATGAGATGGAAAGAATCCTGTCATTAATTCCTCCTGCTAACACTCTTTATCCCTCATAAGGACATTAATAAACACTTTAAGGTTTTGGAAATCTGTATTAGTTCAGTATGTTTTTATCCTCTCTCTCATATATACACACGTGTATATATACACATATACATATATCTTATATAAAGTACATATGTAATCACATACTCACACATATATTCACATATTATATACAGAAAAACCACATGTACATGTAAAGGTTTAATTTTATTTTAAGGTAGGCAGAACACCTGCATGCAGTATTATATATAAATGAATGATGCCCATGTTCAAATCTACTGATAATTGAGTCGCCTCATGCATGGAGTGTGGTTTACAAAAATATCAATGCTAGTGGGGTTGATTCAGTGAGAGTCATGTACTGTCCGAGAGTTATGTCCATATTATTTATTAAAGAAAAAATTTCCTTCTGCTAAAAAAGTAGAAAATAGCTCTATCCATTTTTCAATATGCCTAGAAAACTATTACCAGAGATGTCTCTTTGTGTTGACTGCCTTTCTGCGCATAAAGTGCACATTAAAATAGAAAATCCACAAAAGAAACAGATATTTGTTGTCATGTCTACATTTGGGAGGTAAAGGTCTACTGATTGGTTGAGAAAGGAAGATGGATGCGGATGTAGTGCCACTAATAGAAATGGGAATTCCCCACCCTCATTCCGTTTTCTCTTTGGATATTCCCTTACCAGGCTAGAGCAGCAGGTCAAAAGTGACTGAATTTGGAGCTCTGGCTGTACCAACTTTATAGGCACTCTTGGGGTAAAGAGAGACTTTAACTCCAACAGAAAGTCACCAGAAGCCAAGGAAAAAGTAATAAACAACAGAATTTAGCTGGTTTTGTTATATTTTCTTTTCTATATGCTGCTTGGTTTTGTTTGCTTTTTATTTTAATTAGACATACTCAAATTTCTTTAGTGTGTATACATTTGAACCAAATATCCAGATACTGAGAAAAATATTCAGTGGCATCCTCATGAGCCATCACACAATCACTTTGTTTACTCTGACTGGGAACCTAAGAAATTCCAAAAGATGTTATGGCATGGCAAATGAGTTCATGACCTGTATATGGGAGTGGGGGTGGTTGGCTGGATTTACAATTGTAAACTTCCCACTACTTCATGGGATCGATACTAACTTACTAAATTGTAAAATCAAGGTTCTCATTTTTGTGTGTGTTAGGAATTATTGTAACTGAGGGAAGTATTTTCCCTTGATTATTCATAACTGTGATAAGCCTGTTGGAGAAACTAGGACATTTTCAAGCACATAAAAATTGATTGCAGTCACGAGCCCATGATATCTACATTTTTAACTTTGAAACTGGTGCTCATAGTCCTTTGTCCTTTCACTAAAAGACTTCTTTTTTTTTTTTTTTTCCGGAGAAGAAAGACGCTCATGAATCATGCTTCAGTCATATGCATTGGAAAAGAGATTATAAAGATGGCATGTCAAGAAATAAGTGCAGCATAACTCATCATAATATCCAATTCTATGTTCTCAGCCTTACTGTCCCTCAGGCACACATAGGAGATGATTCATCTCAGTACTCCCCCCAAAACCTAGCATAATGCTTTGCACATAGTAGGTGCTTGATAAATGTCTGATTATGCATTGAATGGATAAAATAAAGCTACTTATTCTTCCAATGTTCATATTGCTCTCCAGACAGACTTGGGTAAGGATAATATCTGTTTGTCAGAGATATTTATTCACACAGTTGCTTGTATAGTGTTACCCGTAGAAATAGAGGGAGTTAGAGTTTGTGGGGTTTTTGTTTGTTTGTTCAGAGCAATCTATAAAAACAGAATGATAATGTAAGTAGGCTGCAGCTCAGAACACATGAGTGGCCATAGGTCACAAAGAAAATGATAAATATTGTCTTAACAGACATTAAATTAGTCAAGATTCTCCAGAGAAATAGAGGCAAACGAATGTATAGAGAGAAAGAGGAAAGAAAAGATTTATTAACGAGGAACTGATTTACATGATTATGGAGGCTGAGAAGCCCCCAGATCTGTAGGCAGCAAGATGGAGGCCCAGAGAATTGACCCTAGGAAAGCTGACCTTTCCACTCAAGTCCAAAGGCAAGGAAAGATCAATGTCCCAGCTCAACAACTAGACGAGAAGAGTTTCCCCTTATTCTTTGGAGGATCAGCCTTCTTATTCCATTTAGGCCTTCAACTGATTGGTTGGGGCCCATCCACAAAAAGAAGGGCAACCTGCTTGACTCCCCCCGCCACTTCAGATGTTAATCTCAGCCAGAACGCCTCTCGCTGACACCCCCTGAATAATGTTGGAACAAACATGTCTGGGCAACCTGTGGTCTAGGCAAGTAGACACATCAAATTAACCAATCATGGATGTGAAAGATTCCATTACTCCCTTCATCCATCGTTCTATTTTATTGATAGTTCTTCAGCTTGACAAGCTCATCTCTAACTTTTAACATAATCTTTACCCATTTATTTTCTCAGTTTATACATAGCATCCATCATATAGTATTAGTATAATATATAGCTATAAACACATATAGTTAATAACATATAATTAATAGTATATATGTACCTACACACACACACACACACACACACACACACACACACACACACACAATCATCAGTTTCTTGAATACCTCCCCACACATTAATTCTCATTCTCCAGAGAGAACCATTTTTTAATGTTTTAGATATTTCTCTTTTAGAACATATTTCTATTTTTCTAAATCATTAGGGATTAGAAATTGATCATTAGAATGATCAATTTCTTGATATTTCTGTTTTAAGATATGTTGATTTCCTATAGGACAAGAATTTTATTCTTTATGCTCTTCTCTCTTACTCCCGCCCCCCCTCCCATATGTTTAGTTGTAGAAACTTTCCTTTGGTTCAATGTCTCAGTCTATACTTCCCGGAAAACAGTACCTAAGGCAAAGCAGATAGGCTAATACTTTACTGGACATACAATTCTGAGATGCGAGAGTGGGGAGGCAGGGTTGCAAACAAGGGGCGGCGCATTATTGAGCAGCTACAGCTCTGCAAGAACACTGGCCAGTTGCTTGGCCATATACGGAGTCTCCAGAAGGGGAGACTAAAACCACTTAACCTCAGAACCGTCTGTTCTAGAGAAGGAAGGGTAAAGAATTTGCTAGCTCTTTCCTGTCTCCTGTTTCTTATGAGTCATGGAGCCTTCCACAAAGGTCCTCACTACTCCAGGCTGCCAGGTTGTGTTACTCAGGCCTTCTGGGAAGGGTGATGGAGGTATGTGATGCCCAGCTCTCCCCAAAGGGGCGGGCTGAGATGAAGCGACAACCTAGTGGCCGGTGGCCCGTGCTCTCCACTGAGCAAGCAGCCAGGGTATGGGGGTGAGAAGACATGAGAAACAAATCTAGAGCCATATAAACTGGGTCACATGCAATCAATATCCAGTGTTTTCTTGGGACTATTTAGCATTCATAGTGGAGTCCTATATTCTGGATTACATTTTCATGTATAATTCAAAATTTTCCCTTCTTTTGAAAATTTACTTCTCTTTATTTACTTATTATTAACTTATTCCCAACCTCTGACAGAACTGTAAATATCTGTTTTAGCATATCAGGTATTCTGTTACACATTTTCTCCCCTTAGACACATTACTTTGGAGCCCTTTGACCTCTTTCTCTAATCTTCAGCCTGTTGCTCTCTAGACCTGCTCACACCTGGTATCAGAATGTCCCTTCCCCATCATTCTGAAATTGTCTTTCGTTTCTCTTATATACGGGTCCCTGTTTCCTGAGCCCATTGTCTCTTGCTTTCATGGTTTATGTTCCAATTTTGTTGGAACAAATCGTCCAGTAGCAGTGTGAAGAAGGCAATATTTTTGAGGTCTTACATGTCTGAAGATATTGATGGGGTTCAGGGAAGGCTTCCCCAAACTGTGCCACTTGGGCATATTATTTTGAATTAAGGTTACATAAGAAATAGCTGATATGAGAAGGACACTCTGACTGTCCTTTATCTCCCTGAAAGCAAGAAATAAATTCCCCATGTGAAGGGTACCCTCTCTGCACCTGGAGCGTAAAAGGCATCCTCATCACCAGAGATAGGGAATTCAGGACCAAAAAGGCTATAGGAACAAGCCTTGTGACTTCTTCATTAATTTGCTACCCCGAGCCCAAGCTACTTTATCTTGCCAATTCTTAATAAATATATTGTTTCTTTGTCTGAAGGATATAGAAGCTGCCTGCTTTGGTCCCTTCATTCAGCCTCGTATTTTTATGAGCTTTTGTACACACAAAATCGAATTGGTTTTTTTCTCCAGTTCCTCTGTCTTATGTCAATTTCATGGGTAGACCAGCCAAAGAACCCAGAAAGGAAGAATTTTCCTGTATTACAATTGTCTTTATTCTTCTCCCACCACTTGATGGGTGGGTTAGCTCACATTTCGGTTTCCCTCAGAAGTTTGAAGGCACCGACCACTCCATTTTTTCTCCCCAGTTTGTTGTTGAGATGATTCCTGCTACCTTGATGAGACCCTCCCCAACCAGATATACATATTAAGTGTGCTGGAGCCTCACCGGATTCCACCGGATTCCTTTAGTTGGCAAACCGTGTCTGACTCTCCTGGCACTTTGTTGTATCTTCTCTTTATTTTCCTCCTCTCTGTTTTGTTTTCTTTTTCTGCAACTTCTTTCACGTGGACATTAGTGCTGCTGATCCAGTTTTCTACTTTCCTGATCTTTTCTCTCACATTTTCCTATTTCTTTCCTTTTTGTTGTTTTCCTCTCTGACAGTCTTCAACTTTATCTCCCACTTCTCTACTGAATTTTTTATTTCTGCTATCAATTTTTAATTTTCAGAAGTCCTTTTTGACAGAACTTTTATGCTCTGTATATGCTTTTCTTTAGAGCTCCCTTTTCTTTTTCCAGATGCAATGTCTCCTTCTCCATCTCTTTGCCTCTCCTTTCAACCTCTAAATATTTTAACTATTAAAAACATTTAACTATCTGTCTAAATGTTTCACCTAACTATTTAGTTCCAGGGGTGCCTGGGTGGCTCAGTTGGTTAAGCATCCGACTTTGGCTCAGGTCATGATCTCACAGTTTGTGAGTTCAAACCCTGCATCGGGTTATGTGCTGACAGCTTAGAGCCTGGAGCCTGCTTCAGATTCTGTGTCTCCCTCTCTCTCTGCCCCACCCGGCTCTTACTCTGTCTCTCCCAAAAATAAATAAAACATTAAAAAAATGTTTTTAACTATTTAAAACAGAACTCAGCCCCCCATATCTCTTCTCTTCTCTAGCCTTCCTCTCTCCTTATGTGGTCTTACTTCCTGGCTTTAAATACATGTACATGCAGATGACTTGACCCTTTCACAATATGCTATGTAAAATAACCCACCTAGCCCTTCACCCTCTGCCCCATTGCTCTCCACTACTTTCCCTTCCTGTATTTTCAGGTGAAAAAACTTATTTGTAGACACACACATGCTTATATTAATTTTAACTCCTCGGAGAAACAGATTTGTACACCAAAGTGTAAACAATTAGGCAAAGGAATCAGGGTCTGTATGAGGAGTTTAATGAGAAGCTTGATTCTAAACAGAATCCATGGGGTTGAACAAAGAGTAGCATCCTCTGAATGATTCTTTTGGGGGATTGTTTAAGAGCATAGTGTCTGCTATTCTAAGCAATTTCTGTCTGGAATTTCCATTGAATTTGTTTATATTGGTACTATTTATTGCAAGACAGCTGCAATTCAAAACAAAGGGATATCTGTGTAGTAGATATTTAAGTACTTGGTATCTTGTCAGTTTTATCTGCTTGCTTGCTCTTTTTATTTTTTATTAATTTATTTTTGGCAAGCATGGCCTTTTTGGACTGCTTGAGCTAAAATAGAAATGACTCCAAAACAAAAATAAAGCTTATTGGATTGAGGGTTTGACTTATCTAGCTTTTTAGGAGGCTGCTGATTACCCCCCCCAAAAAATCTTTAAATGGACTTTAATAATGATATAAGAATAATTTTGAATCTTAGACCTGAAATAATTAAAGAAACAAGCAATGATATTTAAGCACAAAGCTATGTCAAAGTTTGAAGAAGATGATGCCATTTGTAAAATATGCACGTGGCATAGACAAAATGTGTCACATTTTTGGCTAGATGGCATCTCCAAGTCCACGACTGGGGAAGTTTCTTATTTTATGAATTTTGAAGGAAAGCAAAGCCAGCCTTCTTCTATATAAGCCAATAAGACCAGATAATAATTTTCCCAGCCTCCTTTGCAGCTAGACTAGGAGCATGCAATGTAGGCTGGTCCATTATGTTCAACCACATGAGAATTCAAATCAGGAGCCAGTGAGGCAAAGAGTAAAACCTAGGGAAGATCCACTTCACAGGCAGCAGTGGCAAGCTGGTCAGAGGCTGCATCCGGGAGCCAGTGACCATACTGGAGATGAGTTCTAGTGCCATCTGTGGCTCGCATGGCAGCAGGATCCTCACCAGACTACTTCCTTCTGTTCTGGGTCTGCTTCCCCAGGCTTCCTATGAAATCCCCCCCCCCCATTTTTCTTCTTTTATGAATTACTCTTCTGCTGAAATCAGATTCAGTTTTTCTTGCTTAAAACTGAAAACACTGACTAATGCTAAAACACCACCTACACTCTAACAACAACCCTTTCAACCACAAATACATTACTATTGGGGAAGGTTAGAGTTTATCAAAAAGAATTACAGTGAGCTATATTAGAAATTGAGCCCAGGGGACATGAGATATGTCAGCCTATAGTGCCCTCCCTTGTGTTCTTCAATGAAAAACCCTGCAGATAATGATGATCTCCAAATTCCCTTTGTCCTAGAATATATTACAGCCTCCTTTTTAGCGGGGGTCAGGGGGGACAGAGGGGAAGGGGATAGTTAGAAATGCTTTAGCATTTTAAAATCCTAGGGTTTACTAGACATTAGTGAAGCAATATATCTTTGGCCCCAGTGTAAGGAAAGCAGGCAGAATCATCTAAAGGTTTTTTAGGATGTGATGCCAAATAGTCACAGAAAGACCCACAGAACAAAATGAGACCCCCAAAGAGAACTATCTTCCAACTGACCATCCATTATAGCTGGACTTGCAGGCTTGCTTATTTTGGCTTTGTCTGGGCCCTCATGAGATGTGGACAGTTGTGGTGGAAGGAGGGGAAGGAGCCGGAATGGAATATAAAAGATGTCTCAGTATGGACAATAGACTATGTAAATCTTTATGAAAGATCTATCCTTAGATCCGTGCTTGAGACACTGGACTGCTTGTTCTCATGATGCTCAATGAGCACTAGGAGTTCAATAAAATATCCTAAGATTATACAAGCTAGCCACATCCTGGTACCCAGGGAGTTGTCAGCTACTAAATGAAAGTCCTTAAAGCTCAAGATGGAAGCACAGGAGTTTTGCAATTTTTGCCAATGGAGCTAAAACCCAGGAGGGAAATATATAAACAGAAAACACTTGGGGCGCCTGGGTGGCTTAGTCAGGTAAACGTCCGACTTTCGCTTGGGTCATGATCTCGCGTTTCTTGGGTTCGAGCCCCGTGTCGGCCTCTGTGCTGACTGCCAGCTCAGAGCCTGGAGCCTATTTCAGAGTCTGTGTCTCCCTCTCTCTCTGACCCTCCCCTTCTCACGCTGTCTCTCTCTCTCTCCTAGAAACAAAAAAATAAATAAGTAAATAAAAAGAAAACACTTGGCAAAGTCTGATGTATCTAGTTGGCATAACTAAAAATGACTTGGAGCAAAATTATTAAGTGCAGTTCACCATGATCAACTTACTGTCCAACCACTAGGTGTAGGAATGTTCAGCACACTGGCTAAGGGTATATAGGCTTTTCTCCTTGCAGTCTGACCTTGAACAAGTCACTAAATCCCTCTGAACCATTGTTTTACAAAAAATATCCTTAACAATAACCAGTTCATGGTATTTTGCAAATTAATTAAAGAATACTCAGAAGTCACAATATACATACGTGACACATAGTAAGGTTACACCAACTTGTAGCAGTTACTGTTATGATGAACCTGAACCCTGTTCTGTAGCATTTTCTACTGGGCTGGTCTCTGGCTCACTCTCTTGATGAGTCAGCTACAGGGATATGCTGTCTCCTTTGTTTTGTGTCCTGGCAGTGACCTCTCTTTACGATTTGGCTTGTCTTCTGCTACTGGCCCACATTGTTCCTTCTTCTTAAACGTGTCCAGTCCTGATGGCTGGTTCCCATTCCTGCATCAACTAGACTTTAAATGTGATGATATTCTGTATTATTGGAAACAAGAAACTAACATATGTCATCTCTGTCATTCTGCTTCAGCGGCAGCCCTTGGCTTGTTTAGTTTCTTATATTTGTCACCCAGCCCATTGCAGCAAAGCCGCAGAACCAGTAGAAGTCCAGCCTAGAAGGGTTTCAGGTGCTTCTTCTCCACCAACACGGGCAGACTGAGTTGCCCTTTTGGCTTCTGACCTGTTAAATCAACAACTGACACAGGCATCAGAAAACTTCTGGTTTCCAAACTACACTGCAAATATCAGCTGATGTGCAGATCAATGTCAACTGCTTTAGTTTTAATGTTATCTTCACCCATCCCTAAACTGGCATCTTTGGCTCCTTTGGATTTGTTCTCTCTAATATTTAGTTCTCAGATTTCTCATGTTGGCCCCATCTTGGATCACTGTTTTGGCCCCAGGAGATTCTATTAGGTAAAAAAAAAAAAAAAAAAAAGTTTCTAGATTCACAGAAAACATAATTGCTGTCCTAAATCATTCTTGAGATATGCATGTGACAGTAAAGAACATCATTCCAGAATCAGCTTATCTGGGTTCAAATCTCAGTTTGTACACTTTTTAGCTTTGTGGCCTTGGCTAGACGGCTTTACCCACTTGAGTCTCCATATTTCCTCAGAAAATTGGTGTTGATGTTGTTAAAACTATTATATGAGGATCAAATAAGACACATCAAATGCAAAAAAAAAAAAAAGAATATAAACCACAGGGGTATGGTTAGCCATTCAAAACTGAAATGAAAGATGGCTAATAAGAAGGTCAGCAAGTAATAAAAGGAGCTATCATCTGCTCCCTCGTCCAAAACAAAGATCCATTAAAATATATTTCTTGGGGTGCCCGGGTGGCTTAGTTGGTTGAGCGTCTGACTTCAGATCAGGTCTTGATCTCATGGTTTGTGAGTTCAAGCCCCATGTTAGGCTCTGTCCTGACAAATAGCTCAGGACATTGGAAACTGCTTCAGATTCCCTCTCTCTCTCTCTCTCTCTCTCTCTCTCTCCTTCTGCCCCTTCCCTGCTAATGCTCTGCCTCTCTCTCTGTCTCTCAAAAATAAATAAACATTGGAAAAAAAAGATATATTTCTTGAATTAGGCCCTGATGCCAAACTCTTTTTTTTAATGGATCCTGAAAAGCCATTTATTTTGTTTATTTATTTTTTTACAAATAGTTTATTGTAGTTTATTGTCAAATTAGTTTCCACATAAGACCCAGTGCTCATCCCCACAAGTGCCCTCCTCCATGCCCATCCCCCCTCCCCCCCACATCCATCAGTCCTCAGTTTTTGTCAGGATTCAAGAGTCTCTCATGGTTTGCTTCTCTCCCTTTCCTCCACCATTTCCCCCCTTCTTCTCCCCCTTGTTCCTCCGTCAAGTTCCTCCTAATCCTCCTATACGTGCAAACATATGATATTTGTCCTTCTCTGCCTGACTTATTTCGCTCAGCATAACCCCCTCAAGGTCCATCCATGTTGCTACACATGGCCAGATTTCATTGTTTCTCATTGCCATGTAGTATTCCATCGTATAGATGAACCACATCTTCTTGATCCATTCGTCCATTGATGGACACTTAGGCTCCCTCCATGTTTTAGCTATTGTGGAGAGTGCTGCTATGAACATTGGGGTACATGTGCTCCTATGCACCTGATGCCAAACTCTTAAAGCAAATAGAAGCAAGAGTCTGTAGGCTCATAAAAACCAGGATTTTGCCACTTTTGTTCTTAGTATGATGAAGTTTATTATGAAGTTTTTTTCTCCTAGGACTTAAAGAAATATTGGTTAGCATCACAATTGCTTTTTTGAAAATTAGGCAGCTGAAGGTGTAAGACTTTGACCATATTTCTGCATACAAAACTCATTTTCTTATTTTAATTAAGAAAACATGTCTATATATAAGTCTTTCTTTGGCCAGACCTCTGATGACACAAAGTAGAGCTTGAGCAGTGGACCAGTGCTGTTTCCCATGAAACGAGAGACTGCTTGACCTTGGTAAAATAATAGAGTGGGTCAGTTCATATTCAGCAAACTCATGCCCGGACTGAATTTTAAAAATAGTTTTCTGTTTCCAAGTGGGGAGCTTGAGATGTTCGGGTCCACTTCGGTTCATTTAGGACTGCTACCTGACATCTGGATCGCCAAGGACAGACCTGTGATCACATCCACAAAATGAAACTATACCCTTCCTTCAAGATCTCAGAAGGAAGAGATTTCAATATTAACATCTGGAGCCTCTGTAAGACACACTTCTTCTCAAAGCCTAAGGAAAGAATTGATTCAACTGAGAATCAAAATGTCTTCTAATTATCCTATTTGATAGGAAAACATAGAGCAATTAAGGGATTGATCCAGTTACAAGGTGTACATGCTCCCACCAGTTACATAGCTAACTTGACATTGGCTGCTCAGTCCCAGAGTCTTTGTTCTCTCCAAAACCCTTTTACTCATCTCTTCAGGCAATTTGATTTATCATAAATTGTACTGTTGCCAACATTTCCCTGAACATTTGTTTTTCTTTTGCACTATGAAATTAACTCAGACATAAGAAATGGATGTTTGAGCCTGCACTGCTCTGTGTACGTGTGTTCTAAGAACAGGGTCTGTCCCCACGGGATGTCATCTCTATGAACTTGTGTTGTATTCTGTGTTTACTCAATCTAGACAATAGAAGAGTGTGAGATGCTTTGGCCACAGGCCTTACAGGCTTCAGCGGGATGGCCAGTCAGCTCTGTGTCACATACCCAACTCCAACAGTTGATGGTAACTGCTGGAAAGTCATGATGGGGATTTTGAGATCGGGCCCAGACTTGGTGGGAACAATTGTGCTTCATTAGCAATGCTAGCTGCAGGTACAGGAAGGAGAAAAGCTGCACCTGTGTTATTTGTATACTTTTCTAGTGAGCACTCAGGGCCTTGAGTGTTTCAACCTATCAACCAAGAGAAGCGACATAATAATTCCTTATGGCAGAAGGTTCAGGGATGACGAAGGACAGGATTTAGAATGTGGGACATTTATATAGCATTTTGCCCTTTACAAAGGGTTTTGTTCCACATAGGATCTTATTTAATCCCTCCAACAGCTCCATGGGCAGATGTCAATTTTATCTCCCTTTTGCAGCAGAAGGATTAAAGGCTAAGAGAATGTAAAATGGTCAGCCCCAAGGTCCCACATAGATCATAAATGGCAAACTTACTACCCAAGCCCAGAGTTTTAGATTCCAAGTCCTGTGCTTAGAAGGTTGTGAGTCAATCAAGCCCTCAATTTTACCCCCACCCCCACACTGCCCCCAAGTTGAAGGGTGGGCCTGAAGGTTTGGGTTGGGTCTGCTGTCTCTGAGGAGCCTCTGGACCTTGGCAGAGAAGTGCAATGTGCATACTCAGATCAAGTACGGGCTTACTCATTCTCTTTCTTTCTTCTTTTAAGGCAGCTTTCTTTGTGAAAGCATTAGAACAGCTATTACACAGAGCTAGAAGAGGCAAGTTGTTGCTAAATAAAATATAATGGCCTTTGTTTGAAAGGGCTTATCCCCCTTCATTTGTAAATTGATGTTAATCCGACTGCTCAGTCTAATTTCTGCAAGCTACATTAATGCATTTGCCACCTATCTTCTGCAGAATGAAAATGTGGCGGCTGTTTTGGAAAGAATTGTCATCTTTCTTGAGGGCAAACGCCTAAATTCATTCCCTCTCGGATTTTTGCCAAAGGTTCTAATTAGGACATGCAAATATACTTATGCAAATGAAGCCATGGATCACAGATTTTTTTGATGCTTTGGGAAAGAGATTGGGTAAAATAAACTCCCTCTACAATTTCTCACCAATGCCTCCCAAAACTCTAACTTTTTTGAAATTAAAAAAAAAAAATGGTCAGAACTTCTCATTGCCCTAGTTTGGAATCCTACAATGGAGAATGATAAAAACTTATGTGAACAACCTCAGTGTGCACAGTGATTTTGTCACCATTAGATCAGGGTCTCAGAACCCAGGAGGTAAACACCACTTTCTGTTGTGCCCGAATTGCGAGTCCCCTGAGACCTCCAAGGAGCCGACACCGATGCAAGTACATAAGGGTCTTTATTACAAGCTTGAGCAGCGGCTCACCCGTCTACCGGCGCAGCGGCAGCAAGGAGAAGCCTTTAACAATAGCGAGCAGGGTTTTTATGGGGTAAGGGACGGGGTGTTACAGGGTACACGTTGTACGCATTGCATCGTCACATAAGCACCAATCATAATTGTACAGCACCCACGGTTACAGTTCTGATCTTTCAGTATCCATGAGGTATCCGTTACTTTTGGCGGGACCCAATCATGACCTTTGAGAATCCTTTGAAAATGACCAATTATAAGGTGAGTTCAAAGGGCCCACCTGGGGTTTAGGCAAGCAGTGAGTGAGTGGCTAGTTTGTACAGAGTAACTACCTGCAGTTCCCAGCCCTGACTCAGACCACTGGAATGTTACACATTTCTTTTGATTGGCTGATCCGAGGGTGGCTTCAGCTGAAGCTTTTCCTGGAACTGGGCTACGTGCAGCCCGAGGTTGCTCCTAATGGAGGACTTAATTTCAAGCTCTTCATTTCCTCCTTTTACAGATAAGAAAACCAATGGACTTGTAGCAGGATTCTTGCAAAGAGGGACGGGACACCGAGGCTTTTCTTTCCAGGAAGGAATTTGATTCATGCTAGTATGAGCTCAGTGAGCTAAGACCCAAAAGGCTGAGCCCCAAACACAGCTGGTGTATCCTCTTATACAATTTCTACTTCTTTGTCTCCCATACATGGTAACATACAGATACACAATCTAACTGGACACCGTCCGAGTTACAGAGTCAGGTCAGAGGTATGCATATGTGTATAAGAGTTGATTGGGCCATGTTGACTTCTTTTGTTCTAAGAAGGCCTCCACCACATTCCTTCGGGAGGGGGTCTACCTCTACTACAGATTGAGAGGCCTAACAGTGACTGGGCTGTACTCCAGACAACAGAAAAGCAGTAAAGGTGAAATAAAAGTCAGTATTCTTTGACTTTCTGCTCTTTCTCTTCTAGTACCTTGTCAATGGAAGTAAATACCACCTTATATGCACACAGCACTTCACAGTTTATAGATTCCTTTCATGAAAATATTTGACCTCAAACCTTTATTGAGTTCACTACTTCAGTTCAAATATTTATTGCCACCTCCTATGTGCTTGTCAGACATTATTCCCAGTGCAAGTGGGTTAAGGTCCCTGCTCTATTAGTGTTCAGATTATTGGTTGGAGGGAGACAACTAAGGAAGGAAACAAGTCAATAATATAAATTTAAATAATGATCATTGCTATCTAGAATATTAAATAGAACAATGTGATGGGCCATGACCAGTTGGTGGTAGGAATGAAGTATATAGAGGGGGATGAAATATTTGATAAAGTGGATAGAGATTTTTTTTAAAAACATATCATATAAGCTGAGACCTGGAGGCAAGGAATGTCAAAAAGAAGATTACTCCAGCCTTGATGTAGGAGAGATATTGATATTTGAGCAATAGAAAGTCCATAGAACATGAACTGAATGAGTGGGGGGAGAGACATAGAAGATGAAATTGAAGAGATAGGCAGGGGCTACTTCAAAAGGGGTCTTTCAGGCTATTGTGCTAGGATCATATTTCAATTGCTACGGGATGACTTTGAAGGATTTTAAGAAATTTTCTTTCCCACAGTAACCTGTGAGGTGGATATTATCTTTGTTTTACAAATCAGCAAACTTGGAGATGTTTGGAGATTTACCTGAGGAGATACGGCAGCAAGAGTCTGGTTTTCAGGGTCCCAGTCTAGGGCCATTTCTCTCTCTACTGAAGGTAGGACTGTAAGTAAACACACAGGCGAAGAAAATAATACAGCAACAGGTGACTGTTAAACTCCGATGAGTATAGTAGGTGAGCTCCCTGGGGCCTACCCAAGAGCTCCCCTCCTTATGGGAAGTCCTACAACTATGGGCTCATCTGGAAGGAGACTCTGAGTCTTTAAGGGCCTTCGGCTTAGCCTTAAGGCAAATAGTCTATTGAAATTACTATTGAATATTTAGCATTATTGAATTTCTCCTGAAGTCTAATATGCTTGATGGATTGCTTTGGGAAAGGAGCCAGTGAACAGCAAAGACTAGGGGATGAGGAAGTGTCACAGTCCTTAAGCCACGAGCTTTGCTCCAACTTCTTCTACCTTGGCCTTCCACCCGACACGGCAGATCGATGGATCATAATCCAGCCCTGTGGCTAAGATGGAAAAAGTGCCTCCAGCATATTCTAAAATCTAGCTCACTCATATATCACCCATAATCCAATTATAGTCAAACTTTTCCCTTTCTTCACCCTCCCTAAGGCAAATTCCATGGGATTAGTTTTTCATTTATTCATTCATTCATTCAATCATGGAGTATCTTCTGTGCTATGGGCTGGATGAGGTATGGGCATGGCAATATCACATAGCCTGGGACTTCAGGGCTATCGCAGGCCAGAGATCACATATCTCTTCGTCTGCCACCCCTGTGACTCCTTTTGATTCAATTGCTCCCTTTCATTTGGCTCCACCTGTACAAAAGTATTGCAGGGAAAGCAGGAAACTCTGATTTGTGTCTTGCCTCATCCCCTGAGGAAAATTATTCATCTCCATTCAGACTTTGTGATCCTCAGAGGCATCAGGGAGAGAATACAGATATGGTTTCTTAATTGTCTCTAATTTGTGTATGTTAAAGAATGACCTGTCCTTATTATCTTTCATTATTTTCAGCTAACTGCCTCCACACCATCACTTTCAAAATCTTTCCTCTGAAATTGGTTTCCTTCCTCTTTCTTGCCTAAGCTGCTTCCCAGCACTCCTGTGGCTCTTGACAAGAAGGGGGTGAGATCACATTTGCTGCTTAGAAGTCCTCTCTCTCTCTCTCTTTTTTTTTTTTGCAATTAATTATGATTCATTGGTCTTTTGATCACTTAGCTTTCTCTCCTGAATTAGAAAGCCAAAGTCCTTGATACCTCTCCAACAAAATTTATATATACTATGGGTATTTTTATTTCATTATGTGGTTTAAAAAGAGACCGGCAGGAGGCCAGAAGCATGGGTAATAAGGAATTACGGCTGAATGGGAGAGATCTGTAAACAGCCAGGGCTGATCATGGCTATAGCCTTCTCCATGCATTTGCCATTATGTTTTGCTAACACTCAGATTCAGAGACTGCTATATTTGAAAGAGTCGTGGAGATTATCTGAACATGTCATCATTTTATGTTGAAGGAAATTGGGACATAGTGCAGAAAAAAACCACTAGACCTACTATAACTCTAAACTCTGGAGAAAACCATTCTATACATGTGGAAAATTTAAAGTCAGGGAGACCTCATGAGAGTATTACTCTGGTTTGTCTTACCATCCCAAGTCCTATTATTCATCTTCCCCAAACCATCCTATACCCAGAGTGATAACTCTTTCTTCCTATAAGAAGGGCTTGCCCATCCATATGACAATGGGATACTCTACCCCATTTGCACTTCACTTCCACGCTGGGACTGGCACTATCCCTAAACTCCAGTCCACTTGCTGGAGCTCTGAGAATCTATGATCAATGCCAGCATCCTACTTCAAAAATATTCTATTGCTTAGAATCATAAGCAAGGGAAAGAACCTCCTCGCTTACTTGATGAACATAATTTATCATCTACAGATTGGTCAACAAAGCAAGTCCAGATTCTACACAAGTTGTCACACTCTAGAGGTTATATTCAAGCTCCTGGCCAGGTTCTCTCCTCCCCAAGGACAGCCCTAAGGCAATGCTTACCCCTCACTCAGTTCCAACTCATTCTCCTCTTCCTTTGCCTTAGAAGCCCTCCCAAGCTAGTATGCAAAAGCCTCATAAGTTAAAATGGTTTAGAAAATACGTGTAATTCCTAGGTGGAGACTAGGACTCATCCTTTGCCAAGTTTAGTATTTGTGATATTTCCCATTTGTTTTCCTTCACCCACTTTGTAGCCCTGAGTCAGAAGATATATCAGTTGCTTGTACTTTAGCATCACTGGCAGGGTATTTTTTTATTCAAAAGAGATTGACGTTTTAAGCCTTACTCTTATACTTTAGTTAGGTGGTTCTCAGCCTTCAGTCTGCATTAGAGTCACCGGACATTTTTCTACTGATGTACAGGCCCCATCGTGTTTCATTAAATCTAAATCTCAGGGTATGGAGTTGAGTATTAGCATTGCTTAAAATCTCTCTAGGAGATTCAGAATTTCCGCCAGGGTAGGGAATCACTGTCTGGTTAAAAGCTGTTTGGTGTTTGGAGCACTGTGAATACTGAGCGCTTAATATTTCTCTAGGCAGGGCTCTTCCAGAACCCCTAAAATTATACACACCAACTAGTACTACACACTCTGCCCATATTCAAAATAGGTTTTGCTTAAGACTATAAGATTTAACATGAGAGACTTTCTGATTCCATCCTCAGGAGTTTCTGAAAAGAGAATTAAATTCACAGCTGGTTTTTAGGAGGGACTTAAAGTATTCCACCTTGGCCCTGGCCAAAAGCAAGGAAGAATTGGTAGGCACTTGGAAAAAATAAAAGAAGCAGAAGAAATCTTAAAGGAGGGGCCCGATATCAAGTTCAAAGAGAATTGGTTCATGAATCCTGTTTGGTTCAAAGGCATGAGGCAGGAGCTAAGAGGAGGTTAGCTTATGAGAAGAGGCTAGGGATGTGAAATGGACATCCAGGAACATGGGGTGAAATCGGTTCACTCAAAGACTCCATCTAAGCATGAAGGGAGATGATAGGAATAGGGGTTCAGGAGCAAAGTGAAAGTAGAGATGCACAGCAATTGGTCTGGGTAGAGGACAGACCTTCATGTTAGGCCCCAGTGCTTTGGAGGGAATGGAGAAGACCCACATTCCCAAGAGACTAGAACGGAAGGAGGCATGGGAATTTCTTAGCAGTTAGTGGGGAGATTTCTACTTCGGAGAGCTACTGAACTTAATGTGCTGAGATTAATTGCAACTCCACCAATCCACAGGGGGAAGGTTATTGGCACACCAACCTGCTGACCCCCCAATTAGCTCCAGGAGAGGAGTCAGAATAGCTTGCCGAGGAGCTGAGTTTCATTATCCAGCGATGGGAAGGCGTAAGGCTGAGGCAGAGTCTAACTTCAAGGATATTGGTGGCCACAGACTTATGGTGCTCACCACAGTATGCCAGATGGGGACTGCAGCCTTTTCATTAGGTTATTATGTGGAAAGTCGACAATGAAGGCTAGAAAACTTGAGGACACATAGGAACAGATGTCTGGGCAATAGGGGATTTAAACTGCCTTGGTATTATGAATGAATGAATAACATTTTAGCGTCTAGATGGAATAACCAGAACGTCTCTTTGACAGAGAGTGAATGAGTTCCTTGTCATTGGAGGTATGTTGCTTAAATCTGAAAGTCTGACCACATGCTCTTCTTGAGATGCGATTAAGTAACTGCATGATGTTCTACTGCCAAACAGGGGTGAACACCGAGAAAGAAGGAAAAGGAAGGCTTAATGGATAAACAGAGGAAAGTCTAGTGAGGTGGTCGGCCTTGTGCACTAGCAGACCATGCCGGAGGAGGAAGGAGAGTTCTGGAAGGTGGTCTGAAGGGGAAAAAGTGAGTTGGGGCACATTAGAATGGAATACTGTCAAAACAGGCACAATGTTTGAAAAGTTTTTTTTTTTAATGTATGGAGTCAAAATTCAAATAGTTATAATGTTTATTATGTTTTTCAATTTTTAAATGTTTATTTACTTGAGGGGGGGAGAGGGGCAGAGAGAGGAGACACAGAATCTGAAGAAAACTCCAGGTTCTGAGCTGTCAGCACAGAACCCGGTGTGAGGTTTGAACCCATGGACCACAAGATCATGACCTGAGCTGAAGTCAGATGCGTAGCCAACTGAGCCACTCAGGCGCCCCATAATGATTATTTTGTAACCAGAATCCATGATAAAACTACATTAAGAAGATAGGGTTGGGAGGAACTAAAGGATACCAAACCCATCTACACTAATAGAAAGTCAGGACTTAATGTTTAAAAATGGAGAAATTAAGAAATACGCAATGTTAGCATATTTACAAAAATAAAGGTGACAGTTAGAAAAAAAAAATCACTAAAACAAGTAAAATGGTGCCTTTTGGGAGTATGCAGTTGTGGGGTAGAAGATAGTTATTCTTCATCAAGATTATGTCAGCATTATTTCATTTTTCTTTTAACTGGATGCATGGATTTCTTTGGTAAAAACAAAATTTAGTAATAGTAATTTAAAAATACAAAACACAGAAGAGATGAATACTGAGGAGGAAATTCGGACCGGCAGCTACACCAGGTGAATTTGTCTCCAAATGCCTATGTCTCTAGGTCCTCTCTCCTTTTTCTTAGCATGGAATGCTTGGTCCAGCCCCCATGTGGGCTGGAAAGGTTAGAGGGTAGATAGATGTGGTAACACAGACAGTGCGGGGGACCCAAGAATTAGGAAGAGGCCATAATCTGGCTCTAGCTCATCTCAGTGCTCATGCAGAAGTCCAAGACCGAATGCCCAGGCAGTGTGGATGCCAGTCCTAACACTGCATGTGGTTGCAAGGAGTTATGAAGAAATGCCACGTGGGTGTTTGGGTCATTTGATCAGGGCCCCGCTCTAGCACCGTGAAGTTGATTTTAATGGCCTATTGATAATTTAAGAGAGCAGCCTTTGTTGTCAGAATGGTGACTTGTGGGTTTGGCAGGTCTGCTTCCACAGAGACTTGAATCCAATAACCTTAGCCATGGACAGGTCAGTGGTCACCCCATGGCATTGCCAGGGATTTAAGTACCTGGGCTTTGGATCAGACATTCAAGTCCTAGCTCTGTCCCTGACTAGCTGTGTGGCCTTGGGCATTTTACCTCATCCATAAAATGATGATGGCGATCATTTCAATCTCACTGAGATGTGGGGAAGAAAAAATAAGAGAATTCATGTCAAGGTTCAGTGCAGGGCTCCATAAATCTTAGCAATAAGGTACTAGCTTTCCTATGATTCCAATCCCTTGTTCTTCCTGCTGTCTGTCCAGTTAAATGGCCCTGGCCAGGCAGGGCCCTCTTCAAGCTTCCTAGAATGGTACAGAGCACACAGCCTCGATTCAGGGCATGCTAATTATGTGATGACCAGCAAGAGGATGTGGCCAATAGTCTCTCCTCCCACAGTGAGGCACTGCCACAGAAAAAATCTATCTCCTTCTGCATAAATGTGGTGCTGAGCAACACAGCGCTTCCATAAACCATCCCGACCCCTGACACTTGCACAGGGAGCAGGAAGGCTGCTTTCTCTGAAGTTCTTAGCTATAAAACTACTCTGGCTTGATGAGGCTGAAATGTGTATCACATGAGAAAGAAAAACCCGTGTTGGCTCTGGGAGTGTCAATAATGTTATGTCCCAGGTTCTACACAAAAGGAAAGAGAACAGAGGAACCAGATGCCTTCGGAGTTGCAGAATACCTGACACAATCCCCAAGGGAAGGGGAAGGACCTCTCATTACAGCCATTCAGTGCACAGCCTCACCTCTCCAGAATGTCACGAGTACATGATTAACTCTGCATACATATCTCTCAATCAAAAAGACAATGATTTGGGGTGCCTGGGTAGCTCAGTCGGTTAAGCGTCTGACTTCGGCTCAGGTCATGATTTCACGGATCGTGGGTTTGAGCCCCGTGTCAGGCTCTATGCTGACAGTTCAGAGCCTGGAACCTGTCTTTGGATTCTGTGTCTCCCTCTCTCTCTGACCTTCCCTTCCTCACTCTCTCTCTCTCTCTCTCAAAAATAAATAAATAAAGTCAATGATTTGCCTTGAAATCCTGAAGATCCTGACTTTTTGTCCATCTCTGTAACTGCTCCTCATTTCTCCTGTCCAAGTTCTTCAAGCCTCTGCCCTGAACACTATAGGTTTTCCCTAGCTATTCTGAGCTTTGGTGGACATGGGGTTCTGGAATGGCCCCACAGCCTTATTAATCACACAGCTTCTCCCTTTTATCTCCGGCAGCCAACCTTAGGGCAGGAGTGCCACCAAAGCTCCTTGTACCTGCTCCAGTGCTTCTCCGAAGTGAGACTAAGGTCCTTTAGTTTCGAGTCTCCCACACCCTCAGAACATTCCAGCAGCAGATATATTTGTGTGTATGACATTACTCTCTGGGAGGTTTTATATCATTTTATTCCTTTCATAAATTAAGGGTCTGCCACTGGATATGTACACATTCTCCAGCTTTCTGGAATCGTTCTTTCTTTTCATATTAAACTACAATTGCCCCAACCACCATTACTTTTATTCTGAAAGCCTAGGATATCACACCAATGTTCTTCTTCTCCGGAGGGGTTTACATTTCTGTCCGTGTTCTTGGGAGGCTTTTTCTTCTTCATGTCTTTGAGTTTCTTCTCTTGAACTCTTGATTATTAATCTTACATCACTCCTGCAATTGCAGGAGTCCTGACTAGCTGTGTGGCCATTTTATCCCATGTAGGCAACACCTTTCTTCCTTCATTCTCTAAAATTGACACAAATTCAAGCTATTGTGTATATCAAATTCTACCAACAGTTGGAAGCAACCTAAGATCTTTATGACACTTAGGAAAGGGTTGACTTAACCAAAATTATTTCTTATTCTTTTATTGAGACCCTTTCTCTCCCAGGCAAGATATTCTAAAATGGCAGGCAGCTCAAGGCCCAAATGCAGTTAGTCCATAGCCACATTTTGTTGGGCCAGCACAGAAATAATATAAAACTGTAATTAGTTTCCAACATTTTAAATGTTTTATTTATTTCTGAGAGAGAGAGAGAGAGACAGTGTGAGCAGGGGAGGATCAGAGAGAGAGGGAGATACAGAATCTGAAACAGGCTCCAGGCTCTGAGCTAGCAGTCAGCACAGAGCCTGATGCAGGGCTCAAACCCACAAACCGTGAGATCATGACCTGAGCTAAAGTCGGACACTTAACTGACTGAGCCACCCAGGTGCCCCAGTTTCCAAAATTTTAAAAGGAGGAGCTTTTTTTTTTTTTTTTTCAGATTTTTTACTTGCCTTGGAAGACGGGGAGACCTGAGGTTGCTGGCACCCCACCTAAGCTCAGCGATGACTGGGGTGGAGCTGAGTGGTGGTCACGCCCAGAACTTGCTCTTGTAGAACCATTGCCCCTCACACATTGGCTCACCCAGCTCTGTACCAGCATGGGCCCCAGGATAGCTTATAAATTTTGCTCTCTGGTTTCCTTATCTCTTTTCCCTGCTGCTCAATGTCTTTCTCTGGCGAACCTCTCTAGCATTCCTGTCTTCTGTCTTGAAGAACATGTCATTCTTTTTGAGGCAACCCTGGTCATCTAAACTAGCACCAGCCACCAAGCCCTTTGACAGCCAAAAAGGCCTATTGAGATCTTCAAGACGTTTTCCTCAATGCAATTTATCCATCTTGATATGGACTGGGCCATTCTTGTAGAGGACAGAAGTACCTATATCATTTATGTAGCAATTGCTCCCAAATCATATAGCTAGTAAGTGGCAAAGCCAAGGTTCAGATTCAGTTCTCCTGATTCCCAGCCCAATACCTCCTTATATGCCCAATAATGCACCTTGGGAGAGCTTTATATTGGGAAGCCGATTGAGAGAGAAAGTAGAGAATGAAGCATCTCTGCCCAGCTGATATTCACCGGCATTTATCAGCCTGTGAATCTTCTCCCTTCAGCAAGGAAGTAGGCAATCTTCTACCCTTCCTTTCTGCACAGTTTTGGTTTTCTCTGGTGACTTTTTAAATTAGAACATTCAAGCGGTCGAAGAACCTTAGAGACCACCCAGCTGAACAACCCAATTTTGTAAATGAGGAACTTGAGGTAACTCACCCTTTTGAGCTGCTTAAATATCCTTTTTAAGCAAAACATTCTCATTTTGCCTGTACACAAATTGCTGGACAAGGTACAGTGGGTATTTTTTCATAAATCTTTGAGTAGAGAATTTCCAAGATGGATTTGAATAATGATGGAAAAGACAGCGAAACAGCTTAGGTGACAATAGCAAAAAGGGGCACTAGACACAATCTTACTGTTCAGCGAACTGTGGAGAAAGCACTTTTGCATCTCTTAAAGTGCTGTCAGGCATTAACTTATTAATCCTCAAAGTAGTGCAAAAATTTCACTCCGAACATCTACTTTCCTAAAAGTGACTGAGAGCCAAGAAAAAGAAATAATATCACTGTGAATATCCAGATTTGAAAAATAGCCAAAGGGATTAGCAGAGGAGAGCATGAAGGGATTTCATTGACATGGCAGTAGGACAAATGAGTGCAGCAGAGGAAGATACCAAAGATCTAGTTTCAGTCTACACCCCGGACGAGGTGAAGTCATTCTGGGCCCCGAACTCCTGAAGATAGCGGAGCAGTGCTTCTCACGTTAGCTGTGATGGAGGGCAGTTGTCAAGTACCCCCACTGAGGGATTCCATATTTAGCAAATATAAATGAAGGACAGTCAAATAAACTTGAATTTTAGATAAACCTGAGGTAACTTTTAGTAGAAATATGTCTCTAAAATTTCTTGGGATGTAGAATAATATTAAAATATTATTCATTGTAGTCTGCAGTGCAAATTTAACTGGGATACTGAATTTTCTGTGATAGGCCCCTTCCTCCCCCAAGTCCATCATGGAACCCCCAGTGCATCATGGAACACTACCGGAAGAAATGAAATGAACTGACTATCATGGCCAGAAATAGCTTGCACCTGTGTGATTCCCCACTGAGTAGGACAGCTGGTCTATAACCTCTTTATTGAGACGAGCCCATATGCTTGGGTTTCAGAGCAAAGTCAAATTTCTCTAAACATTTCCAAGCACTTACTCTCAATTTCTACACTTACATACTCTGGACTAGGAACACATACTTTGCCTGCCGTCATTTGCGGAGCATGCTTTGAGTGGCTCTGGGCAGGAAAAGCAGACGGTCCATCTGCTTCCAGCTTTATATCTTGCCAGGTGAGCAAGTCTGCTTAGGGCATGAGTCTTTCACCGTCTCCGATGGTCTCTAAAATGGCAGTGATTGTGGCTGAGGCTGGCTTTGTGCCATGCACAGACTCAAGTACCTCATGTACTTGAGATAATGCAAAGGGAAAGTGCCTCCGCATGCTACAAAACACCAGAGAGAGAGAGAGAGAGAGAGATGAAAATTTAAATATTTGATTTTATCAAGAAACAAAATTGTTGTAATTACAAGACAGTTCAGAACTTGTTAGACTCTCTTATACCTACCGTACCCTTTAGAAATGCTTTCATATTGAAGGCTACAGGAGGATGGGGGATTGATGAGTACCTTAATCTTGGAGAGTGTAGTGATGCTAAAGAAGTTAAACTAGCCCTGATTATGGCTTTTTTGCTTACTTTATGTGATTGCTGTAAGATTAAAAAAAAAAAAATCTGTGAAATGTTAAATGACTCATCAGTGTCTATTTCCTGTAAGCAAAATGTTAGTGTACTTAAAATTTGTCTTTTTAAAGAAAAGCTAAATGCCAATTTTTTGCCACTTGGCCTGGAAAATTTTGTATATGTGTGTTTACACAGAATATGCATACACATATAAAGTTTCCAGAGCTGGAGAGACTGGACACACGTGCATTTAGACAACTTTCTTAATCCTAGATCTCACTTCCCTTCTGCCATTCAAAATCTGCTCTCTGGAAAGGATCTATTAAACATTTTTGTTTTTTAGTCCAGGTATAATATTAGGTGAATTTGGTGGGAATATTTGGATTTGTTGGTGGTAGGGGTGGGCCAACATAGACTGATCTTATTTGTATTGTCTGAAGATGGATAACATAAGAGAGAAGTCAAAATTGTAACACAGGGGCAACAGAGTAGATCAAACAAGGCCAGGACTTTATGGAAATAGCAAAGTTAACCAGTTCATAGGAGACACAGCCTGAAGTGAGGGTCAGTTCAAGAGGTTCAGGACTTGTGGAAAAGTGCGTATGACAGGGAGCCCTCATCTGTGGCTACACACACACAATAGACGATGGGAAGGGAAGTACCACATTTTAAGGGAGCATATTCTGCTGGATGGTAGACATGAATGATTGAAACTATATTGAGATAACTTCTTGAAATGAATCAGGGTGCTTTTTCTTTTGCATTTCCTCATCCAAAACCTTCCCTTTATTCACCAGAGGCATCCATTACTTTGGGGGGAAATTGATATCATTGTAATAGAAATGCAAAGAGGAGTTTGTGCTCGGATTTTGAGTTCCAAGAGAGGTTCTTGATGCCTACTTCAGAGGCAATAATTATGAAAGCCAAAGCTTGGTGCTTTATATTTTAAAGGGAAAGATAAGGTTTTTTTGTGAATCAAAAGGAAAGTCTTAATGGAGCTGAGCACAAAATATATCCACCAACAAAAGACTGAAAAGAGTATAGAGGTGGCATCAGTTTCTTATCACAAGAAAGACTGGGTTATTGAGGGTCTCCTTCCTGCATATAAAAGCATATAAAAATGTTATACAAATTTATAAAATTTTTAATATCTACCTGGACTTTATAAAGAGAAAGTGTACTTTCCAACATTCAGAAACAAAGACAAAACTTAAAATAAGGCAGGTATCCAAACCAAAATGTATCAGACAATTAAGAAGAGAATTTTATTCAGGCTATTGTGATAGGAATAATGTTTATTTATGGGAAGCATCTCAAAAAAAAGGGAGAGAGGAAGGGAAAAGAAAGGAAAGGAAAGACAAAGACATCCAGGGATTTATAGAGCTCATCAACAAAAAGTTATTCCTAACTCTCACAGGGGCCATGAGAAGGATGGAATCTGCTTTAATCTGCGTCACTGAAGAAAGGTGGAGGTGGGTTTATCTTGAAATATGCCAGAACCTGCTGCCAGTCTTTTGTGGTTAGCTGGTTAGGGTTAGCCTTTCTCTCAGAACACAAAAGGATTGGGAAGATTTCTTAACTGTAATTATTTTCTGGAAGTGCCGAACTGGGTAAATTTCAACCTTGTCAGCCCTCCCTTTCCAAACCAGTCAGAAGTAATCAGAAGCCTTCTGATTGCGTGAAGTAGGGTCTAACACATAGTCTCTGGCTGTTGCCACTGCTCCTGCAAATCAGTTGAATTAGCTGTTTAGAGGCGGTGGCAAAGGTCAGTTGTTATAGAGTCCTGCTGATCAGGCATCTTAAAAGAGGGATGTCCACAATGGAAAGGAGAAATATTATCATAAAAGCTTGTTTCAAAGGAAGAGCTAGGAGTGCAACCCTGAGGGTAACTGGTACAGTGGATTCCAAGAAGTCAGTGAAGAAAAGCAGAACTACCCTATGACCCAGCAATTGCACTACTAGGTATTTATCCAAGGGATAGAGGTGTGCTGTTTTGAAGAGGCACATTCACCCCAATGTTTATAGCAGCACTATCAACAATAGCCAAAGCATGGAAAGAGCCCAAATGTCCATCGACGGATGAATGGATAAAGAAGATGTATATATCCACAATGGAGTATTACTTGGCAATCAAAAAGAATGAAATCTTACCATTTGCAATTACGTGGATGGAACTAGAAGGTATTACGCTAAGAGAAATTAGTCAGAGATAGACAAATCTCATATGAGGACTTTAAGATACAAAACAGATGAACATAAGGGAAGGGAAGCAAAAATAATATAAAAACGGAGGGGGACAAAAACATAAGAGACTCTTAAATATGGAGAACAAACAGAGGGTTGCTGGAGGGGTTGTGGGAGGGGGATGGGATAAATGAGTAAAGGGTATTAAGGAATCTACTCCTGAAATCATTGTTGCACCATATGCTAACTAACTTGGATATAAATTTAAAAAATAAATTATAGAAAAAATCTTTCAGTTATGCGATACCACTCACAAAGTTTCTTGATTCTCTCAAGCTAAGAGTCCATGCTCTCAGTGACCATGTCCACAATTTGCCTACTTCTTACATAAGGGCATGCAAGCCCCAGGCATTTTACTGGACTTCCTTTGTGACTAAGACAGTTGCTTGTTCAAGAGGATAGCCAGCCCATGTAAGGTCTGCTGTGAGAGTGAGGTTTATATCCTATTCTCAGGCATCACTTCACAGGGACTCCAGATCCTGGGGAAAATGGCAAGCTTCAAGACAATCTAGAGTCTCAAGAAGGATCTGAGTCATGTTTTAGTCTTTGTCCTCTGCGACACAGAACAAGCAAGAGGGAAAGAAATTAGAAATGTTATCTTGGAGGACTATGATCAGATATTGAAGGAAACCGGAAGAAGTGAAAATTTGGTAAGGATTAACAATCTGAGCAATGTGTATGCAGTCTAATTTACACATAGGTGCCAAAATTTGTTTTTCCATGGTGGGGAAAGTGGCATAAATTTTTATTGGACAAGATAACAGAATGTACACATCCATTAGTTAGCATAGTTTCAAAAAGGTTGCAAATAAAAAGAACTCAAAGAGAATGAACAGTTAGAATTTGACAACTTGAAAGACTGTGCTATAAATGATGCTGTTAATGAAAACTTCCTGTTAAAATACAAAATTTCTCTTCATAGCCACCCCTCTTTTGATCAAAAATAATGTCAAAGAAAGATTATTTTTGATCACAAAATGAAACTAGCCTCATTTTGTTTGGCTTCACTATTTACATAGGTGCAGCATCTATACTGTCTTAAGTTGGTATGCTGGAAATTCCTAAAGGAGTCTCAAATTGGAATTTTAAATGCCTTTTGAGATTATGAAGTCAAGTCATGAACTTACCATCAGATTACACCATTGGTACCTATAAATTGGTACCTATAAAATACGCCTCTTTTCTTAGTCTCCCACATGTTCTAAGATTACTGAGCCTTCGAGGAAATGGTCTTCCTTATTCATCCATAAATCAGGAAATTCTGTGAGTCAGGTACCAGTCTAGTCTTTCCAAGGGGTCTTTATATGCATCGATTCCATAGTGTCAACTTTAGTTCATAAGTAACTGGTCATATCTAAGTAAATGAACATGATTCTTAACTATGATATTTCAAGGAAGGCCTTGGTGGCAAAACCAATATTTCCAATACCTGCTAACAAGGAGCGCAGACTTCTGCAGAACTTATGCAAATATTGGCCATGAAAAAATAAATATCGAATGAGAGCTTCCACATTCTGGAGGTATCAATGAAGGAAAAAAAGATAACACTTACAAATATTTCTTTCGGTTTACAGAAGTTTAGTCTACTGAATTGTTATAAATTATAGATAGATTAAGAGAAGAGATTAAAAGATCACTTATATATCCAGAAAATAAAACACTAACATATCAACAATATTCCAAACAAAACCCACAGTCATCCTTCATCACTTCATTGACATGAATTAATTCTTGTTCTGCTCAATCTTGGATTAACAGTTTTATGAAACCACTTGCTTCTGGACTAAAGCTCTGGAAATCCCGACTCAGTTCACTGGTATGGTCCCAAAGTTGTTTAAGTGATAGGATATCACCAGGAGCCTGGACTCAGAAGTGTCTTCTCACACAGTCTTTTTCCATTGAGCCCTAAGCAAGTCTTTCTTTGTTGAAGACAAAGCCCACTGGGCCTGTAGCTGATTGCAAGTGTTTCAGGGCAGCATCAGAATATAACAAAAGACTGCCTATAGATGACAAAAGATCTAAAATAGCTGTGCTTATTACTGACAATTTTCAAAAGCAGAAGATGTGATGAGTTCGTTTCAAGAATAATGCATCTGGCAAGGAAAATTGGTTGTTTCTGTGGCATGCAAAATAAGATAATAAAATCAATAAAAATTTTGGACAAAATATCTCAACACATAATGATTAACCTTATTTCTACAGAAGAGTGAATATTGCATCTAATTTATTAAAATGAATGAATATAATCTGGTATAGAGAAAAACAGTTCAGAGATAACATAATAATCCTGAGAAATAATATACAATGAATATATCAAGTGGATATACCCAACCTATAACTAGAATATACCAAGAATGTAGAGTAAAGAGATTCTATAAGTCTCGATTGAATCCTAAACATCTATATATTGAGTAAGTTTGTCAACTCCAGTTGAAAACTACTAGCCTGGAAGATGCTATATTCAAATTTATGAGATAAATCGAAACCAAGTTAACATCTTGAAAGACAACTAAAATGATGACTCATTAAATTGTTGCTGTCTGTTATCAGAGAACACAGCACTGGAGCTCTGGTGACGGGAAATATATCATGCACAGTGAGGGCACATCACTGATGGACAAATACCTAGGAAATTTCCACACAGCATACAATTTCTGAAATACTCATACTAACAACATTTTTTTCCATACAAATTTGACCTTGGGAGGCCTAGACATCTCTACTGGTTTGGCAACTTTTCCCAAGAAACTCATCAACAGTAACATATCAAAGAAGCCTAATTATTTCTAGCACCTCTTTCTATAAGGTGGAAGCACAAATCCTTTGTGATTTTCCAAGGACCTTCTGAAAATTATCAAAGACAGTTTTAGGTTCAAAAGATATTAGTTAGAATCAATTTGGGAAAAGCAAAATATCAAGATTATCAGCTTATTTGAGCTTGATGAAGATAGGATCACGGATCTTATCACAATAAACTTTTAAAAATTAAAGTAAAAAAAATCCTGTATGATTGAGAAATATTACTTATCTACCTATTAAAATAAGTGACAATCAAATATTTTAAAAAGTAAACCCAGGAGGTAATGTGATTGTAAAGAATTTTAGTTTATTCACGATGGAAAAATTTTTGCCTTCTTAAATAATCAAGAACATAACAAAATGCTATGTTATGTTATGTCAGACCATAGAGATGATCCTAGTCAGATGCAAAATCTTTGCTTTTTAGGCAGATTTTATAGAAAATAAGAAAATAAACTTTTATAACCTTTCAATAAGAATAGACCAATGCTCCAGGGAAAAGGTCACTTCAAGAGAAAGAAAACCAAATTCTAGTAATGCATCAATATAATATTTGCTATTATAGATTTTTTTAAATATTACAAATAAACTGATCAAATTTTAGCTTTGACCATGACAAAGTTCTCTTTCCATGAAACTTCTACTGTTTTCTATGCACATTCCTTATAGAACAACTTCTCGGGGTGGCAAAAAGAAATACTTTCATTAACAAATTCGAGTATATGTGGCCTCTCTGAACCATATAAAAACAAGAAGCAGAAAGTATAAGCTCAAGAGTATGCCTAGGAATGAATATATATTTAAGTAAGTATTCTATCTTGTTTAGAAATGATCTAAGCATGTAAAGAGTATTAATAAATTGATAAATTGATAAATTGATAAAAACTAATTCGATTTAGTTTTAGTCAAAGATTTTAAGTTACCTAAAGATTTTGGAACTTATCTTCAAGCTACATGCTACCAACATAATTAATACTTAAATGAAATTTGTCACCACAACTATATGGTCAACTAATCGTCAACAAAGCAGGAAAGAATATGCAATGGAACATAGACACTTTCTTCAACAAATGGTGTTGGGAAAACTGGGCAGCAACATGCAGAAGAATGAAACTGGGCCACTTTCTTTCACCTTACTAAAAATAAATTCAAAATGGATGAAATATCTAAATATGAGATATGAAACCACACAAGAACAGAGGCAGCAAACTCTTTGACCTCAGCCAGCACAACTTTTTGCGAGACATGTTGCCAAAGGCAGGAGAAAAAAAATGGAAACCTGAACTATTGGGACATCCTCAAGATAAAATCTTCCTCATAGGAAAGAAAGCAATCATCAAAACTAAAAGGTGGCCTATACAATATGTGCAAACAACATATTTAATAAATGGCTAGTATCGAAAATCTATTAAAAACTTACCAACTCAAAACCCATAAACCAAATAACCCAGTTAAGAAATGGACAGAAGACATGAATAGACACCTTTCCAAGAAGACATCCAGATGACTAACAGAGACACATGGAAAAATGCTCCATCTCACTCATAGATCAGGGAAAAACACATCAAAACCATGATGAGATACCACCTCACACCAGTCAGAATGGCTAAAACTAACAACACAAGAAACAGCAGAGGTTGGTGAGGATGTGAAGAAAGGAACACTCCTGCACTGTTGGTAGGAATGGAAACTGGTGCAGCCCCTCTGGAGAACAGTATGGAGGTTCCTTAAGAAACTAAAATAGAACTTTCCTATGATCCAGCAATTGCACTATTAGGTATTGACCCAAAGGATACAAAAATACAGATTGGAAGGGTTTAAAATCCACCCCAATGTTTATAGCAGCATTATCAACAATAGCCAAACTACAGAGAGAGCTCAAATGTCTACTGACTGATGAATGGATAAAGAAGATGTGGTATATACATACAACGGAATAATACTCAGCCATAAAAAAGAATGAAATCTTGCCATTTCCAGTGACATGGATGGAGCTAGAACGCATTATGTTAAGCAAAAACAGTCAAAGAAAGAAAGACAAATACCTTATGATTTCACTCATATGTGGAACGGAAGAAACAAAACAGATGAACATAAGGGAAGGGGCAGGGAGAGAAGAGAGGGAAACCACAAGAGGCTCTTAATGATAAAGAACAAGCTATGGGTTGACGGAAGAAGGTGGGTGGGAGATGGACTAGATGCGTATTAAGGAGGGCACTTGTTGTGATAAGCACTGGATATTGTACATAGTGATGAATCACTGAATTCTATACCTGAAACCAATGTTAACTAGCTGAAATTTAAATTTATAAAAAAGAAAAATAAAGAAATAAAATTTGTCAGAATAATGATTCCATTTGGTTAAGCATAAATTTACATTTTGCATTATCTTAAGCCCTAAAAAGAAGTTATGTTATCTTACCTGACCAGTAAACTTGTATAAGTTTAGGGAAAACATACCCAAGTAGAATAAAATATAGATGTATAATATATACTGATAAATCAGTAGTTTTTTTATTAAACCAAAATTATTAGTTTATTTGCAAATATTTTCAAAAATTATGTAATCCTGATTTCCTAAAACATTTGAGCTAATTTCTATAAGAATTTTTAGTACATTAAAAGTGTTGGAAGTTCAATTCTCTTAATTTCTGGGAATTTTAGGAATATTTATCTTAAACAAATATTTATTTATCTTTAAGTGTATCAGAATAGAACTCCACTAAAAGGCTTTATTCATTTATTAATACCATCCAGAGATAGAAAAATATTATACAATTATGCAATGAGAGGTAAAGACATGACTGAATTTCAGATATAGACATACAGACAGGCACAGGTGAAGTGCATTATGCTTTAATTATAAAATTTCAGTCCTGTTTCAAGAATAAACATAGACAAAGTTCATGATTTTATATCAACAAGCTCTTCTTTTCCTCGTGGAAATGAATTCTTAATTGAGGTCAAAATAGACAAATAGACAAGCACACAAAAGAGATTAATAAACTAGATTTTTTATCATCTTTCACTCAAAAGAAATAAGGTCTCTATGAGCCATCATCCATTTACAGAAATTAGCAAATGGTTAGACCATGAAATCAAAGGAGTGGCACCAGAAATCAAGTGAGTACTCTAAAACAAAGTCAAATCCCTATTCTAATATCAGAGACACCACTGAGTGCCCAGATCACCAGTCAGGAACAGAATGCAAAGGTCTCTGAGAAGACCTGTTTACAGGGATGTAGTAAGCAGGGATCTAACGGTGAGGATCAATCTCATCTGAGTCACCGCACCAAACTCTCAAAGACAAAATGCACCTGACAGTTAAGGAGATGGTCTTAATCAGGCTGTTTTAATTGGTAGAATGTTCACTAATAAGAATCATCTCAAAGAAAATCAAGGGGGCCTGGGAAGATACAGGTTAACAAAGGAGTCATCATGGTCTTTTGAGAAGGATAAAAAAAAAAGATGAAGGTGGGGCTTATCTGAGTCACTGAGAAAAGGTCTCCACTTTTTAGATTAGGTCCAATATTGAAATGTGGGAGAGCTGGGCATCCTCTGTGGATTAGCCATTTCTTAGGAAACACAAGGGTGTGGATTTCTTTACCATTGTTATTTTTCATAATTACCAGGCTCTGGTGAAGTTCAATATTGTCAAAAGTAAGCTTGTGAGCTGTAACTCCAAGTTGGATCTTGATTTAAGTTGTAATTTCTTGGAAATAGGTTTTGAATGCTCATTATAAACAAGCTGCATAAGATGGGGAGTTGCAACTGAGATCACGATAGCATGATAGGGGCTTCTGTCTCAGTGAAATGAGAACTAAAATATCTTCTTGCACCAATCCAAGGAAGCAATAAGTAAGCTATTCTGTTTGGAGTTGTGAGAGGAAAATGTCTCCCATTTGTAATCAAAAAGATAACAAGTGTTGGAGCAAAGGGAACCTTGTATACTATTAGGGAGACTGTCATTTGGTACAACCACTATGGAAAACAGTATGGCAGTTTCTAAAGAAATTAAAAATAGAACTGACATATGACCCAGGGATCCCACTTCTGGGAATATATCCGAAGGGAATGAAAACATTAACTCCAAAATATAACCATACCCCCATGTTCAAAGCAGCATTATTTACAACAGCCAAGACATGGAAAAAGCATGTCCAGTAGTGGATGAATGAAGTAATGAAATATTACTCAGCCATAAAAAATGAGGAAACCCTATCATTTGAGACAACACGGATGGACCTTGAAGGCATTATGCTGAAGGAAATAAGCTAGACAGAGAAAGGCAAATACTGTATGATGTATGATCTCACTTTCACGTGGAATCTAAAGAAACAAAAACAAAAACCCATCAAACTCATAGAAAAAAAAAGATGAGTGTGTGGTTACTAGAGGTGGAGGTTATGGAGAGGGGGAGATGGGAGGGAGGTAGTCCAAAGGTATACACTTGTAGTTACAAGATAACTAAGCAGTAGAGATGTAATACACAACACGATGACTATAGCTAACACTGCTGTATGATATAAAGGAAAGTTGTTAAGAGTAGATCCTAATAGTTCACATCACAAGAAGAAATTTTTCTTTTCTTTTTCTTGTATCAATATGAGATGATGGCTGTTAATTACACCTTTTCTGATACTCACTTCATGATGTTATATCCGAATCACGAGTCCCCAGAGACCTCCAAGGAGCCGACACTGATGCAAGTACATAAGGGTCTTTATTACAAGCTCGAACAGGGGCTCATCCATTAACTGGCACAGCGGCAGCAGGGTGAAGCCCCGAACAATAGCGAGCAGGGTTTTTATGGGGTCAGGGATGGGGGTGTTACAGTGCACACGTTGTACGTATAGCATCATCGCATAAGCAGCAATCATAATTGTACAGCACCCATGGTAACAGTTTTGACCATTCAGTATCCGTAGGTGTCCGTTACTTTTGGTGGGACCCAATCATGACCTTTGAGAATCCTTTGAAAATGACCAATTATGAAGTGAGCTCAAAGGGCCTACGCGGGGTTTAGGCAAGCGGTGAGTGATTGGCTAGTTTGTACAAAGTAATTACCTGCAGTTCACAGCCCTGACTCAGACCACAGGAATGTTACACATTTCTTTTGATTGGCTGATCCGAGGGTGGTCCGAGGGTGGCTTCAGCTGGAGCATTTCCTGGAACTGGGCTACGTGCAGCCCAAGGTTGCTCTTAATGGAGGACTTAATTTCAGGCTCCTCAACGATATATGTAAATCAGACCATCATGCTGTACACCTTAAATTTATACAGTGATTCATGGCAACTATTTCTCAACAGAACTAGGGAAAAAAATGCCTTATCAAATGCCAGGGAGAAAAAAATAATCCCAGAAGAAAAGGAGTGAGAATGAGGCAAAGAAACTATTTTATGATACAGCGAATGAGAATTTTTTTTTGAAATTGACAAAATCATCAAATCATAGATTAAGAAGCACTAAGAAACCCGATCAAGTTAAATATATTGTATATTAAACATATATACATTAAAGTTGAAAACCAAAGGGAAACCCCTCAAAATAGAGGGAAAAGGAAGCATCACATTCAAAGGAGCTACAAAAAGACTAGCCTTTGACTTCTCAGCAGAAACAATGGAAGCAAGAAAGACATAGAACTTTGGAGACACCAGGCAAACACTGCCTTAACCAAGTGATCCAAGTTAACATCAGCAGTGGTGGGTCTTGATCCCTATGTCCCCCTCCTCCCCATCCCCTGGTAACCACCATTCTATTGTTTTTCTCCGTAACTTGGAATATTTTGGATGCCTCATAGAAGAGGAATCAGACAGGGGCACCTGAGTGGCTTAGTCGGTTGAGCGTCTGACTTTCGCTTAGGTCATGATCTCGTGGTTCATGGGTTCGAGCCCCGCGTCGGGCTCTGTGCTGACTGCCAGCTCAGAGCCTGGAGCCCATTTCAGAGTCTGTGTCTCCCTCCCTCTCTGACTCTCCCCTGCTCATGCTGTCTCTCTCTCTCTCCTAGAAATAAATTAAAAAATTTTTACAAAAAAAAAGAGGAATCAGGCAGTATTTGTCCTTTTATGACTGACTTATTGCACTTATCATAACTGTCTTCCACTTTGTTACTATCCACTTTGTTACCACAGCAGCTTTATTCATAATAGCTGAAAAGAAAAACTGGAAACAAAGCAAAGGTCCACTTAAAATAGAGTAAACAAATGTACTGTGATAAATTATTTTGTGGAATATTACACCCAATGAAAAGAAATGAACTACAGCTATATACAACAACATGAATAACTCTTTTATTTGAACGAGTCAGAGAAATCATGCACAAATAAATACATACTACATGATTCTGTTTATGGAAAGTTAAAACAAGATTAGTCTATAGAATTAAAAGTATGCATAATGTCTCTCTGGGTTCTGAGAACTTGGGTGGGTGGTGTGAGGCAGAACCTAAGAACTGGGGTAAACTTATAGAATTCCTGGTTATTCCTCCTTCTTTTGAATGCCAATGAGTCATTGCTTCTTTCTCAAATGAAAGTAAAATTCTTTAGCTCAATCACAGGCATACTTAAGATGAAAATAAAATTAGCAAATAAGATTATGGAACAAGTAACTAGCCTTTAGGGAAATCAAGTTTCAATCATCTAGGACCACCCTTGGACTCAGAGGTTAGAACTTCTTTGTAAGAGTCTATTCTACACACCCACCAAGAATAATAAAAGATAGTGGGATTCAGTGAAAACACTGTGGATATTCTGTTATAGTTATCTGGTAGCTGAGTATTAAGAACAAGGCACAGGTGGGTAAGAAGCTCTAATTAAGGATATGGTGGCAGGAATTAAGCTGTTCATAGTAATCCTGGGAAAAGAAGTCACATTATCTCAAATCCTTCTCCAAAAGCATCCACACCAGCACACATAACACATGCAAGGGTAGAATTTCCCTTCATGAATCCCAACAGGCATCTCCACCATGACCTTCATGTGATTAGTTGAGATTTAATGATGAGGGGAATGAATCTTGTTTCTGGTATTAAACAGACGGCATTAAGAAAATATTCCAGGACCCTGTAGACTGTGAAATACTAGTTCTGCAAAATTTATAAAATTGATTCATACAAATTAAGTAGTTGGGCTTGTCAAATAAAGTGCTAGAAATCTGAATGTCCTTTTCTGCTGTGCTCTGGAGATTAGATGCACAGTTCAAGTGGTCTACGCAGGGCAGCTGGTCTAGGACAGAACAAAAAACCTGGCCTGGGACCCAAAATCTAACAAATGATGCCCTGGACTTAATTTGAGATTGTATCTGTCTAAGTGTATCAGGAAATAACAACAAGTCGAGCAATGAATACAGATCAAATGTGAATTCAAGTGAGTGGACGTGGCTTCCCACTGCTGCTCTAGTTTTCACACAAGTTCAGTAATCAATGCAGCCAATGCAGAACATGAAATTTGCTGGATGAGATTTGCTCAGAGACCTGGCTCTCTCCCTTTGGGCTAAGGGAGAATCACCCTGGCACCTGAGCCTGCTAAACAATGCATGAGGACACTTTTCTTCTGCTTAGAGTGAGGAAGGGCAGCACCAGCACTAAATATACCCACTAACACATTAGGAAATTCTTGCCCTGCTACATATTTGCTATTGCATCACTGAGATTACTTACAGCAAGACTGGCCATAGTCTCCCAGACACAACAAAAGAGGGATTTTTTTTTGGAAGTCCAAAGGACAACAGCAAGAGCCTATCAGCCTATGCATGTAGTATTCTTTCTATAACAAATTGCCTTTAGGTAGGAAGTATACTTATTTAAGTGACATGTGGTGGATTGCTACTTTTAACTTTAAGGAACCCATTAGGAGGAAAATCCAACACTTCTAACAAGAAAAAGTTATAAATATTAAGAATAGGACTGAAGCCATCACTTTCAAGTAGGAATTATAAGAAGCTGTCTTTATTTTTTTAATGTTTTATTTATTTCTGAGAGAGAGAGAGGTAGAGACAGCATGAGCAGGGGAGGGTCAGAGAGAGAGGAAGATACAGAATCCGAAGACAGGCTCCAGGCTCTGAGATAGCTGTCAGCACAGAGCCCGACACGGGGCTCAAACCCATGAACTGTGAGATCATGACCTGAGCTGAAGTCAGATGCTTAACCGACTGAGCCACCCAGGAGCCCCAGAAGCTGTCATCTTTATTAGAGATTCTCCTAAGAATATTAAACAGATGGACAGAAAGACAGGCACTAATAGTCATCATAAAATAGTTACTATAAAAAAAAAGTTTAGGGGTGCCTGGGGGGCTCAGTCGGTTAAGGGTCCGACTTCCGCTCAGGTCATGATCTCACAGTTCATGAGTTCGAGCCCCGTGTCGGGCTCTGTGCTGAAAGCTCGGAGCCTGGAGCCTGTCTTCAGATTCTGTGTCTCCCTCTCTCTCTGACCCTCCCCTGCTCACACTGTTTCTCTCTCAGTTTACAGATAATGACTGAATGGTTCCTGTTGTCTTGGAGGTACAATTAGAGCAAGATGATTGACATTTGGGACTGGACAATTCTACATTTTAGAGGGCTTTCCTGTACATTGCAGGATGCTTGGCTGTGGTCTTTACGCATGAGATGCTAATAGTAACACTCCTTCAGCATGACCATCAAAATGGTCTCCAAATGTTGCCTGGGAACATTCGGATGGAGAGCTCATGGAAGCTACCCATCTAGTGAGCAGGTGGATGGAGTTGACAAAATGGAGGCATGAAAGAGGAAGAAAGGAGATGCTACAACAAATCCCAGAGATAGGAAAACCCAGGCAAAATCGCTCCCAGTTTGGAACCCCTGAACTAGAAGAAGGATCCAAGAGAAAAAAGGAAGAATCCGAGAAACAAGATTAAATCTTAAAAAGAATAGCAAATGGAGAGTGCAAAATAACCATTCCTGACAATAGGATACTTAACCTCCAGCAAACCACAGCTCCACCTAGAAGAATAAGAATTAAAGTCCCCTTTAGTTCTAATTAGGTTAAGGAGTAGTATTGCCAGCAAGAGGCTTTCATCTATAAAAGATCAGCAGAGCTAAAACTGTATTTTTAATAGTTAATAATATTACAAATTAAAGAAAGAGCAAATCAGAAGAAAGCAATAAAGCCTCATTAAAGCTAATTATGAGAAGGTTTTCCTTTCTTGAAGCGACCTTTTCAATGACAGGCCAATTTGGGTTATCTAATTATCATATTTACTATGGAATTTTCAAAGGAAGGAAACTGACTTTCAGATTTTGTGGTTTACATAAGGAAAAGCATCTCACATACCAAGGGTAATCTGCCAAGTTCTTATACTTCTGTGCTATTATCTGTAGTGTTTCTGATGGAATTTGTTCCCACTGGAAGTTATATCATCAGTTTAACACAGTTTAACCAGCCGATTTCAGGCCTTGGGTGGTGGTGGAGATTTTTCAAGACAGCCTCCCTGCCTTCAATGAACTTATTATCTAGTGATAAAGGTAGAAATATTCTCAAATAAATCATATTAATTTCTTTCCCAAGGAAATTAATAGGTTAGAAGCAAGGAACTGAAACCCAAGGAAGGAGGTATTTATTTATTTTTGCTATTTTTTTAAATTTTTTTGATAGTTTATTGTCAAGTTGGTTTCCATATAACACCCAGTGCTCATCCCCACAAGTGGAAGGAGGCATTTAATTTCAACAGATTAAAGTTGGGGGAAGGAATGCAGGGAGGGAGAGGGTTGGGAGCTATTTCATGTAGATTTGGAACTGAGTCTGAGAACTGGTAAGAGTTCAACAGGTTCTGATAGAAGATGGGCATGAAGTGATATTAAATGTGGAAGGAAGAGAAATGGTGAAAACTGAGAGGTCAGGAGGCATAGGCGCTATTTGTGGAGTGTTGAGATCATCTATTATGACTGGGGTGTGGGATGTGTGATAACATGGGTGACGTTGCTAGGAAATCCAATTGGGGTCAGCTGTGGAGGGCTTTGAATGCCAGAGCAGGGTGTATATGATGATGATTTAAACCTTCTGCCTTATTACATTGGCTATTTTGGTTTTGAATTATAGACTGCTCTTGCTTCTGTCTCTAGACATATTGATTGTAAATGAAGACTACATTGTTGCTAAATTAATGTCAATAATCTTTTCAAAAGCATAAATACATCTGAGACGACTGACTGCTAGCAGTTCCAGAATTTATATCATAACAAAATGACTTTTCAATCTTTGTCTTGGATATTGAATTTGTATAGCAGTCACTACTCTTCTAGAATTTTAAATCCATTTGGAACGGCTTTGAGAAAGATAGCAGAGATTATAGAGTGATCAAAGTTTCCCAAAAATCTGATCTGGATATTACCATTATACTTGATTAATTAAGCAGCTAGTAGGGTAAGGTTAAAGAAAAATGTCTTTGTTCAGGCTCTATATCCAGGGATGAAGCAATACATAGGGTAGCAAAACATTTCTTTTATGTGCACAGAGAATAGTAGAAAAAAGCTCTTTGACTATTACTGGTGACTTTCTGGAAATGTCCATTGAATAATAGTAACAGAAAAAGCAAACACTTTATGTTATTGGCTACTATGCACCCTTCAAATAAGTAAACATCCTTATGTTAGCCATTACACATTTTACCTTCTTCAGCAAATTTTGTCCTGTGGCGTTAGGAATCAAGGTTATAACATAATGTCAAATTTATGTCAAAAATAAACTCACAGTTTTATCAGAACCTTTCCACTGAGGTGTTCACCTCTGGAAGCCCTTTTGTCAAGAGAGTCTGACCTATTCCAAAATAGCCTGAATAATCACTCCTCTAAGAAAACAAAAATGCCTTTGTGAAAGGTGCCATAAGAATATAGTTATGTAGATTTCATTATCATTGCCCTTGCTCTATTAATAGCATATTTCTAAGACACTTCATGTATATACAAAATTTAGAATAGAGGTTAAAGTCTACTTGAATTATGGAAGAGAAAACAACATGTCATCAAAGTCACAGTGTTTTAGTGTCTTGACTAAGTCACTTAGTGATTGTTATTTAAATGATGAAAACTTTCCTCTATTTGTGGATTTTAATCCAAACTCTTCTGTGCCTTCTACTGAAACATGACCATATTAGTATCCCTTGTTGAATGATAGTGTGTTTCCCATATACAACCATCTTTTCATCTGATTGTGTACGTATATCTTTTTTTAATATGTTTTTATTTCTTTTGAGAGAGAGTGCAAACGGAAGGGCAGAGAGAGAGAGTGAGAGGGAAAGAATCCCAAGCAGGCTCCACACTGCTGGCCTTGCTCACAGAAGCCATTGACATTCTGTTAAGGTTTACTTTATGTTTAAATAGGTGAGAACTATACTGAAAATAAATGAAGTAAATCCCAGTTTGTCTTCTTTATATAGGAAAATTCTCCTTATGCCTGCCTATCTTTGCTCAGAAAATAGTTTTATCTTTATCACTAAGATACTTCTTTCTTTCTTAAGATTTATTATTTTTTAAAATTTTATTTATTTGGAGGGAGACAGTATGAGTGGGGGAGGGGCAGTGAGAGAGGAAGACAGAGAATCCCAAGAAGGAAAGCAGGGCTTGAACTCATGAAACCACGAGATCATGGCCTAAACCAAGAGTCAGTCGATCAACTAATCACCCCACTGAGCCACTTAGGTGCTCCTATGAGGATATTTCTTAGCCACAATTCCTTCTCCGTGGCCTACTCTTACTTACCACAGTGTAGATAATTGGCTACTAATCTGTGAGATACAAAATGTCCACCTCCAAGAGAAACACTTTGGAAGTCCAGAGTATTCCAATTAGCCTGGAGGCTAATGGATTCTGGCTTGAATTCTGGCTCTGCTGTTCACTAACTCTGTGTCCTAAGGAAAGTTACTTAACTTCCTGAGCTTCTGTTTTCTGGTTTATGCAATGACTATAATCAGAGTACCTATCCCACAGTGTTGTTTGTAAGGTTTAGAGGGAAGGTGCACATGGATCTGGTCCATGGTTGGGGTTTGGTAATAGCAGCTGCTGCTGTTGTTAGTATGTGACTAGAACTGAGCTGTTAAGAAGGCAGCGGTGACAGACCTATTTTGGCAAGTGACAGCTAGGCACAAGAGAAAACAATGGAGTGGGGAGCTCGCAGAAGCCACCTCTCTACAGACGGATGGAGCTGTAAGTGGAGGCAGAGGAGAGGCTGAAGCAGAAGCCCTGAGGTGACATGGGTGGAAATATCAGAGTAAGGGGGAAATCAAATTGACATCAAGAAATGGAGTTGAATATGGCATGGGGCATGGTAAGATAGTAAAAAGAACATTCTTTCTCAGCAGAATCAGAAACTAGGGAATATAGCAAAGCAGGGAAGTCAGCAGTAACACTGATCTCTCACATGAGGACTTTACAGGTTCATAGCACACTCACAACTGTGAATTCGGGGTGAGGCAGACCTATCACCAAACCTGTATAATGCCCACAGCACTGTTTAAAAAATGGAAAGTCCTGAATACCCCACTGATCTATAAATATGTAACCTTCACATTTTAGAAATCACCTCACTATATTTCTTTTTTTTTTTTTTTAATTTTATTTCTAGGAGAGAGAGACAGCGTGAGCAGGGGAGGGTCAGAGAGAGAGGGAGTCACAGACTGAAACAGGCTCCAGGCTCTGAGCTGGCAGCCAGCACAGAGCCCGACGTGGGGCTCGAACCCACGAACTGCAAGATCACGACCTAAGCGAAAGTCGGACGTTCAACCGACTAAGCCACCCAGGCGCCCCACTATATTTCTAACCATATATGAGAAAAGGAAAGCATAGAGTTGCCCAGATTTCCAACCTGTGGGAAAAAGACCCACAATAAATAGCTCTCACGTGTTCACCTAGAGAGCCTAGAAGTAATAAGCTCCCTTCTTAAGCACCATTGCACCGTCAGCATGGTCGCTTATCAATGCCTGAGCGATCATAAACTCTAGTGCTGGCTGGCTAGCTGCTGGACTTGGGCCACCAGGCAGTGCCAGAGAGGTTAATATAGTGTGCTGAGATGTACTTCCCCCAAGGCTACAAATGCTGACTCTTCAGTGGTTGCTAAGGGGAAGAAATAGCCTCTTCGCTGCCAAATAGGCTTCATCTGGGAAAATTGAGCTCTTGGTCACCTAGGCATTTTGATGGACTCTATGAATCACCAATCAGCCAAGAAAGAATGTGAAAGAATCCAGGGTCCTAAGCCTGCTGATTGGCTCTTTCAACAAAGACAAATGGAAAGCCAGTCACTTTCCATGAAGCAGGCCACAAAAGAGATCCTTCCTGCTAACTCTGACCTCTCCTATTTCGGTTCTCAGAGGACCATGGAGATAAAAGTTGCCATAAACCACAATTCCTTGCAGACAGCAGAAAAGCATACAGGAAACAAGGATGGATTAGATCAGCCAGCGTCCTTCAAAAACTCTCAGCCTGGGCTCACAGCAGATAAGAGAATTGAGATGACCGGGGTCCTCATTTTTTCAGAAACTCCATCAAAATGATTGAGATGTGACACATGTTAGAAATAAAGGATCTTATCCTTGGAAGGAAATTCAATTCCATTACTCCACCACCACCTCCCCCCCAAGCCATTTTATAAATGAGAAATTTGAGGCTGAGAGAGGCAAAGGAAAGTGTCGAAGGTCAGACTGTTTAGTGAAGGCAGGACTGGAACCAGAACCTGACTGTGTACTCACAGTCTGACGCTGAGTAGACCCTGTTGCTGTGTGGGGGGCTGACTGAACGAACACAACGTAGGAAGCATTTACAAGCGACATGTGAGCAGTCAGGACAAAAAGCCTTCACAAACAATACATACTCAACTGAGAACGGGGGAAAGAGGGTTGTGTAACAAAATGACTTGCAACCAAACTGTCAGATTGTGAGAAGCCCCGGGGATGAAAACATTGTCATTTGGTTGCTTAACTGAGACTCAGTTAGAAAGTTAGAGAAGATCCAGTTCCAATCCAGTACATATTGAGAGGAACTTGGCTAACATCCCTTGCTAAGATGAAATAGTAGAAACCAGTTTATTCTCTCTCCAGGAAAAGAAAAAGAAAGGGGTATGTGGGTTGCTCAGTGGGTCAAGCATCAAACTCTTGATTTTGGCTCAGGTCATGGTTTCACGGTTTATGGATTCAAGCCACATGGGGGGCTCTGCACTGACAGTGGGGAGCCTGCATGGGATTCTCTCTCTCTCTCCCTCTCTCTTGTCCCTAACCTCTCTCTCTCTCTTTTTTTAAATGTTTTATCTATTTTTGAGATAGAGATAGAGACAGCATGAGCAGGGGAGGGTCAGAGAGAGAGGGAGTTACAGAATCTGAAACAGGCTCCAGGCTCTGAGCTGTTCCTCAGCACAGAGCCCGACGTGGGGCTTGAACCCACGAACCGTGAGATCATGACCTGAGCCGAAGTCAGACGCTTAACCAACTGAGCTACCCAGGCACCCCTTGTCCCTACCCTCTCTTGAAATAAATAAATAAATAAATAAATAAATAAATAAATAAACATTTTTTAAAAAGGAAAAAAACCGGGGCGCCTGGGTGGCTTAGTCGGTTAAGCGTCCGACTTTCGCTTAGGTCATGATCTCGCGGTTTTTGGGTTCGTGCCCCGCGTCGGGCTCTGTGCTGACTGCCAGCTCTGAGCCTGGAGCCTGTTTCATTCTGTGATTCCCTCTCTCTCTGACCCTCCCCTGTTCACGCTGTCTGTCTCTCTCTCTCTCCTAAAAATAAATAAAAAAAAAAAAAAGGAAAAAAACCCACAAAATATGTACATGAAGTGACGCAATGGTTTTCTCGTGATTAGACATCAGGCAACCAAGGACAGTGCCTCCTGAAAATGGGAAAAACATTAGATGAGCCCTGTGATGGCTCCATTATACAACCCAGAGAGAGTTTTCAGACTGCAGCACAGGTGGATGAACGCAGGTAGAGTCCCATGAACTTTCTGGGCTGGGATTCTAGGGAAGCTAAGGTGGTTAGGGTGCATAAAGCAGAGTACTAGAGAACAGAGCACGACATAGAAAGAACTTAGAGGTTTTCAGAGAGAGTCTCAAGAGTCTTCAGGTAAGTAAAAGTGTGGGGTGAACAGACAAATAATGGAATTTCTATGACAGCTCCCCCTGTTTGAAAATAATACTATCCATTTTTGTCCCATTTTAACACAATCATCTACTGACCTTCATGATATTCTCCCAAATCCTCAAAACCTTTGTCACCAGGACTTTTGGATTCAACATTGTCTTTGAAGCCATGATTGAGTTTGAATATCAGCCCTATCTTTACTTACTTTAGCCATAGGAAATCACTTAACTTCTGCCTTAGTTCCCTTTCTGATGAATGAGGACAACAATATTTTGGAGTTTCCGTAAGATTTCAATGAGATAATCCACCTAGCACAATGGCAAGTACATGATCAACGTTCAACAAACGACAATGGTGTGGAGTTTCAAAGAGTGAATTCTGAAGTCAGGAGACTTGATTTTGAAAAGAACTTACAGTTATAACATATAATTCACGTTTGGGTAAGATAGTTAACCTCCTAAACCCCAATCTCTTGATTATAAAATAGAAAGGATAATAATAGTCACTACCTCATCAGATCGATTCGAGAATTTAATGAGAAAAAACAAAGTGCCTGCTGATGTACCTGGCATGTGGGGGATGCTCATTGCAAGCTGTATCATCATTCTCTTTCTCACTCTTTTCCTTCCTCCACCCAATCCCCTGCCATTCCCACCACTCATACATCATTTGTTCCATCAACTTCTCTGGCCTTGGATGACCCTATCTCTCCAGTGATCCTTCACTCTATTCCCTAGCATCCCTCACACAGTTCCAGCTAGTTCCAAATCATTTCCTGAATGCAACTGCTTTCTAGAATTTGCCATCATAAATTTCACCCCCTTAATCACAACCTCATTTCTTCCTCTCCTCTCACTTGCCAGTCCCAATGGACATTCAATGGAAATTCAGGGGACGTAAAACTGCCACCAGCCTCACTGGGTTTTACCCTTGTTGACCTGTGGGTTCCTCCTGGTTGCTCAGCCTGAGAATAAGGCCAACAGCCTGGCCAAGCACATTTGATCAGCCATGGCTTAATCCAGATAGTATATCCTACAGTGGCTTTGGAATCCCCGTAACCCACACAGAGTTGAGCTGATAGATTGGGAAAGCATCATTCACCTCTCCAGATTTCACTCTTTGGCTCTGTTAATACTCTCCTGGCAGGAGGAAGAACCCGAGATACTGAATTTAATGAGATCATTTGATGGCATGGCACTGATAGCACGATGTTGCTGCTTTCGGCCTTGGCTCCCCATTAAAACCTATGCAGTGCCTGTGACTCTATCCCAAGAATTTCTGACTTAATTGAGTTGGGAGGCCCGACCATTGGTGTTTTTGAAAACGTTGACCCTGGGGCGCCTGGGTGGCTTAGTCGGTTAAGCGTCCGACTTTCGCTCAGGTCATGATCTCACGGTTCGTGGGTTCGAGCCCCGCGTCGGGCTCTGTGCTGACTGCCAGCTCAGAGCCTGGAGCCTGTTTCAGTCTGTGTCTCCCTCTCTCTCTGACCCTCCCCTGCTCACGCTGTCTCTCTCTCTCTCTCTCCTAGAAATAAATAAAAATTTTAAAAAATGAGAATGTTGCCCCAATGATTTTAATATGCAGTGAGGGCTGAAACCCACTGCAATAGAGGGAAAAAGGAGATTATTAGAACAGTTTCTTTTGTCTAATCCCAATAACTCAATTATAGGGAACTTAACTCTTCTGTGGTGTGCTGGAGCTGGCTTGTACCAGCTCGTGAAAACTGTCAAAATTTCAGGAATTGTGCTAGCCAATTAGTGTCACATTAGTAGACTCAGAGTGGTCACATTGAAGCATTTGCATATTGGCAAATACTACTAATCAAGGTGGCTTTCCCCAGCTGACTGCAAACTGTTACCAGCACACCACTGCTCTAGCCTGGCGTACCTTTCCCTTCCACCTTGCTTGTCCTTGAATCAAATTCTATATAGCTAAAAGCACTCTCCTTTTAATATCATCTCAGGTCAAAGTTTTTTCTTTTCCTGTTGTTCACTATGAAATTTCTCTGCTTCCTCCTCTTGTAAATAGAAATATAAAAGACTAGTACTACTACTGCCATAATAGTCAATGAATACTTTCATAAGTAGGAACATATTTATGAGTTAAGGAGAAGGCTTCACTTTCTGTGCAAGTCTATTTACTCTCATTTGATAATTTCTACGTGTATTGATCTCTTAGATTTATTGGTCTAATTTCCATGGCTCTATGAACCTGCCAGAAATCCTTCTAGTTCTACAACTCAGGAGTTATTGTTTTCCATATATTTCATCACCTGCAGTGTAGAAGAAAATAAAACTTATCCTAAGTAGACCTGACAACACAGAATATCAGAGAAAGAAGAGAAGGAAGTGACCTTAGAAGTCATCTAGCCCAACCCCCTCTTTTTGAAAATGGCCTAGCGGCCTCAGAAAATTAGGTGACTTACCTATGGTCATACGTCACATTGAAGCTAGTTCACTTTTTTTCTATGCCCTTGCACTTCAAAGCGGTCTGCACACCACAGCACTGACATTACCTGGAAGCTATAGAATCTCAGGCCTTTTTTCAGACCTACTGAATAAGAATCTGAATCTCAACAATATATCAAAGTTATTTGTCTGTTCATTAAAGTTTAAGAAGTACAAACTCACTCAGTAATTCTACTTTTGCGTAGATATTTGCATACCCACGTTCATCGCAGCTTTATTCACAATAGCCAGAGAGTGGGAACAAGCATCCACTAACGGAGGAAGGTGTGGAGAAACAAAACGTGGTACACACATGAAAATGGAATACTATTCAGTCTTAAAAAGGAAATTCTGGCACATTCTATAATACGGATGAATTCTAAGGACATTATGTCAAGTAAAAGAAGCCATTACAAAAGGACAAATACTGTATGACCTAGAGTCAATTCATAGAGACAGAAACTGGAATGGTGGCTTCCAGAGGCCAGCGGGGAGGAGGGAATAAAGAGCTGCGGTATATAAAATTTCAGTTTAAATGAAAAGAGTTCTGGAAATTGGTTACACAATGATGTGAATGTACTTAACTTACTGAACTATAAACTTAAAATAGTTAAGATGATAAATTTCATGTTATGTATATTTTGCTATATTAAAAAAGCCTCACTAAAGAAGAAGGAGGAGGAGGAAGGAAAGTAGGGGAGGAGGAGGAAGAGGAAAAGGAGCACTAAGTAATTCATACCTAATTGATTCTGGTTTTCTGGAAGGTCTGATTCAATAAATGAAGCAGATATCAAGTGGAGATAAAACCAAGTAAGAAGACAATTGAAATGAATTGAATAAAAACACTTTTTATTTATTTAAATTTTATTTTATTAAAAAAAATTTTAATGTTTACTTTTGAGAGAGAGAGACAGAGCATGAGCAGGGGAGGGGCAGAGAGAGAGGGAGACACAGAATCCAGAGCAGCTCCAGGCTCTGAGCTGTCAGCACAGACCCTGATGTGGGGCTCGAACCCACAGACTCTGAGATCATGACCTGAGCTGAAGTCAGATGCTTAACCGACTGAGCCACCCAGGGGACCCTTTAAATTTTATTTTGATTAGGCCTTCCCTTGGTCCTTAGCAAATGGGACAGTTGGCCATCCTACTTACTAGTGAATCTTAGAGGGGTTATGCAGCAGCTAAGTAGAGCCAAGATTCAAACTCAGATTGGACTGAAAAAAAGAACAAAAGAACTACAATTAAATGAATAAGAAAAAAGAGAAGAGGAACCATAAAAACCTCTCTGGTGAGGTCATTGTAACATAATAAGATAGTAGTATAATCAAATCTCTTCCTACAGTCTGGGCTTAGATTTAAAAGAAATTTAATCTGCCATGTCAAATATTCTTAGTTAACTGGCTTCTCTGCTCCTATTAAATATGTCATTATGGCCATTCATATTCTGGAAAGTTTGCTGGCTGATGTTCTTCAAGGCAAAGACAAATCTCTGATTTGTGTGTTGTGCTTAGAATGACGTGGAGCACAGGGTAGAAACAATGAGCAATGACCCCAGACATGGAGTGTCATCAGGGCTGTAGTCAGTATTTGCTCAAAGCCTTCCTAATAAGCCTTCAGAGGGGCCAGTCTGAACTTCTCAAGTCACTGTAAAAAAAAAAAAAAAAGTCAGGGGCAGCTGGGTGGTTCAGTCGGTTGGGCGTCCAACTTTGGCTCAGATCATGGTCTTGCAGTCAGTGAGTTTGAGGCCCACATTGGGCTCTGTGCTGACAGCTCAGAGCCTGAAGCCTGCTTCAGATTCTGTGTCTCCCTCTCTCTCTGTTCCTCCCCACCTGAGCTCTGTCTCTGTCTCTCAAAAATAAATAAATATTTTTTAAAAATCACTGTAACTTCTAGCAACATTCAAAATATAGGCTGCTAACTGCATGGGCAAAGATGTGTGTATTGCAGTCAGAGAATGACCCTATTTGACTTTTCCTACATGTCACCAGAGAGGGAGCAGAGATGGGCGGGGGGAACAGTAAAGCCAGAGGAGTGGGGTTTGCCTGAGATCCTAAAAATCCATTCGAGGTGAGAAATCTCAGACTGATTCCCACATCTGCCTTACTTCTATTTTCTTCCGTCTTAAGCGCTGAAAGTGAGGAATTATTAGGAAGCAAAAGGCTGAAACAACAATGGGAGGCAGGGGAATGTTCCACTTCCAGGAAAAGAGTGTAAGAATGAGGACACAGGGCACAGGAAAGTGAGACTGCCTGAGCCTCCAAGGATACTTCAGAAGAGCACAGAAAGTGGATTCCCTCAATTTCACTGCAGACCGAATAACTATGACGCTACTGTAAGGGCTGAGTAAACTATGATGCCACTGCCCCATGATGCTTTGTTTTTCATTCTGTTCACTCCTTGGGGTTAGGACTGAAGCCTTCAAGTTGTGGGTAGAGCGAGTCAAGCTGGTAAGGCCATGTGCTGCTCCACCACTATCTCTGGGGGTGAGTGGGCCCGGAAGGTTGACAGAGAAATCTCCAGGTATTATCTGTGGAAAGAAGAGAACAGAATGCCAGCTCCCTTGAGCATGTAGCAAAAGAAAATGCAGGCAGTAGAAAGAGCTGGCTTTGAATGAAACAAAGAAACTCATCCCAAGGCCTTTCCCTTGTAGGTCCACTGAAACTTCCCTTGTCCGTTCAGAAACAAACCCTGTAGAAATGGGTACAGCCAAGTTAGTGAGAGACTTGAGCTCCCCTCAGCCTTTTCCTTCCATGCCACACTTGACAAATGATGTTCACGTGCCTGGAAAACTCCCATGACCACCCACAAGGCTCCTCTAAATTGCCTCTGTGATTTCTGGAAATTCAGTGTGGCAAAACAGGATGCAAGTGGATGAGAGGGATGTTACGTGGAGGTATGTCGATTTTCCTCAAATTTATTACCTGATGAGTAGCTTGGCTGCAAACCTAAGGTTTTTATCAAGAATGACTTCTCTCACGCAAAGATTTGGACACGTATGTTCACAGCATGACTCACAAGAGCCAACAAGCGGAAACAACCCAAATGTCCCTTGACTGATGAACAGATGAACATTCACGGTACTATATCCATGAATACTATTCAGGACTTCAAAGGAACAGAATAGTGCAAATGGCTGAACCTCAAAAACGTTATGCTAGTGAAAGAAGCCAAACACAAAAAAACATATAATATATGATTTCATTTCTACAGCATGTCAAGAAAAGGCACAGAGCAAGGGACAGAAAGTAGATTACTGGTTGGCTTAGGACTCAGCTGGGAATAGGGAATAACTGTGAGTGGGCGTGAGGTTTCTCTTTCAGCTGCTGGAAATGTTTCAAAATTCGATTTTGGTGTTGGATATACAACTCTGTAAATATACTAAAATTGAAGTGTACATTTAAAAATGGGATAATTTTATGAGGTATGAATTATATCTCAATAACTTGCTTTTAGAAAAATATTCCTTGGGAAAAAACTAGCTCGTGACATTACTCATAACCGATAGAGATTGGCCTCGCGTGTGTCTGCCAGAATCTCTTACCACCAGAGCCGACCTCTGGTGTCTCCTGGTACTTAGCTCAGAATTTTAAAAATGTACCTTGTGCCTTCTCCTTTGTTGAGAGAAGTGTGAAAGCATTCCCTCTGACGCATTACCACATTTTTGTAAATATAATCAACCCCATGACACTTGCAGGATCCCTTGAAACTAAACGATTGATTCTAGAGGGAGAGAAATCAGAGGGTGTGCAGGGGTTACTTCCAAGGGCAAAGCAAAATATGAACTATGCTGTCATAATTTCCCTGTTGTGTATCCTTAGGGTATTTTCCCCATCAGAAAAAACCCAAAAAGGTTAACGATAATGTTTTCTGGGCATTAAAGATTGCTTACGTTAAAGGATATTTCATATGTGTGAAATGAGAACATAAAGGTGGTATTTCCTATTGACACTTGATATAAATAATACTGCGTTGCCAATGACTTGAAAACTCACATTTTTCGTAAATTCCTATTGCCATGTGTAGATCTGAAAAAATAGAAACAGATTATAGGTTTATAATAACTTTTGTGATGATGCAATGCTACACCAAGTTTACTTAGGTCACATCTCTGATTACAATTTAAAAAAACCTAAAATATGCAAGCTGGAAGGGAACTAAAATATTATCTCGCTAATTCTCCCAGCTGAGGGAACAATGGACTATGATAATCAGCTTGCTCCAAATCTCGCAGAATAGGGAAGGCAATTCAGGACGCAGAGGCCAGGTCTCCTGACTCCCGATCACGTGCTCTTTGCATTATTTCTATAGTATCCAGAGCACACACATGGAGGTTACACTCTGGATAAATACAAATAAGAAAGGGGCTTCCCTCTGCAGACACCTCATATTCAGTTAGAAAGAATTAGGGTAGAAGTGGCAAACTGTGGACTATAAATGCAGGCCCACAGACATATTTTCTTGACCAGCGTGGATTTTTTTAAAAGATTTTAAATTAGGTCTCAAATTTTCAAAATTTGGAGATTTTATATAGACACTCGGGTTTCCCGCATATTTTTTTTTTTTTTAATTTGGAACTTTGCAAGCAACACTGGGCCAGCATTTTTCTAAGACAGCAGTCACTGGAGGTGAACGCCGGCTGTCCTGTCTAGAAGGGCCTTTCCTTCTTTTACTGTGTATTTTTTTTCTGTCACCGGATCTGCCTCTTTCGTTTTAATTACCCAGCCCCTTGTAGGCCTTTGAGTCTGTGCACTGAGCTAGGGGACCAGGCAGTGCTGATCCGCAGACTGTCTGTATCAGGGTGGGACTTGTGAGACAGACTTTGTGTAAAGCCTGGAGGTTGGCTCAGTTCTTAGCCTTTCTGGATGGATGTGACTTATGCAAAGGAAAATCTGCTGGGACTACATATCAGTAACAGGTTTATTAGGGATTACTTAGGAACTGGTGGCTTTCTGTTTTGTTTTGTGTTTGTTTTTGTCTTTTCAAAGAGAGGGCGATATTCTAGGATAGATTTGCTCTCCATACTTGTGAGGCCTTGAGGAAGAATGTAAATAAAAGCCCATGTACCCTAGGCCTAAAGTTTTTAGAAGTTCCCAATGTAAGCTCACAGACTATTCAACAAAATAGGAATCTATATTCTGTTAACAAATGTATCCACATCACATGAGGTCTAGTTGTGTTTTCTTTAAATTTACTTATTTATTAGTGACAGAGAGAGCACATAAGTGAGGAGGGGCAGAGAGAGAGAGAGACAGAATCTGAAGCAGGCTCCAGGCTGAGTTGTCCATGCAGAGCCCAACATGGCACTAGAACTCAAGAACCGTGAGATCATGACCTGAGCTGAAGTCAGATGCTTCACCAACTGAGCCACCCAGGTGCCCCATAAGAAGTCTAGTTTTAAATGTAAAATTCTCAGATACTCTGGAGTTCTAGACCAGAACAAGAGAGCATGTGGAGAACTGGCTGCAAGACCCTACCCCACAGCCCACCCCTTCTCTTCCCGTGCAGTGTGGACCCTTTACCATAAGCAGCTTCATGAACACGTATGTGGACATCGGCCATCACACCAAGCTCTGCCCTCACCCCTCCCCTCAGACAACATCCTCTGGCCCCTCCCTGGCCCTAGAGAGTCACACAGGTCAGTGGCAAGGATGGGTGAACTACAGCCTGTGGGTCAAATCCAGCCCACAACTTTTTCTTGTAAGGCTTTTAAGCCAAGGATAGTTTCATATTTTTTAAAAGGTTGTAAAAAATTACAAAGAAAGAGTATGTGACAGAGATTCTAACTGTCCTACAGAGCCCAGAATATTTACTATCTTGCCCTTTACAAAAAAGCTTTGCCTACCCCTACTCTAAGGCTCAAGGCGGGATTTCTTCTCAAGGGCAGTATTACCCAGATCCTTCTAAAACTACCATGGAGACAATTCAAAGTCTACTCGCCTCCTCCAAAATCCCTCAGCGACCCTGGAACAAATCCTCTATCCTACCTTTTGTGGTTTCCTCCTAATCAAAGAGGATTTGAGTGGGGGCTAAGCCATACACTGAACACCTACTCTGAGTCCCGCACTGTGCTATGGCTGCTACATACTTACCTTATTCTACCCCCTCAGGCCGACTCCCGTCAAGGGCAGAAACCCAAGTCATGCAAACAAAGCCGGGGACTCTGGAGACATGAAGGAGTCTAGCACTCTGGTGTTTGCTGAAATTATCACCAATGGCACCATTTTAGTTTCATTTGACGATGACAAGGATGAAAGAAGAATCGACCGTCTTTAAAAAGGACAGTTTTCATTAAGTATAAAAATGACCCTTTTCTTCCTTCCCACAGCAGAGGGACTCGAGAGCTGAGCTAAGGCTCTGAAGTCTGGAGTTCAGGAGCCTAGAGACCTCGGTGATTAAATTCCACCTCTGTTTCTCCTCTGTGTCTCTCTAAGGAGAGAGACAGATGGTGTGTCAGGAGAAAGAAGATCATGGGGAGATGAATCTCTCTGACACTGGCTCAGAGGCAGCTTTATGTGGGGCCAGCGGCCTAGAATGGAATCAAATACTCACATTAAAAGAGAAAGCATCAGGGAGTTACACCCCATGAAGCCGGGGCACCTTACCTCACAAGCTGCCCGAGGTACTATGCACTATTTCCACACACCACACAAAGCAGCACTTTCCCAGAGGAAAACAGGCTCTTCCTCCAGAAAGGCGTCAGTTCAGATCCCTGTACGGAGTTAAGAACAAAGAAACCTTAGAGAACGTCAATCATGACCTTTGAGGTTTATCTGATTTTCTTAGTCACAGCAACACAGATGGCTTTTGTTTTTGTTTTTTTTTTTTATAAGCGACGGCAAAAGCCCCACTGTAATTGAATAAATCAAAGGGGTAGCAGATTGATTTTTGTGGGCTTTTTTCAGTAAGAAATAGGTTTTTTTCTATTGTTAACATAGAAAACTTGGCTGTAATCTAGTAGAGAATTACACGAAAAATTCCAAAATCAGAAAAGCACAAAGGATAACATAATAAAGGCAGTACACTCATCACCTAGGTGGAATAACATTTGGCCATAGATGCTTCAGATCTTTTAAAAACAAAACAAATTAAACATTATTTTTACAAATGAACTTCCCTTTTTACCCACATCTCCCCACAGTCCCATTAAACCTGCTACCTTGTAAATTACATTAATAAAATCTTAATGCTGAATTATTATTCCTTAGAATAAGTCTTATTTGTTCAAATATATACGTGTGCAGAGCACTAGGTTAAATTGTTTGTAGGATATCATCTATAATTTGCACATTTGTGTTCATTAGCGATATTAGACTATCATTATAGCCTTAAAATGAGTTCAGTAACTTACCTCTTTCTTTTTCCTACTCTCTGAAGCAGTTTGCATATTAAAGAGATGATTTATTTCTCCTATATAACTGCCTTATGTTGTCATAATTTTTTACCATTAATCCAATTTTTAGGGGCTCTCATTCTATTAGTTTTTAAACACCTTCTTTTTGTTTTGTTTTCTTTCTTACTTCTAGTTTTTATCTCATTCAAATGTTTTCGTTTATTAGCAGAAATTATTCATGGTATTCTTTTGATGAATCTTAAAAATTCAGTTCTATTTGTGATGTTTTCCCTTTCATATTTCTTTCACTATTTATTTGTGATTTTCTTCCTCTTCTCAATTACTTTTGTCAGAGCGTTGGTTTCATTATTCAAAATAATCAGGTTTTTACTTTTGGTAGTTTCTCTGTTATTCTTTATTTCACTAATTTTGGATGTTTTCTTTTCCTATACTCTCTCTGTTTGCCCCGATTTTCTCTTTTCTAACTCTTTGACTTGAAACCTCTGTTTATTTTCATTATTCTGTTTAAAGAAATACAGCATCACACAATTTTATATGCAATTCCTCTGTTCAAAACAAATTATTTTGTGTTTTCAATTACGATTACTTCTTTAACTTATTAAGTTGTTAAGTGTTGCCTTGCTTTCAAATAAATTTATTTATTTTAAAAAACTTTTAATGTTTATTTTTGAGAGAGAGAGACAGAGACAGAGCATGAGCCGGGAAGGGGCAGAGAGAGAGGGAAACACAGAATCGGAAGCAGGTTCCAGGCTCTGAGCTGTCAGCACAGAACCCCACGTGGGTCTTGAACTCATGAACCGTGTGAAGTCGGATGCCCAACTGACTGAGCCACCCAGGTGCCCCATGAATAAATTTATTTGTTAAATATTTTCAATTAATTTCTTATTTAATTGTTTTTGGTAATTGAACGCACAATGTATGATATCAATTCTTTGGAATCTGTTGGAAGTCCCATTGTGCCATTATTTGGGAAAATAAATTCTGTGTATACTTGAAAATAATTTACATCCTCTATTTCATGCCAAGTTCTATATAGGTACTGGATCAAGCTAATTAAATGCATTATTCATATTACTACGGTGCTACTATTTTTTTTTCTTCCTGAGTTATCAATTTCTGAAAATGCATTAACATCTCCTTCTGTGATTGTGTTAATGTAGTAAATTGCATCGATTGATTTTCTGTTGTTAAGCCACCCTTGCATTCCTGAAATAAATCCAGCTAGGTTATGATTATCTTTTTCATTCAACTTGCTAATGATTTACTTAAGATTTTTGGTTTTTATAAGAGAGATTAGCTGTCCATTTCCTTTACTGTAATATCCTTGCACTAAAATGAGATAGGGAATGTACCTTCTTTTTCAGTTCTCCAGAAGATGCGGAGTTGAATTGTTATTTCTTTCATAAATGTTTGGAAGATTTATTAGAGAAACCATCAGGGTTAGTAGTTTTCTTTGTGGGAAGCCTTTTGAAAACGAATTTTGTTTTCTTGACTGATATGAGAATTCAGATATTCTCGTTCTTCTTGGGTCAGTTTTGGTAAGTTCTATTTTTCAAGGAATTAGTCTAGTTCAGTGAAATAGTTAAACTGGCATAAAGTTGTTCATAATATTCTTAACTATTTTTTACTGTATGTATTAACCATGTCCTCATGTGTTATCCATAGTATCAGTAACCTGAATCATCTCTCTTTTTCTTGATCAGTCTTGGTAGAAGTTTATCAATTGAATTAAGTTTTAAAATAATTTATTGGCTGGGCACCTGGGTGGCTCAGTCGGTTAAGCTTCCGACTTCGGCTCAGGTCATGATCTCACGGTTCATGGGTTCGAGCCTCACATCGGGCTCTGTGCTGACAGCTAGCTCAGAGCCTGGAGCCTGCTTCAGATTCTATATCTCTCTCTCTCTCTCTGACCCTACCCTGCTCACTCTGTCTCTCTCTCTCCCTCAGAAATAAATAAAACATTAATAAAAATTTTTAAAAAATAATTTATTGGCTTTTTTTTCCTGTTGTGCATCCATTTCCTACTTCATCAGTTACTGCTGTTATCTTTATTATTTCCTTCCTTCTATTTTGCTTGGGTTTTTTTTAAGTTTATTTATTTATTTTGAGAGAAAGAGAGAGAGAGAACATCAGTAAGGGAGGGGCAGAGAGAGAGGGAGAGAGAGTATCTCAAACATACACTTTGCTTTCAGCGCCAAGCCCCACTCGGGGCTCCATCTCATGAACCGTGAGATCATGACCTGAGCTAAAATCTAGAGTCAGACACTCAACCAACAGAGCCACCCAGATGCCCCTATTTTTTTTTCCTATTCTTTTTCTAGCTTATCAAGCTAAAATCATATTTTTAATCTTTTTCTAAAATATGCATCAAGAACCATACATTTCTCTCTAAATACTTTTCTAACTTTGTCACACAAGTTTTGATATATTTTTATTATAATTCTACTGTTGTCTAAAAATATACTCCACTTAATTTTAAACTTTTGTAATTTGTGAAGATGTGCTTTATGGCATAACATACGGTCTTTTTTTGGTAAGAGTGTCACATGTACATGGAAAAACGTGTACCTTCACTTGATGGATGTAATTTCTACAAATGTCAGTTTTGTCAAATTAAATAACCATGTTGTTCAAATTCTTTCTATTCTTACTATTATTTTTTTTAATGCTTGTTCTATTAGTTGCTAAGAAAAGTATGGTAAAACACAAACTATAATTGTCAATTTTTTTAAAAAATATTTTTATTTATTTCTAGGAGAGAGAGAGAGACAGCGTGAGCAGGAGAGGGTCAGAGAGAAAGGGAGTCACAGACTCTGAAACAGGCTCCAGGCTCTGAGCTGGCAGTCAGCACAGAGCCCGACGCGGGGCTCGAACCCACGAGCCCCGAGATCACGACCTAAGTGAAAGTTGGACGCTTAACCGACTAAGCCACCCAGGCGCCCCTAATTGTCAATTTTTCCACATGTTTTTTTCTTCTAGTTGTATCAAGTTTCCTTTTTATATTTTGAAGTTATGTTATTAGGTACATACAAATTTTTACTTTTTTCTTGTCTTTCCCTGGATAAAACTTTTGGTACCATGTTAAAGAGAAGTGATAGCAGCATCCGCATGTTGTTTTATATCTCAAGGAGAAAGTTTTTAATATTTCATCACTAAATTTGATATTTGCTACAGGCATTTTATAAAATATTCTTTGTCACTTAAGGAAGTTCCCTTCTATTTCTAGTTTGCTGATAGTTGTTCTTTATCATGAATGGAAGATAAGTTTTATAAAATAATTTTCTGTATTTCATAAGATCATGTAATTTTGGTTTTTTCTATTAGTGTGCTAAATTATGTTAATTGACTTTTAATGTTACATTATCCTTAATATCTACAATAAACTCTACTTGATTATGATGTATTCCTTTCTATATAGTAGTTAATTTCATGTGTTAATATGTTCTTTAAGACTTGTCTATATTCTGTATATTTATTCTCAGGATTTTTGCATATGGTTTTTATTTTTCCAACTTGGTAATATTCTTGTCCAGCTCTTGAATCAACATTATGCTGGCACATAAAGCATAGAAAAGAATACACCAATTTTTGAATCTCTGAAAGAGTTTTGTAAGATTGCTTCTTCTTCTCTAAACATTTGGAAAAATTCACCAATAAAAGCCATCTGACCCGGGAGTTTTCTTTTGTGGTTGGGTTGTAAAAATAGGTTCAATTCATTTAATAGATAAAAGAGGCTTAAGGTATATTATTTTTTTCTGGATCATATTTGACAAGATGTATGTATCAAGAAATTTGGCTATTTCATCTAAATTGTCAAACAGTGACATAATGCTGTTTAGAATATCCTCTTATCATTTTAAAGATCTGTAGCATCTAAAGTGATGGCCTCTTTTACACTTCTTTTATTAATAATTTTGTGTGTTCTCTCATTTTTTCTTGGTCAGTTTCATTAATGAATTCTTAATTATATTGATCCTTGAAAATAATGACATTTTGGATATAATGACTTTCTCTATTATACATATATTTTCTACTTTATTGATTTCTGGTCTTATCTTTATTTTTTTTTTTTCCTTCTCCTTCCTTTGGGTTAAATTTACTGTTTTATTTTCAAGCTTCTTAAGATAGAAGCTTGGAACACTGACTTTTAGCCTTTCTTTAACATATGTAGTTAACCCTATAACCATCCCCATTAGCACTGCATATAAGTTTTTTATATGATATGCCTTCATTACCTTTTAGTTAAAAATATGTGTTCTTACTTCATTTTTATTTCCTCTCTATCCCACATATTATTTTAAAGCGTGCTATGCAATTTCCAAGCAGCTGATGATTTCTAGCTCTCTTTCTGGGACTCGATTATAGAATAGTGTAACTCTGGTCAGAGGAACTATTTTGAATTATTTTGAACCTTTGAAATTTCTCGAAGTTTACCGTATGGCCTAGAATATGATCACTTCCGGTAAATGTGCCAAGTATACTTAAGCGTGCGTTGTGTCATTGTAGTGTGCAGTGTTCTCTTGATTATGTCAAGTTATTAATTATTTTTAAGTCCTCAACACCCTTACTGATTTTATCCTTGACTGCTTGTTCTATTGGAGGAGAGAAATGTGTTAAAGTTTCCCTTTATGATTATAGATTTGTCTAGTTCTTAAAGTCTGTTTACTTTCGCTTTATGTATATAAGCTATACTATCAGAGGGACGAAAGTTTGAATTGTTATAACTTATTGGTGAATTGACTTTTTGATCATTATGTGATGTCTTGTCGTCTGTCTCTAGCAATGTTTTTCTCCATAAAATCTCCTTTTCTCTGCCATTAGTATTGTGACACAGACTTTTTTGGTGAGTGTGTATGTGGTGTATCTTTTCCCATTCTTTCACTTTCAAACTGTGTATTTGTATTTTAAATATTCATCTTATAAGTAGTATTAATATATAACATGGTTTTTAAAATCTATTCTAACAATATCATCTTTTAACTGAACCATTTAGTCTATTTATAATTAGCTTAATTAATGTATTGGATAAAATTAAATATATTAATGTATTTGGGCTTAATTCCACAATTATTCTCTATTTTCTATCTGACTCATTTCAGTTTTCTTTTTGTCTTCTTGCCAGTCTTTCATTAATCAAAAAATTTTATTAGAACATAATTTTCCCTAGTAAGTGGTTAGTTATAATACTTATAACACTTGGGTTATAATAATTAACCCAGTAAGTGGTTAGTTATATACATCTTATTCTTTTAGAGATCACTGCATACTTCCTTATTAGAATCTAAAACAATTTACTACTTTTTATTACTTCTCCAGTATTGCTAGAACCTTAGAACACCATAACCTCATTTTCCCTCCTCTTGGCGTTTATTTTTTTCATGAATGTTAATCCTACATATGTATTTTTGGGCCTCATAAAACTTTACCCTTTTGCGGGCACTTGAGTGGCTCAGTCAGTTAAGTGTTGGACTTCGGCTCAGGTCGTGATCTCACAGTTCATGCGTTCGAGCCCCACACTGGGCTCTGTGCTGACAGTTCAGAGCTTGGAGCCTGCTTCAGATTCTGTGTCTCCTTCTCTCTCTGCCCTTCCTCTGCTTACACTCTGTCTCTCTCTCTCTCAAAAATAAATAAACGTTAAAAAACTTTTAAAAAACCCTTTTACCCTTTTTGTAAAGTTAATATTCATTTGAATCTGCCCACACAATTTCTCTCTCCGTTATTCTTGTCTCCTTCTGTATTTCTGTACTTCCATACTATTTCTGTTAGCGGCAACTGCTGGTGATTAATTTTGTCTCTATTTTTCTCTTAAAATATATTTATCTTCTACTTTTGAAGAAAAATTTTGCTGAGCATAGAATGATAATTGCTAAGTATTTTCTTTATGCTAATTAAAGCTGTTCTACCGTTCTTTTCTAGATTCCACTCCTTCTGTTGAGAGGTCAATTGCCAATCTTTTTGTTGCTCTTTTAAGTGATAGTTCTCTTTTCTATGCCTCCCTTTAAAATCTTTTTAAAAAAATTTATTTGTTCTCAGCAATTTTACTATGATGTGTGTAAATGCCAGGTGGGGGTTGCAGACTTCTTAAAAATCCTGTTTGGAATCTTTAGGCTATCTTCAATCTGTGGGTCAATATCTTTCATCAATTTGAAAATTTTTTTTTGACGTTATCTATTGTCTGTTCAAATACTATTTGCCTCTTTTTCCCTCGGAAAGCAACTCCTACTTTCTGACTTTGTCTCATATTTCTCTTATAGTCTTTTCTTTATTTTCCATTCTTATTTTTTCTCTGTGTTTCAAAGAAATTTTTTCATCTTTTCATGTAATTTATCTTTTCCTCCTCTATTTTATTCTACATAACAATAAATAATAAGGTCTTTTCCTCTTAACTCCAACATCTAGGTAGCCTAAGGTCTGTCGTTTCTCTGCCCGCCCCGGACCCCCACCCTTAACTTTGAGTTTTTAGTTTTATTATTTTTTTGTCTTGGTATGTCTGCTTTATCCTTGATACCTTAGGTGAATGCTGAATATTATATATAAAGAAACTACAAAATCTTTGCATCTCTGCATGATGTTTATCTTTCTTCAGGGAAGGTTTACTTTTCTTCTGAGTGGCAGTATAGTATAAACAAATAGATCATAGTGGTCCAGATTGGTTCGAAATGTTTTAAGGTTGTGCTTCAGGCTTTTTGACAGCATGTCTATTCTTAGTTTATATCCGGGACATTACTCTTCAGCTATCCCAACCAAAAGCCTTGGACACATTCAAGGTCTCCTTCTCTTTGACAGACCTTAAACTCCCATTTGTTTTTTCCTTCTGTCTTGGTCAGCTCAGGCTGCCATAATAAAATACCATGGACTTGGTGGTTGAAACAACAGAAATTTATTTTCTTACTGTTCTGAAGGCGGGGTGTCAGAGATGAGGATACCTGCATGGCGGGACTGAGGTGAAGGCTTTTTTCTTGGCTTGCGAACACCTGTCTTCCTGCTTATGTCTTCACATGGTCTTTCCTCTGTCCATCATAAGAAAAAAAGAAATATTTTTCCTTCTCTTTTTATGAGGTCACTAATCTCATCACAAGAGCCCTACCTTATGACTTATTTGAACCCTCATTTCCTCCCAAAAGCACTAGGCCTTTGACATATGAACTCTGAGGGTTCACAGCCAACAAGTCCATAATGCTCTCCAATCCAATAAGGCTGCCAGACACTCTGGTTAGCACTTTGAGCAGCTGCTTTGTGGCTGGTCTCCCCACACGTGTGCAATTTGGCAATCAGCAAATGCTTCAGGGGAAGATTGTGTGTTGGGCTCCTCCGAAGTGTCTCTCCGTCATCGTGACCCCTCCGTCATGGCTGATTCTGTGGCTCCCTGGTGCTTTGCATCTACGGTGGTGTATTTTATTTGGCTTTTATAGTTGTTGTGTTTTTAGCAGGGAACAACTGTATACTTTAGTCTCATAGAAGCTACTCCTTTTTATCTGTAAGCACTAGCACACTGTTTTCTGAATTGCATGGGTGAGAAAGAACAAAAAAAAATGGAAGAAAGACTTTCTTTCTGGGAATAAAATTATATAATAAGGAGGGCTTCTCTGTGTTCTCTAGGAATTCAGAATGTAGATAGTGTTGATTCTGTTCCCATTCACGTTTTTAAAAAATGTTTATTTATTTTGAAAGAGAGAGCATGAGTGGAGGAGGGCAGAGGCAGAGAGAGAGAGGGAGACAGAGAATCCCAAGAAGGCTTGAGGCTCTGAGCTGTTAGCACAGAGCCTGTCGTGGGGCTCAAACTCATGAGAGTGAGATCATGACTTGAGCCGGACCTGAGCTAATGCCTGATGCTTACAGGACTGAACCACCCAGGTGCCTCTCTCATCCACGTTTTAAATTTACTTCCAATCTTTAATTTAATTTCATTGGGAACTATGCGATCAGTAAAATTTTACTTGTCCATACTATATATTTATTCTGAATTCTATTTTACTGAATGTCATGTAGATAGAAAAAGGGAGTTAAAAATTAATTTAGACTAACATGGCAAAGGATACACTCACTTCATACAGTCGTATGAAGCAAGGAAAAAAATGGAAATACATCAGTTGTGAGTACCAAAACCACAGTTTTTGAAGTTTAGAGCTTTTTGTACATTGGTATTTTCCTATTTCTGCAACACCAGGGCTCTACACTGAGAGAGAAAGAGAGAGAGAGAAAGAGAAAATGTAAAGAGAGATATGAACTGAACCATAAAAGGAATATTTCAAATTTCAACTCATTATTCCACCAAGAATGGAAACTTACAAAACTTTCAAGGTAATGTCTTTTTTTTTTTTTTTGCTAATCAGTAATCTCATTAATTTAAATGTCAGATCACTCTCAGCATATCAGAGAGTTCCAAAATCTATATCCAATCCAAATATGCAATCTATAAGACATGGACCATGATGTTTTATTACTGTTACATGGCAGTTTCATGTGTTACTATTCTATTTCTCACCAGTCCTCAACAAATTACTGTCACCTAACACAGCATTAAGATAATTTCTTATTGAAGATAAGTAGCAAGAACAAAACTACTTAGCACTTGACTAATGCTTTACATGGATTAATCCGCACTTGGCAAGTATTATCTTGTTCTCATTTAACAGTTGGGAAAGGGGAGACAAAGAAAGATTAACTCTGGAGAGCTAAATTAGCACAACAGCTTAAAGAAGAAATTTGCCTAGATAATCATCCCACCTCTTGGATGCACTTCCTAGATCAAAGCTAAACCAAATTAACAAACCAAACGAACCAACAAAATAAACAAAGAAAAGAATCATCTTTTGAAGATGTATATAGACCTTTTTTGAAACCGTCTGACAAAGAGGAACTGGAAAAAAATGTTATTTTTAAGATGCAGAGTATTTCTGCTTTCTCAGGGATGGAGGCTGGAACTACCCTGGAGGGGATCTTCTTAGCTTGTAGCGAGTGTCCCACCACTAGATAGGACAGGAATCCATGCAATATTATTGAATAAGTCTCTTCACGTGTCATTTAGTAGCCCAAATACTGCTGCTTCAGATCAAGCGATTGAGTTTCTGGTTAATAATATAAATAGGATTTATTTTTTTAATAGATCTTTCTCACTCCAAATTATGTAAATTTGTTTTATTCTTGCATATGTATTGCTGGTCTTGGTAGACGTGAATGCTTTATTCAAATTGTTGCTCACAGGAGATCAGGTTAAAATCTCAAAAGACTTAGAAGGTTGTGTTAGCCTGGTCATACATAGCATCATACTGGAGAGTGGTCTTGAAATGGAAGTATATTGTTGCTGAAGCAAATTGAAGAGCTAAAGTCTGATAGATGGGGTTATTTAAGATGAAATAACCTAGACCTTGAAAATTATACTGATGCTAAGTGCATTTTAGACATATATTGATAAAAATTACAGAAATTACAAGGTATCTTATGGTCTGATTTATTTTGGGTCAAAAGGGCTAAGAGCATGGGATGCATGTAATAAAGATGGGATTCCCTCTCAAGGGAAATTACATTCCCAATGAGGTCATCCTGGAGGAGGGAAGAATGACTGGGAGATGGGATTTATATTGGTGGTGGGGAGAGAACCTATCTTCTTTTGGGGATTCAAGGAGATGGGGCTAGGATTCTGGAGAAAGGGGTAAGACATGGGGACTCCCATTGGAGAAAACAGGCTGCCTCTTATCACAGCTGCCCCCCAGAGATTCAATAGCCTGGCTGACCTTTAAAACATCAAGACCACATGCAGCTAAACAAGAAGTTGCATCATAGGGGATCAGCGATGAGGATCTTAGAACTATAGTCTCTTTCTAAGAGCAGCATATCCATGTATAAATTATATGTGATGTGATTTCCTCCAATTATTGACAAGCCTTTAGTAAAGTCCTTTAATTGCTCTAGTGTGGTCGCAGCTCTCGTGGTCTGTGAAGTGGAACGACACCAGCGATGGTCTGAACAACTGAGCAAAGTGTTCTCAGGGCTGCAAGAAGAGGTGTTCCAAAGTAAGAACCTGAAAGGTCACTGGAGTGGCCGACCACAATCTGGTTGGAGTGGGAACACCTAGGCATTTCCCAGGGGCTTTCAGAACTCCCTGGGAAGAGTAGGTGTGTTCAAGTCCGGACTTCCCACAGATGAGTATAATATGAGAGCCTTCATAGGGTCTGTGATTTGCAGACATCGCAGACTGGAGAATTCTGGAACATTTAAAAAACACAATACAAAAGCTTTCACAGTTCAAATGGCAAACTACAGAGTAAAAATAAACAAAAACTTACATTATGCTTATCCTTTTTTGCAGGGGTAATACTTTGCAGAGTTTTTACTGCTTTGGCTTTTTTTTTTCTTTTGCAACACAATGATCAATATTTATTTTACAATTAAAGATATTTTTTTTCAAATTTGCATCCTATCTGATTAGACTAATATTTTAAAATGAACAGTTGTCCTTTAATGGTAGAGTCAAAGCAGATTATGTGTCTTCTTTGGAACTAGAAGTATTTCCTTTCCTTGACTAATTATGATGAATGGTAAACGTTATTAGCTGTTGGTCTTTACACATGCTTACTTTTAGCAGACTAATACACACACACATATGCACACAGGTATACTTTAGAAGAACACTAATTTTGCTTGTTGATCTAAGCCAATGTTTTTCAAAATGTCAAGGATTCAGACTGTACCGTTACAACGTGAAGTAAATATTAACAATATAACCCCAGGAATTCTGATGCAGAAGGAATGGTCTATGGCTTGGAAATCAGCATTTTCACAAGCTCGTTGGCGTTTATTGTGTCAATAATATGTGAGAATCACTGCCAGAGGCTCCTCCATATGTTGGACATTTATTACTTAAAAAATTCACAGCTTTTTCATTCACTGTAGATGCTCAGAGCCAAAACATTCAAGTTACTTTTTTTAAATTTCTTTAAACATTTATTCATTTTTGAGAGACAGAGATGGAGTGTGAGTGGGGGAGGGGAAGAGAGAGAGAAGAAGACACAGAATCAGAAGCAGTCTTCAGGCTCTGAGCTGTCAGCACAGAACCTGACATGGGGCTCGAACTCATGAACTGTGAGATCATGACCTGAGCCGAAGTTGGATGCTTAACCAACTGAGCCACCCAGGAGCCCCAAGTTCTTTTTTAATGTACCAAAAAAAAAAAAAATCAAAGCCTGAAAAATAATAAGAGAAGCAATTTTTTGTTTTTACCAAGACAGTAAAAGCATCTGAATTCATATGGAATTGCTGGCTATTATGAAATTTTTGCCCTGCTTTATAGCACTGGGATATCACTTAAGATAAAGTCCTAAATAACTTCTGCTCATCTCCACATCTCTTTACTGGCTCAGACTTTCTGTCACGGCGCCATCTCTGAAACAGCTCCCAAGAAGGTAGAACTAGGAATTTCTCCACATTGTGCAAATCCTCAAAACTGATCATTTTTATCCTTCCCTGTTCTCTGACCTCCCCCCACCCCCACTAGATCGGATATACTCACAATAGGATGATGGCTTTTCTTTTAGAACTAGAATTTGTAGCCAGTCAATAACATTTACTAATGACTAATTGTCACTTTTGTTTTACTGTGGTGTTTGGTTAACATCTGTTATCACACTGGATTCATAGTACTGCTCTTTGATTTCTTTTCTCAATGCTCAGTATACATCTTGGGTCAGTATCTTTCTTATGGCATCTTGCCTTATAGTTATTTGTGTGCATACTTCTTTCTCTTCCTCCCCCTTTTCTCCTTCTTCCCTTCTTCCCTCCTTTCCTCATCTACTTTTTTTTTTCTTTAGAAGATCCCCCCAAGGAGTTGTTTCAGGATCACACAGGGTTTGTTCCTCATTTGTGTTACTTGTGGATTCTGTGTGTGTGAACACTGAGCTTCGAAGTGAGAGGCACAAGTGGGTGCCAGAGGCAAGGCACTCTCAGATCGTAACTGTGTGAAGCTGGTCAAAGCCTGCAGGGCACCACTGCAGAAACTGACATGAGAGACGGGTGGGCTGACAGATTGTGAAGTGGAGCCCAAGAGATGCTGATCTGGATGGCTTTGAAGAAACGAACGAGCGTTGCCGAGCAGACAAGTGGCAGATCATGGGAGTCCAAGGGGGAGAGACTAACATATGGAAGGAAACCAAGGCATGAAACCATGGGCTGTGTCCAGAGACTGACACGCAGTCGCAGTTTGACAGAACATAAAATGTAAGGGGAGGGGGCGGGTAATGACAAGAGATAAGCCATTTCCTTATAGCCCTTTACTGAATTGAAATGGCCTCTGTGATTTGTTTAGTTTCGTGTATTCTGAACTTATCATTTGTTTACTTTTATGAGACAGTTTACGTCCCATAAAGACAAAGGCATCACTGTTTTCTCCACCACAGCCAGGCACCTGGTAGGCATCGTGAATGAAGAAGGGTGAAGTTGTCAAGGGCTTTGTGTTCCATTCCAGAGATCTCTCATCGCTCTCCGAGATGCTGTAGGACAAATGTGTCTACTTCCTTCTCCTCAGTGCTCACTGCAGAGCCTTCTGGCAGTGGGTGCCCAGAGACTGCTGACTGAAAGGATGCTAAGTTACACAGTTCCTGAATTACACTGGTTCCGTGGAAAGTATGGAACACGCAGGGATGCTAGGAGAAGTTGCTGTATTGTAAGAGAGATGTCTAGAAGCATGATCTGAATCATTTGAAGGAAGGGTGAAGACATTTTTGACATCTAGCTGTTTTTCCAAACTAACTCGACTAGTCAAATCATTCACAACACTCAAGCTAATTCATGATCTCAGATCAAGCCTCAGAGTTTCTTTCCTGGATTCTAGCATATGAACTTCCCAAGACACCAGAGAAAACACTGGCCATCACTTTACATATATGCGTAAATAGAAACAATTATCCATCGGCTAAGATAATAATGTGGCTTTAGAATATAACTGCGTTTATAAGACATCGACTGCTCTTTCACATTTGCTTCTAGATACAGCGCTATCAGTCTGAGTGTGGAGGAGCAAATGAGTCCCGACAAATTAATGGTTCTTGGGTGAAAGCCACGAGGCTTCTTTGGGTACATCCTTCCTATAGTTGTGATATCTCTGACAAAGATCCAAACAAAATGTGAGTTGTAGACAGTATAAGGCATCCCATTTCAGCTTTTTTTTTTCCTTTCCAAACGTCATTTCACAGTTGCAATATTTGACCCAGCCCAGCAGAGATACACAATGTTGAGACGAAAATCTGTGAGTGACTCCACGACGGTGCTTGAGATTTGGTGTTTTGCCCATCAGTGGCTCTCTGGGAACATCTTTTTTCTCCCCCTTTTAAATAAAAGCTTCCAATGTTTTATTTACATAATGTCTTGATAAGTTTAGTAAGAGTAAGAAAGGAAGCAACCAGTATAAAATAAGATAGAATTCTTGCGAATTAAATGATGTGCTAGGCAACAGGATCAGAATCTCAGAGTCAGAGGGCACCTTAAAGATCTGTTGTTTTACTTAGGAACTGATGACCTGGAGAATTAAGTCTGCCCTACAAGGTATGTTTTCTTTAACCAACACTTGGTTTTTACCCCGGCCCTCCTTCCAAATCTGAAGCTATTGGAAACTCAAAATGCTTCCCACAAATCTGAAGACTTGCAGTTTCTCTTCTTTCAGGACAATACTGAGCCCTTCTCTCCAACCATAAGGTAGGGCTACCAACAGCCTTTCCCTTTAGTCAAGGAGGCCCTGCTTCTCCGTCCTCACCGACCCACTGAGAAGCACTGAGGTCTCTGGTTTGGTCCCTGCAGCCTGTGAATTCCCAACTCCTGTGCTACCTTAATGCGAAGGCAGATTTCAACTCTAATATCTTAAATATCTGAAATTGAATAACACATGCTGTACTTTTATCTGGCTAACACGGGTAATTTTTCTTCAGTATGGTATTATCTGATGACATAAATATTATAATTTGCTTAACAGGTTACAGTTTTAAACTAATTAGGGATTTACTTCTACCTAATGAGATTTGCTTATAGCAATTTAACATTATCTTGTTAGTACAGATTGCAAATACCAAATTGTTTTCAAAATAATTTTTCTTTGAAGGCACCTTGAATTATATACATATATATACATATATATATATGTATATATATATGATCTCAGATTAGTTTCTATTCTGAATGTTTTTCAAACTAGAACAATAATTTAAAGTAGGAATAATTTTCAAATGGCAAAATAGTTGACAATAAACACTTGGCTGTATAATTGGGAATCTGATGCTCACTCACAGTAAATGATTTGGACTACTTTTCTGAATATTTTTTCACCAAATGCTTATCATCGTTCAATATCTCTGTGTAGAGGGCAATTAGGGAATATAAAGGTGAATGAGACATGGTCTCTGCCCTCCAAAGAACTTACATTCTGGTCAGGAATACAAATGCATAAATAATTCAAGGCAGCTGGGAAAGGGGAGTACTGAATGGTGGGCCAGAGGAACTGAGCACTGTCAAGGTCAGAAATGGAGTAAAGGTGTGTGTGGGAGGAAGTGAGGGTGTTACTGCAAGATTCTAACCCAGCCACCCAGGGTGTTAGAGGGTCTACCCAGGTTTGAGATGGGACTGCAGGCCAAATATATGCTGAATGCTGCACTCAAAAGGGGTAGATTTCAGACCCCGGTCTTGTCAGTAAGAATTTTTTTTTTTTTTAAATCAGGTTGTATAGCTTTATAAAAATGCAACTTGGAAGAGCTAAATGTTGGCCTCAAAAAATAATTAGGATACTAGTCTTATGAAAAAGAGATTAACTATAGCCTGCCTTTTTGTTTGGAGTTGCTTTGACTGGTTTTCTATAAGGATTTCTGTGGATAATCCAGGCTGGCATGGGCTTCAGAGGAATGATACCCTCCTAGACTCTTGGCACTTAGCCAACTCTGAAAAAATCTGGTCTGTAAATGCTGGTCCTAAAATGAGTTTATTCTGAAGGTAAAATCGGCCAGATTTATTGTTTGGTATTATAGATTAAAAACAATAATAATAACAATGATTGTTGGCCTAAAACTTTCCCTTTCCAGCTTTTACAAATTCTTCTATTTGGATAACCTGATGACATTAGGAAGTCTCACTTTAAATGACCGAGATTCACTCAAAACCTCAAGAGAAGGAGACAGGGATGAAGAGAGATAGGGATTATCACTGATAACTGTGGCAGAATGCATGCTCCAAATTGCAGAGTTGCTGGAAAATGTCATTTCTGATTACACATTGTTAGTGAGCTCTCAGTACTAGCAGCTGGCCAAGCACCGACAGAAGAGTGGATAATACTAACTCATGTTGATAACTTACAGTTGTACTTTCATTGAGTCCATCCTTTCCATCTGCTTAAGTGCCTCTAGTGGGCCTTTGTACCTGATTATTTGTCTTTTGCCAACAGTGCTTAGGTCAGCATTTTTTAGGGGGGGTCATTTTTGGTTCTTCCCTAACCACAGTGAACTAGCCCATCCACGTTTATATTTATTGAACATAATTAAAGCAAAGCCCTAGAAAAGATATATAGAGCAGAGTGACCATAAGACTCAATCCCTGCCTACACTATGTTTATAGTATGGGAGCACCTGGGTGGCTTAGTCAATTAAGTGTCTGACTCTTGATTTTGATTCAGGTCATGATCTCAGGGTTTGTGAGATCGAGCCCTGTGTCCAGCTAGCTTTCTGCACTGACTGCACAGAGCCTCCTTGGGATTTTCTCGCTCCCTCTCCTTTTCTCTGCCCCTCCCCTGCTCTCTCTCTCTCTCTCTCAAAATAAATAAAACATTAAAAAAAATATATATATATATATGTTTATAGTACGGAAGGAAGGAGGAAGGGGGGAGGGAGGGAAAGTAGTTCATTAAGACCCTGTAATTTCCAAGCACTATTATCTCATTCAAGCCCCTCCCAGGGCGCTCAAGGAAATGACCCAAGCTAGAAAGTGTCGCAACCCCTCCCACCAGCCCTCCCTCTAGCAGCTTTTGTTTATCCCTTTCTCCTTGCACTGGTAGACTTTTGTCTTCTAATAGAGTGAGCCGTATACATCTGTCACAAAGACTGTGAAATACATTTTCCTAACTACAGTACCTGGCCTAGGGTCTGGCTCATAATTGGCGCCCAGTGAATATTTATTAAAGTGGTTGAATCTCCTTAACTAAAACAGAGTACTGGTGGGGAGATGATACTTGGCATTCAAAAGCTCTGATTTAATGTCTGCTCGCCACAGGGTTGGAGTATTTCCACCGAGTAGGCACAACACCTGCCCATTAATCATGGACCAATTTCCCAGGTCATCAGTTTTCCTCAAGAAAATAACAAAAAGTGCAGGCTACTTCAGCTTCATTTACTGCCGAATGCGCCAGAGTGTATGAATGTACCTCACTTGAGGAAAACCGACTGGAAATGGTTAGATGTAAAAAGAATTAAAAAAAAAAAAAAGAGAGAGAGGGAGTTTTACCATTTGGATTTGTAGTGCATTGTGAGCCGTTCACTAATCGCACTGACCAGATCCATTGTGTTAGGCATAAGGGGTAACGTGATAACACAGATGGGGTGTACTGTGGGACTCTGTCCACCCGTTTCAAATGGCTGCTTTCCTAGACACACAGCCTCGCCCCTACTTTTGAACACCCGCACTCTTGACTTGCCATTTCACCTAAGCTCAGAATTTTTTTTTTTTTTGAGATAGAGATAGAGACCGCGTGAGCAGGGGAGGGTCAGAGAGAGAGGGAGACAGAGAATCTGAAACAGGCTCCAGGCTCTGAGCTGTCAGCACAGATCCCGACGCGGGGCTTGAAACCACGAACCGTGAGATCATGACCTGAGCTGAAGTCGGATACTTAACCGACCGAGCCACCCAGGCGCCCCTAAGCTCAGGATTTTTTTTTTTTTTTTCTAGGATAGAGAGAGAGAGAGAAAAACAGCGTGAGCAGGGGAGGGTCAGAGAGAGAGGGAGTCACAGACTGAAACAGGCTCCAGGCTCCGAGGAAACTCAGTACTATTTTCTAGAGTGGCTGCACCAGTTTGCATTCTCACCAGCAATGCAAAAGAGATCCTCTTTCACTGCATCCTCACCAACATCTATCATTGCCTGAGTTGTTCATTTTAGCCATTCAGACTGGCATGAGGTGATATCTCGTTGTGGTTTTGATTTGTATTTCCCTGATGATGAGTGATGTTGAGAATTTTTTCATGTGTCTGTTAGGCATCTGGATGTCTTCTTTGGAGAAGTGTCTATTCATGCCTTTGGCCCATTTCTTCACTGGATTATTCATTTTTTTGGGTGTTGAGTTTGATAAGTTCTTTATGGATTTTAGATAATAACCCTTTGTCTGATATGTCATTTGTAAATATCTTCTCAATTCTGTCAGTTGCCTTTTAGTTTTGCTGATTGTTTCCTTCACTGTGCAGAAGATTTTTATCTTGATGAGGTCCCAATAGTTCATTTTTGCTTTTGTTTCTCCAGAAACCTGTTGAGTAAGAAGTTGCTGCACCCTAGGCAAAAGGGATTTTACTTACTTTCTCCTCTGGGATTTTGATAGCTTCCTGTCTTCTGTTTAGGTCTTTCATCCATTTTGAGTTTATTTTTGTGTATGGTATAAGAAAGTAGTCCATCATTCTCCTGCATGTTGCTGTCCGGTTTTCCCAATACCATTTGCTGAAGAAACTATCTTTATTCCATTGGATATTCTTCTCTGCTTTGTCAAAGATTAGTTGGCCATACATTTGAGGGTCCATTTTTAGGTTCTGTATTCTGTTCCATTGATCTAAGTGCACAAATTGATGATTACAGTTTTGTAATACATCTTGAAGTCTGGAATTGTGATGCCTCCAGCTTTGTTTTTCTTATTCAGGATTGCTTTGGCAATCTGGTTCCATACAAATTTTAGGATTTTTTGTTCTATCTCTGTGAAGAATGTTGGTGCGATTTTGATCGGATTTGCATTGAATATGTAGATTCCTCTGGGAAGTATTGCCATTTTAACAATATTTTTTCTTCTAATCCATGAGCATGAAATGTTTTTCTTTTTTTGTGTGTCTTCTTTAATTTGTTTCATAAGCTTTCTGTAGTTTTCAATGTATAGATTTTTCACTTCTTTGGTTAGGTTTATTCCTAGGTATTTTATGGCTTTGGGTGCAGTTGTAAATGGGATTGATTACTTGATTTCTCTTTCTGTTGCTTCATCATTGGTGTACAGAAATGCAACCAATTTCTGTGCATTGATTTTATATCCTGTGACTTTGATGAATTCCTGGATCAGTTCTAGCAGTTGTTTGGTGGAGTCTTTTGGGTTTTCCGTAAAGAGTATCACGTCATTTGCAAAGAGTGAAAGTTTGACTTTCTCCTTGCCAATTTGGATGCCTTTTATTTCTTTGTGATGCCGAGTATTTATGTTTCCAAAGTATGGAAAGTGGCTAGGATTGCAAGAGTGGACATGCCTGTCATGTTCCTAACCTTAGGAAAAAAGCTCTCAGTTTTTATCCAAAAAGGATGATGTTAGCACTGGGCCTTTTATATATGGCTTTTATGATCTTGAGGTATGATCTGAAGGTGTGCTAATTTTATACAAGCATCTGGAAAAGGGAAATCTACATAGGAAGTAAAGAGTGGAAACCTGAAAATCAGTTATTACTGGACAAGGGACCCATTTGTCCCTGTCCCCAATTTTGTTGTCTATGAAACTGTCATTTAGTGGCATGAAACCACTAAAGATTTTCACATCATTCTGAAACAACAGCAGCCTCTTTGGTAAACCAATCACATTTTCTTGGAATGAGCTCAAAATAATGTTTTGGAATAGCAAACTGATTAATTTTGTCATTAAAGTTAGACAGGAGATAATATTACTCATGCATTTAAATTACTCAGGCATCAAAATGAGTAATTCTCAATACCTATAACACAGAAAAGTATGTCCCTCTATTTCAAGAATGTAAAATCAGAGACAAAGTCATTACCGATATTTTATTTGGAGAAGAAACAGAATGAGTTCTTGACAAACTTACTAAATAGCACCTTTTAGATATTACAGATTGTCAATGACATATGATGTGATTGAGCAGCCAGCATCCCATGGGCATGCTTAGAGATGCCACACTTTACAGTGAGTGGTAACATTATTTTGAGCAGAGTATAGATCTGCTTTTGGCAAAGGTAGTTTAAATAAGGAAATGTACCCAATAATTTCTGATTATGTTTTTCTCTAAAAGCACACACTAAAGAAGAGAGATTTCTCATAACTAACACCTGTTTTTGTGAGTCACAAGGTAAACTAGAAATGGCTCATTGGGGTCAGAACTGAAGATGCACCAGCTACGTGGGCCACAAAAAAGGGCTTTTCCATAGGAATGGAAGAGACTGCTCCTGGATGCCAGTCCACACACCAGCTTATTCCTAGAGAACAGGTGGTAATCAGCAATATACCTACAGATCTTGATTCGGTGACTGTGATTCCATTGTAAACCCTGAGGATATGTCTCTTCAGCCTGCTGTTCAAAGAAAGAGGCAACAAGTATGAGACTCACTCTACATAAGTTTGCCGACTCTCGAGAGGAAAGGTGCTTACGCCTGAGTGATTGAATAAAGTATGAAATACAACTTTTTTTCATGGCACTGTTTACATCAGCAAAAACCACCTCTACCATTTTAAGTGACTTGCTCAAATGGAATGTTTCAACATTCTAGTCAGTAGCTGGATGCCTTGAATCTATCATCCTAGAGATAAAATATAATTTTTAATGTTTACAAAAATATATCAGATTTATTAAGAAGACTGAATTACGGTGAAGCCAGCATTGTCATCAAGAATTTGGATCTTTCCCAAAATTTGATTATTTTTTTCTCCCAGATGGAAAACAAATCAATAATATATAATTGAGCATTTTTTAAAAAACACATCCAAATGCCAGAGCAGAAGACTATAAATACATTAAGAATTAAAGCACCTGAAAGTGGATTGTTAATCTACTTCCTGCTGTTTCCCAAATTTAAACATTTAGCGTTCCAGTTTGGGACATGATATCCCAAGCTAGTATGTGACAGAAACTTGAAAGTAACCTTCAGTGAATTCTCTCTCCATCTTGCCAGGCTCTGCACTGATCCTAATATCCAGAATTGTCTGACAGTCACCAAACACTCCCATTTCTGATGATCTATAACTGTAAAGATTTACTATTTACTATTTTGGGGGCACCTCTGTGACTCAGTCAGTTAAGCTTCTGACTTCACCTCAGGTCATGATCTCACAGTTTATGAGTTAGAGCCCCATGAAGGGTTTTGTGCTGACGGCTCAGAGCCCGGAGCCTGCTTTGGATTCTGTGTCTCCCTCTCTCTCTGCTCCTCCCACACTTGCATTCTGTCTCTCAAAAATAAACATTAAAAAAAGATTTCTTATTTTCATTTTATAAAAAAAAAATTAGAACGTAAACCAAGTAGATGTGAAAGATGACTGACAGCTTAAGGTGCATTTATCACAGAGGTAGGTATCCACGTATTAGTACTTTGGTGAAAGATGGAAAACTATATTGTCCATTATATGGCTACAAAACAGTAATATTTAACTTGTAAATATTTTTATATCATATTTGCCTTATTTGAAAGATTTTTATAGAAGGCTATGTACGCCCTGACACTCACAAAAAGCTTCCTGGGGCTAAGATGAAAAAGATATTCTACTTCAAGTGTAGATAAATGAAATCACAAAGAATTGTACTGGGGTTTGGAATAAAACACTCCTGGTAATAAACCATGTGACTTTGTTTTCTGCCTATGGATCCCTGAGGAACCCCTTCAGAGAGAATGGAAAACATGAGGGAGAGGGCTATGAGAGGTCAGGATTTGAGGATCCTGGGTTTCTGGCCATTTCCTTTCTTCCATTATAAGTTACTAGGGTGATTTAAATTTTATAAAATAAATCGCTATTGTTTTGAAAAAAATTGTTTTATAACAGAAGATTTTGTAGCATGTATGCTAGCTAAATTGGAATCCTTTTACTCATGTTTTAATATCTATTATTATTGCTTACTGCAATTTCAATAATGACAATGCTTCCTACTCTCATTGTCTATTAAAACTTAGAATTCCATAATCGTGCAGCTAAACTCTTACAGTGATAATAATGGTCATGTGTCTGTAGGTTCCTATGCAGAACATTTTTATTGCATATGTCTTCATTTCAGTAATGCAAGGGTAAGCATTTGTTTCCGATACAATTGCAAGCTGTTCTTAATGTAAACATCAGTATTCCATCAGGCTTACAAATCCACAAGCAACAGCTCGCCAGTAAGCATCAGCACTGTTATCTCCATTCCTCCAGGGGATACATTTTCACTTTGGTAATTTTGCCTGTATTTTTAGAATTAAACGTGTGCTTCTCTCACATTGGAGTGAGGAGGGGCATGCTCATTTATCATTAAGCAGACAGTCTGTTTTCTAAGACTTAAAGGGAGAGTGAGAGAGAGAGGGTGAGGGTGGCGGAGAAAAGAAAAAACTCTGCTGTCCATCCTTTGAGAGTTTTCCAGCGTTTTGGACGTCTGTCCATGGTAGCATATACCAGGCTGCACTCATTTTAGGTGCTAAAACAAAAAGGAGAGGGGAAGAGAAGGGAGGGGAGAAGAGACAGTTGTTCCTCCTATCAAATGGCCAAACCAGCTTTGGTTTTAGCACTATTTTGGTATCTATGGTCAGCATTGAGGTGTCAGTTTCTAGAATAGAATAGGAACTGAATGGATTGGCTAGTACTGGGAAGAGCAGGCAAGTTAGAATAGGAGCCATCTGTTTTCTTCTCTCTTTTCTCTGTTTTTAATCATTTCAGCCTAATGCTCTTTGCCAGTAAACCATATTACTCCTACTACCACTCCCTAATAATAAGAAGTCTAATTTAATAAGTAAATAATCTAAACTATGCCAATTATTTTACACATATTACTTCATCTAGAACAGTCATAACTCCTTTGAGGCAGTTGTAACTTCCTCCAATGTTCAGATTAGGTCATGAGGGCATAGAGTTCAATAGTTGGCCTGACATGATATGGCAACTACATATGGAACTGTCATCCCAATATAGAGTCAAAGACTTTAAAGCTTTAACTGATGTACTATGACAGGCCAATTTCCTAAACCTTTATATTATTTTGTTCTACAAAAAAAAATATTGTGAGGCTTAAGAAGAAAATCTATACATTTTCCTTCCATCAACATTAACTAAATAAGTTGTTTTATTAGGCTCTCTGGGGAATGTGTATGTGAGACATGGATTCTTTCCTCAAGGAACTTGGAATCTAAGGATAGAGATTATGTAGATGAAAAAGTAATTGTAACACGGCAAAAAGTGGTATGACAAAAGAAGTATAGATGAAGTTTGTTTGGTAGAGAAGTAAACCTGCAGCTGGGAAGATCAGAGAATCTTTATAGTACTGGTCTGATATAGCCAGACACAGGAATGTAAAGGAAGGGGTACCAACTAACAGGCAAATATGGATACCATATTTTTACATTTTAGAAGTTTCCCCCAGTCTCATCATAGACAGGGGTAGCAAATGTTGTGTGTCCTTGAGCAAATTATATTCTCTCTTTGAGCCTATCTCCTTTCCTATAAATTGAAGGGAATAGCCTGTAGAACAAAAGAAGCTATAATCTATGACTCTGTGTTCAGATTCTGATTGGATTGATTGCCAAAGGGAGAAGGAATCTAGGGGAGGAAAGAGAGAACCATTATATGCTCTTGAGTGACGTTGCAGAGGAAGGGTAAGGTGGACTTGGTTGAGCTGAGAGAAGATGGAATCTCTTCTATAAGCCCAGAGAAATCCCTGATTCTGGGATGAACCTGCCCATAACCATGAGAGGATAATACATGATGTCCATTTTGTCCTCACCCTCTGGGGAACTGTACTTTTTGTCTTTCCTTTGACTTGTATGGTAAAATTGTCAGAGTCTGGCCTTTGAATTTAGGCTACTTTTGGGGGCTGGTTGGTAGGCTGCCTGGTCTTGGATGACCTCCACCCATTATATTTCTAGGTGAAATTTCCATGATACTACAATTGAAGAAATGTAGATGAAGTTACCAGCCACAATGCTGGTGGATAGTAGGGATCCAGTAAATATCTACCGGGAGTCAGGAAAGAGGTGCTTGAAACAGACTGTAACCAAACCCAAGTTCATCTATCCAATGCACGGCGAAGACAGTCAGTGAGACATGGAGCATGCAGCAAGGAAAGGGTTTATTCAAGAGGCAGCCAAACTAAGAGATGGAAGTGAAAACTTCAAATCCACCTACCAGAAGAGGAGAGTCAGAAAAATTTAAAGGAAAAGGAAAAGAGGTCTGCAGCTGTCAGTATTAGTCCTGTTAACTTTGGTTGCTGCTTTCAAAGCTAAGGGCAATTTTCCAAATGATCTAGCATCTTCTTCTCTGGTGATAACAACGGAAGGGTCCTGCTAGAGATTCGAGACTTTCTCTCCCATCAGCCACCCTTTTCACATTTTATTGGCAAAAGGGTACTGTGCAATCTCCAAAGGGAACTCTGCCATCAACATAGACATCACATCAATGGGCAATTAAGCATCCATTAATAAAAATGTGCAGACTGTGTCCTCAGGAAAGTGAAAAGGAAATAACATTAAGTGGAAAAGCCAAATAAAAATTATTATATCCACTCTATAATTACTACAATGGTTACACATGGAAAGATGTAAAACAGGCTGAGGAATAATGAAAATCGTTGTGTAAGCCGAAGGAATAAAGATAAAATTCCTGGCGAAGCCGTTTCAATAATAAACTCTTTTTCTAATGAATATATCATGGTACTTTCTCTTATTGTTGCTAAAACCCCAAACTATGCAGAAAATGTAAAAAATCCCTATATAATCTCACCCCTCCCCCAAGGACTAAGATTTAGCAGACTTTTAGCAGACTGATGGAATACTTCCAGATTTCAATGCATATATGAGCATACCTACATATATTTCTCCAAACACGGAACCATATTTTGCATTCTGTTTTATATATTCTTTTTTTTTAATATCAATAGTGTTTTTGAGAGTGGAAACAGTGTAAGTTTATAAAATCTTCAAACAATAGAAGATAATCAATTTAAATACAAATAATTCTAGAGGTTCAAATACAAATGACAAGGTATAGTCTTTTCCTTGATTGCCATCGAGATTCCAATCAGGTGGAGTCCCATGGCTCCTAAATGCCGCAGCCTGGTAATAAAGCTCTGTCCTCCAAGGTCAGGAAGAAGGGCAATGGAGGAATTCTGATGGTGTGGGGGAAGGGGACTTTAGCCCCATCTGTCATTTTGTGCCTGACCCATCCAAACAAGGCTCCATGGAGTTCTCCACCGTGAGGAGGGAAGACGTTGCCTTTTTTGTTAATTAAATAGATGTGAGCCCAGGGAGCCTGTAAGTGAGCCGCAAAGAGGCAACTGGTGAAAAGCTGCTACAGATGTGCCAGCAGGCTCCACAGGCTTGGTTTTGATTTTCTGTGTTTACACCCTACATTCCGAGGAGACCTGCTATCCATATTCTGCAGGTCTCGAGCCTGTGTGCCTTCTCTCCCAAGGGATGCTTCTCAGCTAATGGGAGGCTCTTATTCATTATCCTCGTGTCATTCTAGCTAATAGGACTGAGGGTTTTCTGAGGTCACATGGCTGCGCTGCTCCGTCTTTGAACCAGGCAGGCTGGAAAAATGCCTTCTCCTTCTGCTCTGTAACTACTTGAGTAATGACATAATGTAAGGTTATGCAGCGCGGCATATGGCATTTCCTTGGAGAGTAGAATCGTAGATTGGAAACCTCGGAAATTAGTCTTTAGGTAGAACAGCCTCACGGAAGCCTCTCAGATAGAGTAGGCTTGCTATTTTTTAACACAGCCCTGGTAGGTTTGGGCATCTATGAATGCTGGCCACTGTAAGCATTTATATTGTTCTGAGGTGAGAGTGCAATGCACGCATCAGATCCTCAAAAGATTTGCAGCACCCTAAAATGTAAAAAACCATCACATTATAGATCCTAGACCTGCTCTAGCACACATTGTTGTTGCCTGGGCCAGATTCCCTCAGTTTTCTTTTGCTATTTCAAGCACACGCTTCCCCCAATTCCATAGGGCTTTTGCTTCTAAAAGCTCATACCCGTGAGCCTGTGACTCTTCAGAGGCTCGTTGCTTACTCTGAAAGCTGAATACCTGGAGTTTACGTCCCCTTGGTCAACGATAGGCTGGTGAAGAATGAAAGCCAGCTACGTTGTCTCCAGTGGGGACAATCCGATGTGTGCTTTATACTCCAGTGTGCCTGTAGAATCAGGCTGGAGCTGGAGCTTTTCCAGAGGTTGCTTTTCTTCTTCCCCGTCCACATCTTCTTTCCCTCACTACTGTCCTAGGTTTTCCTGGGAGCGCTTTCTTAATAACTTGCACAGAAATCCTAGTCTCAGGGTCTCCTCCTGAGGAAGCTGCCCTAAGATAACTGCGGTTGAATGCCAGCAAGTCCCTCTGCCCCTGAACCTCTTAAAAAACAACAGATCACAGCCAACAAGCCAGATGGGTTGTCATGGACAAGCTGGAGGCACAATAAGAGGCAAAGCGCATATGAAACAGATAGATGGGCATATAAGTAGGACAGCAAAAAAGGAAAGAGGAAAAAGAATGGTAAGGGAATCGTTCATTTATTCACTTGGTACCATGTAACACTGGACAACGTGTTAAATAAGAACGAAAGAATCTTGGTTCTTCTTCGGACTCCATAAATTATGAGCTGTTTGACCTTAAACAAGTCACTCAAACTCCCTGAGCTTCAAGCATTCTCAGTGTAGAGCAGCTCTCATAATACCTAGTTCATAGGCTTATTGGAAGAATCAAATAAAGCAATGGAAGTGAAAGCATCTGAAAGTCATAGAGCATAATGAAATGCCGCCTTTATGTAGCATCTGTTTGTCTCATGATTTAGGACTACATTTGTATGGAACGGAGTACAAAACGCACTTAAGGTATGACACTGTCATACAAGAGGTTTGAATTGAACTGGAGAAACAAAACAAGCACAAAGGAAATAGCTGGATAACAGGTAAGCACGTATCAATATACAGAAGTATGTAGACATCGAAGGCAAAAGACATTTCAGAAGGTGGGTGAGGTCACACTTGCCCTGAGGGAAAGCCCCATGGCTTTAAGTCATTTCCTTCTGTTAAATGCTTCCCAGCCACCTGTTCTCCTTCTTGGAACACTCCTCACATTGTTAGAAATTGGTTATTGAATGTCAAGCTTTTCTGCCAGATTGTAGAGTACGAATCATATCCAAATTATTCACCTAGGAGTCTCCAGTGCCTAGCACATAGTTGGGGCACAAGAAATATTTCTTAATGAATAATGATATGAGGTGAACATTTTAGGGCAGTTAGAACTTGGATAGGCAATCCAAAAATATGCTGCAATGTGAATGAAAGGAGAAGCAAAACATAAAACTATCTAGACCCAAGCAGGGCTCGTAGTCAGCATAGCAGGAGAAAATTCGGAGATAGAGGGTAAGGACCACACTCTAAAATGGCTTTGACTGACAGAGCAATTGACCTTTGCCCATGAGGAGTCACTGGGGGTTTCGTAGCAGAAAGATGTGATGGGATCAGTGCAGTAGGAAGATCCTTCTGGCAGCAGGTGTAGGGTATGCTGTAGGGATATGTGGATTGGTGGGATGGAGCTGATGCATGGGGGGCCAAGCAGTCAGACTAAGATGTAATTCATCACCAGGGGCACCTATCCTGTCTCAGTTTCCCTTTCATAATTTAACCAGAGATTAAACTTTTGTGTTGAAGGATGTGCAGTCTCCATTCCTCACTATTTTCCAACAAACGAATTGGCGAAGAACAGATTTACAGAAAACCAGAAGGTGAAATCAACCACGTGTTTGATGCCTTCATCTTCAGGCTTCCTTCCAGTAGCATTTGGCCTGTGCTTAACCCCTCCACAGGCAAAGAGCTCACTACCTTCTAACAGCCTGTTCCAAGCCAGCATTATTGGCATTATTGAAATACAGGGCACGCTCACATGATTGGCCATTTGTTTCAAGAAACTCCACAAGAATTCTCTTGCCCTTGGTATGGGACTGGCAGTCAGAAGACTCAGATTCTATTTGTTACTTCATAGATGACATTGGGCAAGTCATTTCTTCTAAGTTTACTTTAATCTTCTCACCTTCCAAATGATGATGTTGGACTAAATTGTTGATTTTCAAACTGGGTAATCATCGCAACCACCAAAGAAACTTGTTAGAGCCATAGCAAACCTCCTGAATCAGAATCTTTGAGAGCTGGGCTCAGGAATCCTATCATTCATAAACCCAAGTGATCTTCTTGTGAAGCTAGCCTGGGTCTGGTACAGGTAGAGACATCTGGGACCCGGTGAACTAGATGAGCCCCTCTGTCTCCTCTGCTTCTCCAAACTCAATTCTAGGATTTTGTTCTGTGATTCCCATCTTAGTAATAATAGAAACAGTTACGTAACTATAATCTATTTGCCATGATATACCAGCCCAGGTTTTAAAAGCAAAGGTGAGGAGGGTATCACTAACAATGTAAAGAATTTTTCTCTAACTCTACCCCTTCTTGTATTTGGGAGAATCACTGAGACATCACAAACACCCCATTTCGGTTCCAGGGATATTCTGCTCTTCTGCTCAGGCTCTGCTTCTGATGAGCGGCCCTCACCCCAGAGGGACATGTGTATCATCTCTGAAACACAAGAATTCCTCCAAAAATGATGTTGGTGCTATTGTTCTCACTACATCCTGCTGATGGTTATCCTATGCTTGCCAGCAGTGTTACCATGAGTCACAGCCACGAAGCCCACTGAGATTGCTGATGAAGGGGCCACAGGCATCACTAAGTTACAAGTAGATCAGACGGGTTTCATCTCATGTGCTGACTCAGACCAACTGAGAATCCCACACCTGCGTCTTGTTTTGCGGGAGATGCCATGACCACTTAATTATGTCTGTTATGAGCACAAGGATGAAAAACGATGGTGTGCCCAGAATGTACCGTCTAGTCCAAATCCCGTTTTTTATTTTTGGCCCTTTGTTTTGCTTTATAGATGAGAACACCAAAGCCCAGAGAAAGACTTTCCCAAATTTCCACAAGTATTGTGGAGACACAGTTTCTCTCAGGCAAAATTTTTGGTTGGAGGCAGCTGGCCAAGATGCAGAACTTGAGGCTTGTAGTATCTTCTTGTGTGTGTGTGTGTGTGTGTGTGTGTGTGTGTGTGTGTTTCCCTTTAGAAACCCAGACATCACTCCACATTGTAATGCAATGCCTCTTGTGCATAGTCTGTGTGAGCTTTCCAGATGTTTATCTGTCCTTTCCAAGTTAAAAGGAAATTCTCTACAGGATTTATCCAGGCAGCATGATCTCAGGACATCACTTACTGCATTTTCTAATAGTTGCTATTTCTCCGTTGTTAAAGGGTCAGCTATAAAATGACGCTTCCTTTACTGAAAGCCTGTACTGCTGGACAGATTAGATACTCAAGGGATTTGCAGTGCACTGTTGAGCCTTTAACCCCTGGGTCACTCTTTCATCTCTCACCCAGATTAGGCCTGACAGCTGTTCAGAAGTCTTCTTGGAAGGGAATGCCCAGCCACTTGCCTCAAGACAATCAACGCCGAGAGAAAACCTTTTGGAATATCTTGACGTACATTTTATCGTCCCTTTTACTCAAGCTGTCTGTCATTCCACAAATCAACAGAGATCCATGACGTCTGGGTGAAATTTAGTTGACACAGAACAAGGAGGCACTGACCACTAAAGCAGGTACTGGCTGTCTGATCCAAAAGCTCTGGCCACAGGCCACGGGTCAAAAGATTTCACCACACGTGATCCTGATTTCAGGGTAGGTGCTAGGAAAACATCACTTCTTAAAGAAGAGGTTCTTTGTCATATTTCCGTAGAGTTCTTTACTCTCCACCGTGCCCACTTCCCACAGTGATGCTCAGAGCAATAATGGTACATCTTACGGGTTGAAATTGTACAATGTCTTGCTTGAGTTCAACCTACTCAGAGATCTAGCCTAGAATTCACCTCAGAAATTTTATCGAGTTGCACGATGATTATTGGGGTTGTTGATTCCATGATAGGAATAAAGACTTAAGTGGGAAGGAATACATTATAAATGGGATTTTTAAATACTATTGACCCAGAACAATAATTCACAACTTTTCCAGTTAAAGGACACCTCATACTCAGGAACTCTTCGACCATAACTGTGCTCCTTCCTTTAGTACTCATGGAATGGCAAACTGTTTATATACTTACATATCTCTGGAATTCTTGTAATAAACCCTAGTCTGCCACATTCTCCCTCCACCTTCTCACAGATTGGGAGCCTCTGACACTGTGGATTTATGCGTATGTGCATCTTATAGGTGAGAGTATCTGTTGAAATAACCCGACAAAGTCTCTGTTCCTACAATTATGTTTTGTTTTCATAAATGTACACCAGTTGTAAAAATAGGATGTAGGAAGAAAAGCAGGCCATTGACAATTTTCAACCCAAGTTATTATTTATTTGTATTTATTTGTATCTCAAATCTTTTTTTTTTAATGTTTGTTTATTACTGAGAGACAGAGAGAGACAGAGCATGAACATGGGAGGGGCAGAGAGAGGAAGAGACACAGAATCCGAAACAGGCTCAAGGCTCTGAGTTGTTAGCACAGAGCCCAATGTGGGGCTTGAACTCACAAACTGCGAGATCATGACCTGAGCTGAAGTCAGATGCTCAATCGACTGAGCCACCCAGGCGCCCTATCCCAAATCTTTCAATGGGAGATTAAGTTCAGCTCAATTGATCCCCATGACACACTTGCTCTGATAATGCTGTTGTAGTTTCATTATTTCTTCTACTTTCATAACTATCATTAATAAATTAGGGATAACCATAGAGTATTATTAGACTTTTCTTTATCAAAGAAAGGTATTATGAAAGGAAGGTATTTTGGAGAATTGTGGTGTAGAGGAGAGAACATTGGATTAATAGTAAGAAAACCTGTTCTTATTATCAGGCTGAGTATTTGGTCATATGACTCAACCCTCCTGAGCAACAATTTTGTCATCTATAAATTGAAAAAATAATTCCCGTTCCTGCCTCACAGCAGAGTGAAGGAGATCACATACATTAATGTACACAAAAGAACCCACAGGCTTTAAAGTTTTGCCGTGTGGCTTGTGATACATCTTTTATTGTTATAAAAGTAATGGTAGTTTATTATGGAAAATTGCAAAAGGTAATAAAACATGAAGTCAGTTAATATTAACTCATGATCTCACTATTCAGAAGTATTCCCTGTAAAAATTTTGACATGTGAATTTCCGCACAGTTTTTGCTCTCCACATGAGCGGGTGAGAGTGTTTAAAAAATTGAAGTCTGTGAGCATGGTTTTATGATGTGCTTTTTTTCACTTAAGAAATCTTGAGTACGATGGGCTGAAGTGTGTTTCCCTAGATATTGTATGTTGAGGCCCTAATCCACAGTGTGGCTGTATTTGGAGATAGGGTCCTGTAAGAGGTAAGTTAGGTTAAATGAGGTCATAAGGGTTGGGGCTTAATCCAATATGACTCACATCTTCTATAAGAGGAAGAGATACCCAGGATGTGTGCACAAGAAAATAATGGCTATGCGAAGACACAGGGAGAAGCTGGCCATCTGCAAGTCAAGGTCAGAAACGTGAGAAATAAAAATTTCTGTTGTTTAGGCCACGTTTCTGTGTGTTTTGTTATGGCATCTCCAGCAAACAAGTACGCTGGGCATTTCTGTTTAAATATTCTTAAAGAATTTTATTTTTAATGTCCACCGATTCATCAATTGGATTTAATTGTGTAACGAATCCCTTATTTTGATGATTTAGTCATTCTTAATTTTTCTTGTAATAAATAATGCTCCTAAGATCCTTATACATTGGTAAACTTTGTTTGTTTGTTTTTGTGCAAAATGCTTTCCAAAAGGAGTGTAGTATAAGTTAATGGGAATCAACTATGGGAATTCTTTTACTATTTGGCATCTTTTCCGAGTTAAAAATTATTTTAAAATAAAAGTTAAAGAGAGAGAGAGACAGAGAGAAACCCCATAACAAGGATGGAATATGTCTAGAATATTTATACAAGTATTATCTGCAGCCGTTATTATTTAGGTACAAGACCAGGCAAGCCTTCTCGGAGATCGATATTCTGATTACAAATACCATCCATCAAACAGAGACTCTACCATAAATGCTTTGCATTGGTAGGAAATTGACACTCTGGTGCACAAAAGGGATGGGAAAGAAAGGATGCTCCACAGAAAGTATCTTTCTAAAAATTATTGCTCCTGCACAGAGAAGAGCAAATGCAAGAGTGGAGGTGAGATCAGCACCTTTGGTGGTTTCTTCCTTGATTGTATAAGCCGTGGCCATAGGTACCTGTCTCCCTATGTCTCCCATATTATGAAAAGATTTACCCTGGCTCTTATAATGCTTCTTGGGATTGGGGGGAGTGAGATAATTCAGTTAATGTCCAATATTTACTAAGCACCTAATGCATACAAAGTTTTGTACATACAAAGAAGTCAATAAGGATGAGTTCTTACCCTTCTAGGTGGACAAGCTAGGAAGACAGATTAATTGGACAACAAATAGGGACAAACAGGGTATTGCTAAGCAGAGTCGGATGGCAATACCTCGCATGTGAAAGGAATGCCGTGGGGCCAGGGAGGTAGGGTGCCTGGGGTACGATGCAGGATGCCTCAGGGTGTGAGAGCCACAAATCCTATAGTGTAGATTTGGGATAATGAGGGAGCCATCAAGAATTTTCTATTTGATTTGTATTTAAAGATCACTGAGAAAACTGTAAGGGATGAAAAGAGTAGAAGAAAATATATCGCGCCTGGTTCAAGAGTGGCAGAGGGGAAACAGTGGCCTCTCTACCCCAACTCCTCACATTCCAGAGCCAGAAAAATAGGAGTTACGTGTCTTTCACACATACAAGGCAGTGAGACGAGGCGATCAGACAAAAGAATCCACACATTTTGTTTCCGAGTGCTTGGCAGATAGGATTAATATTTGTCAAGGCACAGAAAACTGGTTCACTCTTCACTTGAGTTTATACATAATGCACCTTTATTTGTAAGGTATCGGTCCTGTATTTGCCAATCTTGATGTGACTTTCGGGAAGGTATGTACCCTCTCTGAACCTCAATGTTCTCCTTTGTCTAATACGGGTAAGAATTACCTACCTCATAAGGATCGTGAAAGCATTAAGTGAGATAATGCATGTGAAGGTGTTAGCTATAAAGTGTAATACAAATGTCATGATTACTATACTAATTCTATATTTCTATTTTATTCGGTGGGAATGACAGAGAAAACATTCTGTACTCTTTTACCAGAAGGTGGCAGCATGTGGTTTGCTAGGCACATCCTCTCTCTTAAATCTAGGAGGTATTTTCTGGAGACTTCTTCAAGCAACCATGAAAATCTTATGGGAAGACCCTGATTCTTCCGTCTTACTTTGTTTTGTTTGGGACGATAGGGGGATAAATACAGAGAAAAGTTGTAGGAAACCAAGTCTTCTAAGAAGCTCAATTAAGGAGAATGCATTCTTTTCCTGGCCCCACCTCTGCAGGGCATGTGACATTCAAGGCCCCACATTTGTTTGTGTCTTCTTAATATAACTTCATGGTTGCTTGGTGTTTGAAGCAGGGGCTTATGGTTTTATGGATCTGATTAATGCTTTTATCTGATTGTCTTGTCTTCTACATGTTAATCACATCAGCACACTCACGTGTATTAACTGAACATGCTGCAGAGAAGATCTGAAGAAAATTTCAAAGCCAGACATATCCTTCAGGATCTTATAGCCTGTCTTATTGGGAAGTCTGAGCATAAAAGGGTTTGAAAATAGCTACAAAATAATATATCAACGTGACCAAACAAAGGTGCTACTGGCTGAATGTTGGAGGCCCCACAAATACAGAAATGGTCAGAGTAAGACACGTGGTACAAAGGCTCTTTGGAGGAAATGTATTTGATCTGTTACTCCAAATGAGAAAAACGCATGTGATGTTTTATAACCTGTTCCACTGCACACACAGCCCATAAACAGACCCAACATACCCTGCACCCCCCACGGTGCTCTACTTATATATATGTATATGTATCTCCCTAGAATAATGTTTTCTTTGGATTTTGTTAAAATATATTATTTCCTATTATTTCTTATAATGATATAAGACAGTTAATCTGGATATATTGCAAAACTAAGGCTTTGGAGAACAGGGACGGCTTCTCTCTAAATATCTCTATAGTGTGTCTAGTAAAATTAAATAGCAAGTAATTTTATTGATAAGTAGTTTTATTGATAACGTGGAGATGGAACATGTGTCAAATCTAGGAACAACCATCTTTTTAGAAAAATTTTTAAAAGTTTATTTAAAGTGCATGAATAGGGAGGGGCAGAGAGAGATGGAGACACCAGATCCGAAGCAGGTTGCAGGCTCTGAGCTGCCAGCCCAGAGCCCGACTGGGAGCTGAAACTCTTTACCATGAGATCACGACGTGAGCTGACATTGGGCGCTTAACCGACTGAGCCACCCGGCACTCCTCTTTAACCATCTTTTTAAAAGCTGCTTTCCAGGGGCACCTGGGTGGCTCAGCTGGTTAAGCATCTGACTTCACTCAGGTCGTGATCTCAACAGTTCGTGGATTCGAGCCCCAGATTGGGCTTTGTGCTGACAGCTCAGAGCCTGGAGCCTGCTTTAGATTCTGTGTCTCCCTCTCTCTCTGCCCTTCCCCTGCTTACGCTCGGTCTCTCTCTCAAAAATAAATAAATATACACATATTTTTAAAAATTGCTTTCCAGTTCTCTACTTGGATAACCACTGTTCTCTAGACTTGGTTTTATTTCCCATCTTGACAATGATGATAATACCATATGATGGTGTTGTCACGAAACCCAAGTTAAGTATGAAGTACAGTCCGATTTATGCTTATTGTTTGATTTTTGTTAAGTATGGAGACAATGAAAGATTTCTTTTAATTTTAGGAACTATGTACGAGTGACATGAAGTGCATAGTTTGTGCCGATGAATCCAAAATTGACAGTAGGCCAGATTCGGTTTCATTAGGAAGGAGCCCAGGACCCCACACATGATTCAATCCCTGTGATCATTGTGCCTGGGACATAGAACTGGGAACGTATCCAGGTCTATAAAATTTCTCCTGCAGCCCATAAAATTTATAATTAACCACTGCCACCATGTTCATTTCCAAATTTTTTAAAAAAAACTATCTGATTTTTGCCCTGGATCCAATTGAAATGGCCTTCTATCGGGATAAGAAGCAAAGATTTATCAACCCAGGCATTTATTTTGTCTGTGAGATTAAACCAATAATTAAACCATATGGAAAGAGGTCATCCTAGCCTGCAGGGGACATTTGCTAACACACAGGTTGACCTGTGAAAGTTGTTTCCCTTTCCTGAATCTCATTTTATCCATATGCAAAAAAATAAATAAATAAATAAATATAATAAAAATTAAAAAAGGAGATGGCAGGGGCGCCTGGGTGGCTTAGTTGGTTAAGCGTCCGACTTTTGCTTGGGTCATGATCTCGCGGTTCGTGGGTTCGAGCCCCGCGTCGGGCTCTGTGCTGACTGCCAGCTCAGAGCCTGGAGCCTGTTTCAGTCTGTGACTCCCTCTCTCTCTGACCCTCCCCTGCTTGCTCTGTCTCTCTCTCTGTCTCCTAGATATTAAAAAAAAAAAAAAAAAAGGAGATGACATAGATTGTCTCTGAGGTCTCTTCTGTGATTCTGAGAGAGGTCAAGTTCTGGCAGTTGACCAGGATTCAGTATCAGGCTCTTTCCTGCAAGGAGTAGGGAGGGTCTTTTTAACAGTTTTGTTCACCGTGTGTATTTGTATCACCACCTGAATTGGCTAGTTGACTGGCCCCTGGCCAATAATGGGACCTATCATGAAAGTCCATCACCAGATAGACCCCTTCCCCTCCTGGTTTGGAAGCACCATGCAGGTAGTGAAAACTTCATTTCAGAGCTGCCTAGGGCCTCCAGCAAATGTAGAAAACATGAATGCTGCCTCTGATGATGAATGTCCCCACGCTAGGGCAATTAACATCTATGGATCATCTATGAGTTTTGGCTCTGGTCCTCATACTGGCATGAGCCCTGGGCCTGAGCTTCAGTTTACAGGTATTTAAAATGAAAGAATAAAATGTAAGAAAAGCAGCTGACTACATTACCTGTGGTCTTCGTCAGGTGGCCTAATAGATGTGAATTTTTATACAGATACATCATTCAACATTAATTGAGAGTCCACAACAGAAAAGTAATGTGGTTTTTAAGGACATTTCAAGTTGTTTTGGGGAAGCAAGAATGTAAAAAGAGTAATGTAACAAAAGACTAAAATTGGTAAGTTTAGAAAAGGAGTACAAAATGGCATGAGTAGAGAGAATGTCCATGTAGGTCACTACGTCCACAGAGAAAAGAAGTTAAACCAAAAGAGAATCTCAACAGGTAAGGAACTACTACAGGGAAAAAAGCGTTTCATAAAATAGCTACTCATGAGTATAAACATCAGAAAATACCCCTAAAAAACTTTCCAAGTTAGAAAGATGCCACATGCTGGGAACCTAAAACAAATGTCATTAATAACATTAGAAACATTCCTAGTTAAACATGAAGTTACAGGTGTACACCATATTTACAGCTGTTACGTCCCCATACACTATGCTAGAGATTCTACCCCATGACATATGACAAAATAAAGGGAAAACAAGCCTATTAACTATGGGAAAAGAAGCAACAAAAAAAGGCTCATTGTTTGTAGATAATATGATCATCTATCTAGAAAATCCATGATAATCCATTTTTAAAATTAAGACTATTGAGATATATTTAACATATTATTGTATTAAAATTTAATATTGCTATATTTAACATCGGTAGCTTTCCTAAATATTAGCAAAATCAATTAGAAAGTATAAAATAAAAATTGCAATTACAATAGCATCCAAAACTATAAATGCTATAAATGTGAAAAACGTATGATTTATTAAAATTCATAAACAAAGATCTGGATAAATGGAGGGATCAACAGTATTTCTGGAAGGGAAGATTTATAAATACGCAGCTCTGGGTGACAATTAAAAGAACAAGGTATTTCCACGCATGTTGGCATGTGAATATCTTCAAGACATTTTAAATGAAAAAAAAAAAAAAAAGTAGGGGCACCTGTGTGGCTCAGTGGGTTAAGCGTCCGACTCTTAATCTCGGCACAAGTCATGATCTCACAGTTTGTGAGATCGAGCCCTACAGTGGGCTCGGTGCTGACAGTACAAACCTGCTTAGGATTGTACTGTCCCTCTCTCTGCCCCACCCCTCTTCTGGCTCTCTCTCAAAATAAATATACTTAAAAAAATAGCAGAATAATATGAAAAGAAAATATCCATGTTTAAAAAAACAAAACCATGTATTTCTATGTCCATGAGTGCAAGTAAACAGCTAGGAAAATTTAATGTGGTTACCTCGGGGAAATTGGGTGGGGACTGAGCAGAGGAAGGGATTTAGTTTTTCCTGTATTCTCAGAATTGCTTCTAGCAATATATATTTGTGTATTACTTGTGAAAGGTATTAATACCAAAGAGAAAAATGAGGGAAGGATGGGGGAAAGGAATTTCTTAGAGCAGCCTTTCGAAAAATGGGGAGGTGATTTTCAGCAGGTGGATCCATGTGGCAAAGGCATTCCAGAATGGAGGAAAAGCCATGAGGCAAAGGCATGGGAGCATAAACACGAAGCGGACAGAGGTTTGCCAATTTCCGACTTGTACTCTGCAAACTTAGAGTTCACAAAGCACATTTCACCCAGCAACTCATATGAGTGGCACTATGGTGTAGTGGTTTAAAAGCATCAGTTCTAGGGACACCTGGGTGACTCACTAGGTTAAGCATCTGACTCGAATTCAGCTCAGGTCATGATTTCCTGGTTCGTGGGATCCGGCCAGTACTGGGCTCTGTGCTGGTGGTTTGGAACCTGCTTTGCATTCTCTCTCTTCCTCTCTCTCTTCCCTTTCCCCATGCTCTCTCTCTCCATCTCAGTATAAATAAATAAGCTCTAAAAAAAAAAAAAAAGCATCAGTTCTAGATTTAAATCCCAGCTCTGCCACTAGCTAGCTGTGTGACCTTGGGCAAGTTACTTGATCTCCCCGAGCTTCAGTTTCCTCATCTCTAAAGATGAACTAATAAAAAAACCTGACTTACAGTAACCTCTCAACTAGAAATCTCTTGTAGTCTACTCTGAAATTTTGGATAATTTTTATTCCATGTGAAAATACTATGTTTTCCAGTTTTCTATCATGAAAACCATTACTACTTTTATATGAATAATATCTTTATTGACCTTTTTCTCTGAGATGGCATGTGATGAAATGTTAATGGACCAAGTGTGTTTTTAGAATCTGCACCAGAAAAACATACACTTCACTGAGCGGGGGGTGGGGGACATTCCTCTAATGCACAGGGGACTAGTCAAAGAAGATCACTATAAACAAGCTTCCACAGCTTTTCTTTTCTTCGTGCTTTGCTATAGATTGTGCCCTTTCTCTTCTCAGTGAAAGAAACAGGAAAAAAGAGAAATAAGAATTTGTAAGGCAAGTCAGCTTCCAAAGAAAAAAATCATTTCCAGATAAGAAGGCAGACCTTCCCCCAGTGTGGCTGCAGGTGAGACAGAAGTCAGTAACCATGATTAATATTTCAACAAGGATGTAGGCATAAATAACATCATTACCAAATGTAATTCCACAAACCGGAGAGGGTGTGTTTGTGAGTTTTTGCATGACTAGGCTTTTGGAGGAGGAAGAAGGGAGGCAATAGAAATGCAGTCAGAATTTGATTTTTATCATCTCAGATTTACAGGAAAGAAATGGTGAGCCAGTAGAGCATAAGAATTCGTGTTCAGTATCCCAGGGGAATCCTTTAAGAGTAGGAAAACCCATAAAGATTGTATACAATTTAAAAAGCACCTTACATGAATCACTCACATTGGAACTGAATCTCCCAAAATCTTATCGCTGATCTATAAGAACACAAGTTAAGTTCTCAGTTAGCATCAGGTTTTTTTTTCCCCACGACCGTTCTCATGCAATCTGCAGCATCTACCCTCGTTCAATTCAGGAAAACGTTCACTGTTGTTCGCAGCGCCTTTGTGAACTCTCAAATCTCCTTAAGGGCCTACCTGGCCCATTATACAGATAGGTTGATTCATTTTCAAAAACATCAACTGAGAATATTAAATGAGAAGAGAAACGAAGCTCCGGGACCTCACTTTTCTGCCCAAAGTCCCCCAGATACGTACATCAGTTTGTTCTCTTTGACACAAAGCCTTCCTGATGAAAACTTTCCTATCAAGCTATTACGTACTAGAACCAAAGATCTACTATAGAATCTTAGAAAGGCTGTCCTTGCACCTCCACCCCGGAAGCGTTCCTCATTCCACTGTCCCTAGAGACACCAGCCCAGGAGGCTCTTAATAGGCTCAATCTCCTCGGAGCACCAGGTTGCAAGAAAGGCTGAACAATTCTTTCAGCCTGTGTCTCAGCATCCCTGGCTCTTGGCTTCATCTTGTCACAAGGTCCCCATGAATGTCAGGGCAAATGCATGAATGTCCCCAGAGTAATGTTACACGATACACCACACTTAGTAGCTCAGAAGCTTCCCCATCCTCATCAAAAGCATTTTTGAGCATCTCTTGCTGGAAGCAGTATATCATCCAGAATGCTTGCAACATTAGTCTGTTTCTGTGGCTGGCCGGGGAAATTTTTTATGGAGCAGGAGGGTCCTTAAAGGACTTGTAGAGTTACTAAGTTGTCACAGGTCTGGGTATCACCAAGTTAACCTGTGTGATCAATCCCGAATTAAGCACTATCAGAATCCAAAACTCATAAGAGAGGGGTCAGGTTTTGAGCCAAGTTCTGTTACAGACTCAGCCACTCACAGTAACCCTAGGCTCAGCTGGTCATTTACAAATGCCTATTCTTGTTCATGATGGGGAGGAGCGTATGAGTGTGTGAATGGCTTCATAGAGTTTCTCGTAACTCCTGGAGACAGAAGGCAGACTCAGAGCTTGTACTCTACCAGTGATGAGAAAGGGTATCCTGGGTTTGGAGGGAAAAGACCCGGGTTGGAATTTAAGGTCTCTATTTCCTCGCGTGTATCTTGGGCAAAACTGCTGATCCCAATGAACTCAAATTGCTTCAACTGTCAGGTGAGGATAATGGCCGCTGCCTACTTTGCAAGACTATTGGAAAGCTCAAGTTTGGCAATGACTGTGAAAGTTTTTCATAAAAAAAAGTCATTTACACATATTTTAAATGATTTGTGTTATATTATTGTCATCATCATTACTGGTGCTGATGAGCATACTTAACGTGTATAAGAACCACCTGGAAAACTTGTTAAAATGCAGATTCTGATTCAGTAGGTCTGGGAAGGGACCCAAGAGTCTGTTTTCTCTTTTAATAAAATCTCAGCTGATGCCTATCCCACTGGTCTAGGGACCATCCTTTATATGACAGGCACTCAGGACCACTTGCGACCCTTGAAAGTGATGAATGTCTAGCATTCTTCTGTATGACTGGGCATGAGAATCAGAATATCTTAGTGTCTCTTCTATTTTGAGCATAAAGGCAGTCTTTACCTTGCACAGACTGCACACACTGAGGGCATACGAGCCTCTCACATAACCTCAGTTGTGGACTGTTGGATTCAGTTACCATAAACCATAAATGCAGTCAAAGATTATTGACGAATGTCTTCCACACATTTTTCCCTTTAGATATTTTGCTTTGCCTAAATACTCAGCTACTCTTTAGAGAAAATTCGATTTGGCAGTTTGTTCTTGGCCCCGAAGTACGATTTCCAGTAGAGAAGAGTTCTGACAGGATGGCCTGAGAGGGACCTCTCCCTTCCATGTGTCCACCAGGCCCCATAGATTCTCAGCAGCTGCGTTCACTGTGAAATTCATCTCTGTCACAAATAGCAAATCACATGCTCTAGGATATCACAATCTCATTATGGGATGTCATCTCACAGCACAAATACATTATTTTCGCCAGATTTACAGACCGCGCAGCCCACGTCACTGCCAGCATGTGATGGATAGGCTCTATCTGGATGTATTTGGGTGTGTGATTTACGCAGGCAGGACCCTGGTGGACGTGGACCACAGCCAGCCCCAGAAGGGCTCTCGAGAAGGTTTCTCCTTCACGGTCTCTTAAACACCAAACCCAGCGGTTGGAAAATGTCGTGGCACCTACTTTAAAGGAAAGAAATAGGGCCTGCCTCAAAAATCTCTCTGTAACACTTTCCTTGGCATCTCATGTATTTGAATTTAGACCTCACAAACCAAGGGATTTGGGTTGAACTCACACAAAACTCCATTGGACAGGCTGGTAAAGAAACATCTGGTATTACATTTCCTACTATGGAGAGACCTCTTTAACAAGACAATGTATCTTCCAAGAGAAGAAGCATTGTGCTGTAGCATTTTGGAATTTCTATGGAGATCAAATCTCATGCAGAGAATAAGATGTAAGAGAATTACAAGCATCCTTTTACTTGTAGCCACTTACCTCTGGAAAGAGAGAACCAAATCTTAAGAAATGAAATGAGCTGAATTTCATAGTGGAGAATTTCTGTACCAAAGGCCCTAAAACCCCTCACATCTTCTATTCAATACCCTAGTCTCTTCCCTACATCATCATTGCCATATCTCTGCTTAAATACTTTGGGTATTGGGGAGATCATTATTTCCAAACAATTTTTCTTTTCTTTCCAAAGGACCTGGACCTTTGGAAAGGCCTTACACAGAGTGACATCATGTCTCTGATTGCCTCCTCCTTCCAGCCCTCATTCCAAGTCTTAGTGGCTCACAGCATAAGTCTATCTCATCAACTCTGAGCTCCCCACCTCTCTAAATTCTACCTCCCCCCAACCATAACCCTAATATCTCATATCACTAGTGCTATATGAGTGTGGTCCCTATAGGAAATTCAGTTTTCTGAAGAAGTGGCATCATACTCCAGATTAAAGTTTTCATTTTTTTCTAATTTAGTCGTATGTGTTTATCAGAGAGAGGACAAGGGAGAGAGAGAGAGAAGTAGAACAGCAAGGAAGAAAAAGAACAATGACATGCTAAATAAAGCTGGTGATTCTATTCATCTTTTGTCCCAGTGACTGTGCACCCCAGGATAAGAGGAGAATCTATTTCCTCTGTTGGCTCAGTTCGTAGGAGTCCCAACATATAAGCCACTTATTACCCTGGGCATGTTTTAAGTACTTGAGATGATGTTTTTGGCGTTGTTATAACACAGCACTAAACATGAGCCAACTACTTCATTTGGGAAGCTACTATTTCACAGATATTAATTTTAAGCTAAGTGTATTAGTTTTCCATTGCTGCTGTAACAATCACCACACATGTAGTGATTTAAGGTGACACAAACTTATCATCTTACAGTTCTGGATAGTCAGAAGCCTGAGTCTTGCAGGCTAAACTTGATTTTAGCAAGGCTATGCTTTCGTCTGTAGGGCTGCATTCCGTCTGGAGGCTCTAAGAGAGAAGCATCCCTCGATTCTCCCAGCATCTAGAGGCCACCTGCATGCTCATGGCCTCCTCCTCTGACTCTGTCTCTCCTAAGTCCCTCTAATAAGGAGTTATAACTCTCTTGTGAACACTCTTTTTGTGATTTCATGAGGCCCAGTGGGATAACTTAGGCCAACCTCTTCATCTCCAGATTCTCAACAACATTTGCAAAGATACTTTTTCCAGCTAAGATAATATATTCGTAAGTTTCCAGGAGAAGGATGCGAACTTGGGGGTGGAGGGAGGCACTAGTCAGCGTCCTACCATAAGTTAAAGAAGCAGAAGCAATCCTGCCTTTTCTACTATAAGGTGTGTGTTTCCTGACCGATAAAGATGGTAGACTGAGGAAGGCCCAGGCATTCCAGAGTCTGATCTCAGCACCCTCCTCTTCTGTCTGGCTGTGAGATGGGGTAATTTCTCTTCAGAGCTGGGACGAGGCGGGGGGAGATGAGACCCTCAGGGGGCATGAAGCAAGGTGGCACTCACACTCAGGCGCCAGTCTGTACTCACTCACGTGCCCAGAGAGGGAGGGCCTCTCTTGCCTCCTTGGCCGTGCATCCCTTTATCTTTCTCTGCCTCGCTTTTCTCATCTGTAAAACCGGGATATGAAGTTAATCATCACTGCTCTTCTTCACCCTGCTTTTTTATTTTGCTTTCCTTTTTCAATAAGAAAGTTACATAAAAGCACATTGTCAATGGCCAAATGCTATGCACACATTTACAACAGGTAAGATTTTTTTAAGCAGGCGGGTTAAATAGATACTTCCTGCTCTCCACCCCATTCATATAAAAGTTAATTAATGTATACAAAGCATGTGAAGGTACACATCTACAAAGACAAATCAGGAAATGTCCAAAAAGAGCTGTACTGCTTTATGGCCATGGTTCTTCAGCCTTGGCCGCCCACTGGAATCCTGGGAGCTTTACAGAGTGCTGATGCCTGGGTCGCATCCCCAGAGACTCTCATTTAATTGGCGTGGGGTGCAGCCCAAGCACTGGGCTTTTTAAAACTCCCCAGCTGACTCTAATGTGCAGCCAAGGTTGAGAACCGCTGGTTAATGACTACTTTAGAAGCCTCAGAAATGTGTTTTGAATTGATTTAAATTTTATGGAGAGTCGAGAACACACTTTTCCTATTTGCAGAGGTTATGCCGTGGAATCGACGTGACCGGCAGAATTCACAAAATCATATTCTGAGTCATACACAAAACCATTCTGTTAATGTATAGGAGATGTCTAAACCTCAAAATGCAAGCTAATGCTTATTTTTGCCCCAAAATTAAGTATTATGGAGGGGTAAAAGAAGAGCTGCTGAATACAGTTTCCTTCATAGATTAAATCCTATCTTGGCCCAGGCAGTGCATCTAAAAATTGGTTTTAATGTTTTTATTTATTTTTGAGAGAGAGAAAGAGAGAGCATGAGAGCGAGCATGCAGGCAAGCAGGGGAGGGGCAGAGAGAGAGGGAGACACAGAATCTGAAACAAGCTCCAGGTTCCGAGCAGTCAGCACAGAGCCGACGCAGGGCTCGAACCCATGAGCCCTGAGATCATGACCTGTGCCAAAGCTGGACGCTTAGCTGACTGAGCCACCCATGCACCCGGGTCTAGCCACTTCTAGATACTAGCACATTAGAACCTACTGGGGACCTTTATAACACCCTAACAGCACCTCAGGTCAGTTCAGTTAGAAGCTCTGAGGTTGAGCCCCAGGCATCAGATTTTTTAAAAATTCCCCCAGGTGCCTTCCATGCACCAACTAAGTCAGAACTCCTAACATAATTCAGGGAAACTCAAAATCAGTGCGACCAGCACTTATTGAGAACAGGCAGTTTCTTGCCAGGAACTGCAGAGAAGTTGCTTCCTTCCCTCAAGTGGCACCTGGTCTTGGGGCACCTGGGTGGCTCAGTCGGTTAAGCAAAAACTGTTGATTTTGGCTCAGGCCATGATCTTATGGTTTGTGAAATTCAAGCCCAGTGTCCGGCTCTGTGCTGACAGCATGGAGCCTGCTTGGGATTCTCTCTCTCTCTCTGCCCATTCCCCACTTGCACACACACACTCATTGTCTCTCTGTCTCTCTCAAAATAAATAAATAAATAAACTTAAAACAATAAAATAAAATGCCTTCCATTTAAGGAAGAAAAGAGGCACCTAGTCCTGTGAAGAAGAAAAACATGGCAACATATAGTTAATAAAGGTAAGAACAAGATGCAGTGAGCACACAGAGAAAGACAGGCATGCCATTCTCCTTTGATGGAGCCTGGAAAAGAGGAACAAAGCAGACCACTCTAAAGGTCAGTGAGGGATTTGGTGAAGGTGAGAGCTGACCCGGGGCCGTGGTGAGAAGAGAACTTCTAGCTGATGGAGCACTTGCAGAGGACAAGAAGCCAAAATGAAAGGAGTTGACCATATCATAAAGCATCACTAACATCCTCAGAATTACCATAGAATTGTGTAAATAATGTCTTATTGAATAGAGAATATATTAGCACTCATCAAATTATTTTAACCCAATTCTTGAAACACTCCAAATTAAAGGGACCCAACTATGGATGAACACGTAAGAAAGATACATCTCAAGGGAATTGCACTGAGCAGACATGGCCAATCTCAAACCACTATATACTGTGGGATACCATTTGTATAACATTCTTGAAATGATGGAATTATAGAGCTAAAGAACAGATTTGAGATACCCAGGGGTTAAGGCTGGGAGGGGGTGGGGAGGAGGGAAGGGTGTCAGAAAGAGAGAGATCATCGTGGTGATAGATGAAGTCTGATCTTGATTGCAGAGGTTACATCAGTCTCCACATGTGACAAAAAGGCAGAGACAGATACACTCCCGTCACACCTGTGTGTCAATTTCGTGATTTGGAGATTGTGCTACGATTACCTAAGATGTAACCAATGAGAAAACTGAGGGACTGGGACTTGCAATGAATCTATAGGTATTTCAAAGTAATTTTTTAAATAAACTGATAAAATAAACTAGATTGTTACAAAAGAAACTCCACAACTGTAATATTACTATGATTCAAAAGGCATTTTAGGACCCCAAAAAGAGTGACACAAAATCTCTTGGATTTCCTTTTATTCTTCTGTTTCTCTTTTTCTTACCTTTCTGTCTTCCTTTCCCCCTTCCTTCCTTTCTCTTACTTTTTTCTTCACCCTGTTTTCCTCCCTTCCTCATCTCTTTGCCAAAATTACAGCTTGCAGAATACATTTTAAGATTATTCCAGGCAATTAAAAGGGGGGGGTGAACAATAAAGGTCCTAAATGATAGAGAAAACTTAGCGTTGTTCCAATAAGTCTCAGTAGTTACTGGCTATAAGCCCATGCTGAAAATTTAGTTTATAATTTACACAGCAGGATACTCATATGCTATTTTATTAATATGCTAACTTCAGGCTAAAATAAGAACCAAATAACGTCTCAATTACAGCTACTTTAGCTCCTTTAATCTAATGGTGACGTATTAACAACGAAGAGTAAACTTTGGGGATGAGGAAGAAAATGCAGCTAAAATTTTAGAGGTCAGAATAAGCATATGTTTATACAGTTGAGTACAGACTGACATTTTATGTTTTGCTTAAAATGTGTTCATCTAACAAAACTAAAGTGGTCATCTATGGAGAGAATTCCTATACTAACCCCCCTGATGTGTCTAATAAGGATAGGCATCTCTGTTGTAGCTAAGTGCTCTTGAGAAATTATCTATAAAGCAAGTCACATCTCTCCTCTGACTTCCATGTTAATGACAGAAATGTTTGTTCTAGCAGTTCTTGTTGGTGAGAAGTGGGGTGATTAGAAGCTCCTCCAACGATTGGCAGCTGGCTCAGGCCTCATTCTGAACAGGGCCCAAGGTAAGTATTCCCTGCTCTTTCCCCTTGACGACTGATATTCTAGAAAATAGGCAGATCCTCAACTCAGAGGCCCCAGCACCTCTTCTGTGAGACACGAGTGCTATCAACAAATTATTCCTTGATCTTCAAATGGCATAATTCATACTTCCAAGTAAACACGAAACATACATATAAAGTTATTCTAAGGGATAAATGGGGTTTGTCGAACAACAGAAAGGAAATAGAACCTTTCCTTTTACAAAGGACATTACATACTTTAGACGAACTAAAAATATCTTCTAATTGAAGGGAGTATGAATATGCCCTAAGGAAGAAACAAGTAGCTAATTATACTAAGAAATTTAATGAGATTATCACATACCTTAATGGTTCTAGAGTCACTACGGACTTTTTTTTCTAATTGGTAGGGTAATCTGGACCTTTGATGACTTAGAGAAAATGGATAGTTTTCCTCTAGGTTATTGGGGAAACTACTTTATTAAGTTCCTCCATCTCGAAGTGCTGAAATAAAGCCAAATCACGACACAATCTAGAAAAACAAGTTGGGAATATAAAGAGATCCTGAGCCTTCTTGGAAGCGAAATGTAAAGCGGATGTGCCAAGAGCTACTTTCAAAAAGTGAAACCCTGTCCCAAGTTGCAGGTGCCAGGATGCATGGAGCAGCCCCTCACGCATGCGTCCCTTGCTGGCAGCCATGCGATGCGATCTGATGGGAAGCCAAGAGAGAAGGCTCAGAGAACCCAGAGGACCAGCTCCATCAGTGGAGACCCTCTGCAACCTCGCAGAGACTTTCCTTCCAGCCTCTCTCTCTCGTTACCTCTTGTCTAACTCTCTTCACTCAATTACCTTCAATTCTCTGATCTGTCTTACTCAGTGATCTCCATTCTCTGTGCCTCTCCCCACGGCAGGTATTACCTCTGCTGGAAAGTCTTCCTCATGTAGTCAGATCTCTTCATTGAGTATCAGCTATCTGCCCAAGGCAGAGGGAAAGAAGGCAGGGCCTGTGCCTTGACAGAGCTTGCCTGGTAGCGGGGGATACACACAAAAAACAAGTAGGCACATAATTAAACCAGATAATTTTGGAGTCTACTAGGAGCTAGGAAGGTAATCAATAGAGGAGCATGATAGAGAGTAGCTGGGACCAAGAAGCAGGGCTCCTCGCAACAGGGCATCAGGGAAGGCATCTCTGAAGAGGCGACATTCAAATGAGAACGGAAGGAGAAAATGAAGCCTGCCGTGCACAGAACAAGAAAAAAACTCCTAGACCCAGAGAGAGAAAACGTGAAGGCTCTGCAGTGGGAATGGAACTCGTACACTCAGGCAAGTGAATTGAAATAAGAATGGCCAGAACAGAAAGGATTCCAAGTGAGGCCAGGGAGGTGGGATTACATAGGGTCATGTCAGATCTACAAGGCCATGGAGGGAGTTTGCATTCCACTTTTAGTGAGATGGGTTCATTGAAGAACTTAGAGCAAAAGAATATTATGATCAAATTTATATTTTAAAAATATTGCTCTGGCTGCAGGACAAAGAAAGCATTTTAGTGGGATGGAGGAGTTGGGAGGGGGCAGTTAGAAGGAGCAAGATCTGCCAGGAAGTTACTGTCATAGACTAGATAAGAGAGAATGGCCGCCTGGGCTAAAATGGTGATTGTAGAGATCGAAGAAAATAAATGGGTTCTAGTTTTATTTTGAAGATAGAATCAACAGTTCTTGTAAAAGGATTGGTCTTGAAGGATAAGAGAAAGGTGAAATACAGAAGCACTTGTGGTTTGGGGACGTGAACCCTGAGATGATGGTGGCACCATCTAATGAAGTGAGGAAGACTGGGGAAGAAGGAGAATTAGGGAGGAAAATGGGAGCCATAGTTTGGACATTGAAATATCACACATCCAAGTGGAGACGTCAAGCAGCAGTTTTGATGAGAATGAAGCACAAAGCAGGAGTGAGTTCTAGTCCCCATTGCAGAAATCAAAATCCCACCCATTTGGTTTTCTCTCTACATTTAAATATTGATACCCCTGGAGTGTAATTTCCAGATCTCTCTTCTTCCAGGAAGTGCTGACATATGTGTATAAAGACTCATGTACAACGATATTTATTGTAGCATCGTTTGTGATAGCAAAAACTGAGATCAACCTAAGTATTCACAAAAAAAGAGAGTGCTTTATAAACCATGCAGTACATCCACAACACGGAATCTCTGACAGTAGCTAATGGAGAGTTCTGGTGTTATGAAACGAGAAGATCATAAGCTATATTTTTAAGTAAGAAGGAAAAGTTGAGTTATAGAATTACATATAATAGAATCACATTTATGGGAACAAGTGGCATTATACAAAGATAAATACACATATAAGCAAATGCAATAAAGATGTGACTCCATAAAATTACATCTAGAGAGAAGAGTGGGTGGGAGGTAGGACTTGGACTCTTTATTCTTCTCAAGGAATGTTGACATTTTTATAAGAAAAATGTGTAATGTATAATTTTAATATTTTAAGCACTTAAACCAGTAAATCCTACCCATTGACCTCAAAAACAACGGAACCCTACTCCTTTATTTCACAGAAGAGAGAAGCAAGACCAGAGAAGCGGAAGTAACTTGTTAACATCGCACAGGTAGTTGAGACGGAATCCAGGTTTCTCGGTAGGCGAGGCTACTTGGGTCTCAGAGATGTTAGCACGTGTGTTAGTTTGAGCTGCTCTAACAGAGAACAGCAAGACTGGGTGGTATATAAACAAAGAAAATTTGCTTCCCACAATTCTAAAAGTGTAAGACCAAGGTGCCAGTATGGTAGGCTCCTGGTGAGAACTCTCTTCTAGATTACAGCCTACGAACTTCCTGTTGTATCTTCCCATGGCAGGAAAACTAAGACACCTCTCTGGCATCTCTTTTATAAGGGCACTAATCCCACTTATGAGGGGCTCCGCCCTCCTGAACTAATGACCTCCTGATAACATTGGAGGTTTAGGATTTCAACATAAAAATGTTAGGGGAACACAGACATTCATCCACAGCAACAAGTTAGTATGTTTTGTTAGCATTTGTGCAAGTTTAATTTCATTTGTTAAGTATATACCTGGCTATACTGTAAGGATTGTGAGGATTAAATGTGAGCGGTTATTTTCCATATAAAGAGTGGATGTGTATTTCTCTCTAACTGTGGAAACAAGAAAGGATGGATCCAAGAAATTTCGAATAAGCCAGAGAGGCGAACTCCATGAATTGCATGAGGGACTGATTGGAAGCTGCGAATGCATATATGCGTGTGCACACATGCAAAGCAGAAAGAGGACCTCACAGTCTGAGGTAAAATGATGAACTAGCAACATGTCCTAAGGAAGTAACGGACAGAAAAGACCCACTTTCCTCCCCACCATGTCCTGAGAGAGGATGCCTCAGCCTGGTACTACGCATTACATTCCATTTCAAGGTCTACTTCTATGGTGAAGTAGACCATAAACTGAGGCAGAATTGTTTTGTAGTCAAGATTGAATGGACATGGGAATGGCAAAGGGTGATCTAAGAAAGAGGAAGAGACAGGAAGCTGTGAACAAGAGTGCATCTCTTTGGGATTGCCTCTTGGTGTTTTTTGTTTGTTTTGTTTTTTGTTTGCTTTGGTTTGGCTTGTGTTTTGTTTTGTTTGTTTTTTTGTTTTAACCTCCTTGTTGCATTTCATCCCGTCTGAGGCCACTGGTTCTTTAAAGTGGGAGACATTATTATTCCTGCTATATTAATTCCAGCTTTTTCTCGGGAGTTTCATTGGGAACTGGAAGTGGACATTCTTCTCCCACACAATGGCTTCCATGCAGAGGGATCTCCACCGCCATGGCAGCCCGCCCTCTCTCCACCTCTTACTGCTCCCTGTGGAGGAGAGGTGGTGTGTTTGATTGGCTCGGTCTAAGAAATGAACCGGTATAATCTTTGCCCCTGATCTTTCCTTTTCCACTCTGAGGTCTTTTCGGCAGGAAGCGTGTATTCGGCTCTGCTTCTCCGTGTCCTGAGTTTCACAAAGGCAGATGATCCTAACAGGGCAGGGTCCGTGTAGTCTTTCTACTTACGGGGTTCAGTAGTGGTTAACCCGCTAGCCCATAAATAGAAGCTACATTCTCTAACATCAGCTTCATGAATAATAAAAATTATATGTTGGCCTGCAACCTGCCTTACTCTAAAGTCTTACATGACCCTTGGTTCGGAACCGTAATGGACAAAAGGGCCTATTTACGGGGCCTGTGCCAACCAGAACAATTGCACGTAGAATGGCAGGGAACGGGCTTCTCATCCAGATGGATTTGGCACTGATGACTTGGGATTCTGACACCAGTCTACTGAGAAGTATTCAAATCAAAAGAAAACCAGCATATTTTTTAACACACATTGAACACATGTCACTACAGAAATACATATTCTGTTATTATTGGCGATTCGTGCACACTTAGTGTCATTAAAATATTTGTATGGCCATGAAAATAAATCTTACTGCCTGGATGGCTCTAAGTCTTAGAAAAATGTGGCTCATCTCTCCAGCCAGCTTGCTGTCACCTGCAAGGTATGCTTCCTCCTGACTCAACTCCTAAAATACTTCCTTTTACCAAGCCAGGTACCACAGCCTTCCATGATAGCGGCTCTGAATACGTCTTCTCTCTCCTCTCTAGTGCTGTTAGCTCCGCAGCCCAAGGACCTGATCTTATTCGTGCCTGTGTGCTTTGCAGCATCTATTATAGAGACTTGCAGTTTGTAGATAACAGGGAAGTTCAGTTTTAAAGCATTTAAAAGGAAACAGATCATAAACCAAAATGCTTAGAGTTGATAGCAAATCATATCATGTACTTTTCTTCCTCATAGCCGTTTAATTACATATTTAAAAATCAATGGACATCAAGGACAGCCTTGAAAAGGCCAATTTCCTAAAGAGCAGCCTCAGGCAGTTGAAAAAGATACAAAGAGGGAGGTGTCTCTTGTCTTACGTTAGTTCATGGTTTTCACTATCTCTCCGCCTTAATAACCCATATATCTCAGGCTTTTGCACCCCATCAGTATATGCGGGGACCCATTCCCCTACAAAGTCCTTCCCTCCCCATCATCATTCCCAGATGAGTATCCTAAACAGCCCTATGAATGCCCAAGAAATCTCTTCAAAGTTACGTGGTGCCTTGCTCTGCTGTAGCTGCCTCAGTCTCTGACTGAGGCTCCTAAGCCCTTTCTCCCAGGGCTCCCCAAGCTGCCAGATGTGCAAAGGGAGAGTAGGATTCTCCTGCATGCTGAGGAAACTATCTCACTTCCCCACATCTCATCGTATGGGTTCAAAGAAGAAATGCTTACATTCATTGTCTCCTGGAGAACATTAGGGAAACAGTTCCTCCAGCTTCTGCCTAGAATCCCTTGTAAACCTCTTCCTCGTTCTCTTTCAGGAGAAAGAACAGTCCCTCATGAAAATTCATGCTCAGAAAACCTGCTGTCACTTCAGTGGGGTCCCAAAGCACTTAAACAAGAGCTCTCCCTCCATCAGGGATTCTTCGCTTCAGGCCCTTCCTTATCCTGTACTGATTGGCCAGAGAAGCAGCATGGAGCCTCAAAGCCCCTAAGAAGTCATCCCAAATTAACCATATGCCTCATCCAGCTCTGAGCCTGGGGGCTGACAAACCCGGCTTTCCCAGTTCCACCTCGGTGCTCACGTAGGTGAGTCATTGCCCGGCTCCACAGTTCATCAGCACAGTGGAGTGGGATTTGATGAAGGAGGGTAGAGCATTGAAAAGAGCCCAGGGTAAATGTGAACTCCACAGTCCATCATTCTAGTCCCAGACCTGCTGCTACATTCCAACCATCTTGGAATCGAGAGTAGCTTCCTGCCTTCGTTCCCTCCCCTTTTTCTTTGCCCATCTGTATGTAACGTGGTTGGACCTGGAGATCACATTGACATCCTGAGAATACAGAATAGCTTATCTGATATTAATAGTAAAAAGTATTCTTTGTCCTAGTTTAGTCTCATTTGATCATTCAGACAGGACCCATGCTCACTCATGCAAAGCTTGAGCCCATTTAAAATTGTACAAACCCAAGAATACTAATGTTGAAAGTCCCATTCATATCCTTTTAAGCTAAGAAAATAGCTTGCCACATGCTCACTGCCTCAGACAAAGCCAAGGGCTGAGAAAAAACTAAGTAGGAGCAACATTTCCTCTTCCTGATGGAACATGCAAACCTGTGGTAGAAAATCAGTAGCCAAGCAACTATTTCTGTCTTAAGCCGTGATCTTCTCCTTGGCTGAAGAAATGCGCTGAAGCGCTGGGTTTTAGCTGACACTTGGTGAAAATCATGTTGCAAGACGAATAATAGACCTGGGGTTTGCATTGCAAAGGAGCCAAAATCAGCCCTTGACTTGAGCTGCAGGAGTCCTACCCATTGCACAATTCACACATGTGATAAATTGAACCCTTACTTCTCAGTGAGAAGCTGGGCTCAAATTCATTACATTAATTTTATTGATTTATAGTCTGTGTGAGATAAAAGTCATGTGATTGTATGGCTAGCCCTGGTAATATTCCACGTTCCTTGACAGGTTTTGTGATAGGTCTAAGAGTTATTTTTTCCCTTAGGCCGTATCTTAAACAGCCAACCTCAGCGTTTTTGTAAGAGCTCAGGGATGCAAGAGATCTTGTAGGTGGTACACATGAACTTTCTTTCCTCAGCACAGTGATTCACACTTTCTGGAAACTTCTCTTCTCTTCCAGACATCATACAACTTAGAGTTGTGGCAGGCAACCCATGACCTCGAGTCTACTCCTTTCATTTTCAGATAGCTCCAATGGTTAGAAAGTGCTTAAGAATTATGACTTTAAAATTTGTCTTCCTACCCATGTTCCAAAATGTTACCAACTTATAAACTCTTAACCCACCTCCTCCTCACAGGTAGTAAATGGAGTACGACATGGGTATTAGACTGAAGCAGTTCATTGTATTATATTAAAATCATAGATGTTGGAGGCAGGCAAGGCCTAAAGTGAGGTGTAACCTTGGGCAAATCATTCTCTAAGCCTCAATTTCCTCAACGTGGAAGCTATACAGTATTGAAAGGATTAAATGAGATCATGCAAAGGAGTTGAAATCAGCCCTTGTCTTGAGCTGCAGGATAGGGGCTGACAGGAAGCACTCAAAATATTTAGGTATTATTAATATTACTATTAACAATTATTTCTGGCAATGCCCTCCCCAGTTGAAAAACTGTCAGACACATGCACTTAAAAGTAGATGTACAAAATAACCTGCCGAGGGAGAACACAACAGAAAATCTCCAACTGATAGCAGGACTCTGGTCTGGTCAACTCCTAATCTCTTGTGCATAAAACATAGTCCTTGGTACTTTTCTATATCCTTTGGGAGACTGGACCTAATTTTACTTTTGCTTATGTGATGGATATCTGAATCTATCATTTCTACCAGTCAGTGGTCACAAAGTTGGAAGGGGTCTTGGACATTAAGTGCATCCTCTGTATTTTACATATATTGAAAGTAAGGCATAGGGAGAGGGAGAAATATGGCCAAGATCATCCAGGTTCTTAGTAAAAGAACTAGAACTGAAAAATGACTTCTGACTCCCAAGATAGAATTCCTCTTACTCTACCATACTATCAGTAGATACCAAGAAATTCATCAATGTGTAGTGTCTTTGGCATTGCAGAGCTCTATTCTGTAACGGTAAGTAGATGTGTAGCCTTTCTTCATATGTGCTAGAGGAATTTAGGGAGATATTATCTGTCTTTTCCCTCCTTTCCCCCCACCCTGGTTATTTCCAAGTTTTCTACTGATCACCCTCTTAAATTAGATCACTTGTATGTATCTGGCCTCTTTGAATACAGGTGACAGAAAACAAATTTGAACTAGTTAAGGCAAAGGATAATTATTTGGAAAGACTGCCAAGTGTCTTCCAGAACTTAAGGAAGTTTTGAATTTGGAAAGGAAAGAAACTTCTGGGGCTCATGAATGTTCTGCCTAGAGTATTTGCGTTAATACAATGTGACTCCAATGGCACCCAGTCTCTGTCTCTTTTGTTCTTAGTTTTAAATGAGAGAGAAACAGAGAGTTGGACAGAGAGACAAACAGAAATGGAATAGATGGGCACAGCTTAGGTCCTGTCTACCCATGGACCAATTTGCTATTGTAAGTTAGAAGGTTACCCATTGTGTAGCTTGGCTAGAGACCTCCCTCCCTTGGCATGATGGGCTCTATCTGGAAAACAGGGAATCAGTGCCAGCAAAGAAGCTTCCCCAGGAGGTGTGTATTACATTCCACTTGTATCTCCCCAAGTAGACTATGAGTCTATGGAAGATAAGGACTATGGCAATTTCATCTTTATACAGTATTTTCAAACACCTTCCTTGCCCTGTGTATACTAAACCTCCAATGAATATTGGTGGATTTGAATGGACGAGATCTGCAATTTCTCTCGATTCAGGCATATCAAACCAAGCCAAGAATGTTGTGGTATCCAATGACCAGAGAAGAGATCTCTGTCATGTTTCTGATCACATGGAAAAACCTCAAACACAAGTAATACATCCTTGCTCCAAGGAAAGCTATCCTGACCACGTTTCCTGCTCCAGCTCCTTGTAAGGATAGAGCCTTTCTCTCTTAGGTAACCTTCCTACTGGAAATGTCTCTTCCTGACAGCCTGGCGCTTCCCCACAGCTCTGTCTTCTGTGGTTGAAATGGAGCCCTGCTGTGCTCAGGTCATTAGGGTTCTCATCTTGCCTCTTCCTATGACAGATATCAAGAGGACATGTTCTCTTCTCCTGAGAAAAAGCCCCAATTAAATATGCTCATTAAAGCCCTGTGATTCCCCCGCTTTCTTCAAATGCATAACAAAAATGAATCACTTTCTGCTGACCTGACGCCTGGCCAGGGAGCGCTTGGCCCAGGCCGAGGTGCGGGCTGACTGCCAGAACCTTGTGGGATGTACGAGGCAGTTTTCACTGTCAAATGCCGGACTGTCGCTGCTGCCTCTCCAGCTGGTTCTCAGATGCTGGCAGGCGACCACATGTAGAACCCCCAACAAAATATCACAGTTTACTCAGAATCAAAAGAGTGATAACAAATTAAGGTGAAATGGAGTTCAGATCTGCCCAATTCATCCCTTAATTGGCCACATCTACCATTCCTGGCTTTTTAATTATAGGCTACGATGCAGTGCGGTGGGCAGAAAGGTGTCAGACAGGAAGTCAGAACGATTGAGTTTGCCCACGGACCTTGTCACTACCTAGGTGTGTAATCTTTCAGCCTCAGGTACGTCATGGGAGGAGAAGATTTTGCTCCTAGCTCGCAGTTCACAGACTTGATTTTAAGATATGATCTCAACAATCTTTCCTATTACTGAAACAACCACTGCTATTAGCTAATATTTATAAGATATTTACTCTGCGTCAGACACTGTTCTGTGCTTAATCACTATGTATACATTCATGTAATCCTTTTTAACAACCTTTTGAAGAAATTTAGCAATACTATTTTTCCTATTTTACAGATGAAGACACTGAGTTTTAAGGAGTGAAATAACTCGCTCAAGGTTACATCAGTCAGTAAGGACAGAGCTTCAGAACCCATGTTCATAACAGCTGTGCTACCTCAGTAATGTCTCAATTGACCAAAACCAATGTGATGATGCTAAGCTTCCTTCTTGGCCTCCTTCTGTCCTAAACTCTTGGTTTATGGTCCTGAGTACATGAGTTGATCTCCTTGAAATTGGTTCACTACTTCTGCACTAACTGGCCGCTTCTGAAGTCTTTATCCCATTTAAAAATCAGCTCACTGCTGCCTTCTAAAAAGCACCAAGGTGTAGCTAGTCTGCATTTGCTCTGATCTCCATAAATTCGCCATCTATCATTCTCATTTGGCAATGAATGTGTTGCCTCATTATGTCGTTACTTTTATTATTATCATTTATCTCTTGACCATCTTTTGCTATGTATGTCCTGTCTCCCCAACCAGATTGAATACCTTGAGGATGAGGACATGGATCATACTTCTTTAGACTACTCTTAGCCCCAGCACAACGTTTTATGCCCATCAGTAAATGTTAACTGAGTTTGGTATAGCTTCTTCCCCAGCTTCAGCCTGAACTATATTCCTCATTGGTCAGTGTCTATATGGCTGTAGATGTCCTCTTAGGAAACTATGGTATTAGAATTGACAGCAGGAATGGGAAGTCTGGTGGCTCTCACTGTTCAGGAAGGACCAGGAAAGTGCACCCTAACCTACACCCATGTTGCTATGCCAGCCTACGTATGTTACTTATGCCAGAGCCTTACCATGTCTTCACACTTCCCTGTGTCTTACAGGATCAAGGGAAGCTTTTCCAGGGATATCAGCCAAGAAAAAACAGCTGGCAAATGTGCAAATGATGGGACCAGGCACCTGGCCCACTTAGATCAGCTTTCTGTGCCAGCTTCACATTTTGCATCAAGGCCTACCTTGAAAATAGGGAGTGACTGTATGCTCTCTTCTCTCCAAAAGCCGATCTGTCCATGCCAGGTTCATAATAGGCATCTGTTGAGCTGTCTGTCCACAGCACCTGCAGCTCAACCAGCCCAAACCAGGGGTTGCAAGATCTTGGCACTCCCAGGGTATGATGGTGGTGCCAAGAGCTGAGCGGTTGATGAGGGTCCAAATTATCTTGTCACCTCCTCTTTGAGGTTCCAACACCCTAGTGCTGAAAGTGAACCTGAAAAGTCTTATAGGTGAACCGCATTATTGTATTTTACAAACATCATGTATTTCAGCAAACAGAGGAGATGCAAAGGGATTCAGCAAATTACGAAGAGCTCAGTAATTTTCAGAGAGGATGTTGTCTTTTATCACTTCCACAATACTGAGTTATTAACGACCTTCAATGTGCTTTTAGTAGCCAGCTGCTCCCCAGTTTCAATGACAAGACAAGATAAACCAACATTGGCAGCAGCAAGGAGAGAAAGTGCTAGCAATACTTTTTAAATTATACTTCTCCTAAGACAGCTTTGAAGGAGGTGGTGAGTGGGGAGGGCTCTGAACAGGGGAAATGGTAACAATGGGGGCAAATGTAAAACATTTTTATTAATATTTAAATCTCTGTAAAGGTAATGGATGTTCTAAGACAAAAATAATAACAATAAACTGGAAGGTTTCTAATATATGTAGATGTTAAATGGATGACAATAATAGCACAAAAGCCAAGAGAAAAGAAGGTACATTCTTGTAACATCTGAATACTTGATGTGCAGTGGTATGAAGTCACTTGAAGATAGACTGGAGGAAGTTCAAGATGAATACAATAAAACTGAAGACAGCTATTAAAATAAAACAACAAAGAATTATAGCTAATTTCCCAACAAAAACATATAATGAAAAAAATAATCATGTAATCCAAAAAAATGAAGAAAAAGAAAAGGAGCAAACAAAAGATAGGACAAATAGAACTGAAAGAGCCGGATAGCAGATTGAAAGTGCATCATATTGTTAATCATACTAAATGTAAATGATAAAAATGCCCCAATTAAAAGACAGAAATTGTCATATTAGGTTAAAAAAAAAAAAAAAAAAACAAGACCCAGTCATATGCTGAGTACAAGAAACCAGTTTAAATATAAAAATATAAACAAATTAAAAGTATATTAAGTTACCTACTTTAATTCCAGTATAGTTAACCTACAGTGTACAGTAATAATATTAAATAAGGGAGGGAAATGCTGGGGTGGCTTAATTAATAGCATATCAGGAAGATTTTAGAGAAAAGACTATTACCAAGGATAAAGAGGGTCATTTCACAATGACAAATGGACAAGTCAAGTCAAAATAACAATTTATCAAGTCAAAATAACAATCCCAAATGTTTGTGCACATATAACAGAAGCAAAACTCTGAAAGAGCTGCAAGAATAAACAGAAAAATCCACAATTATATCTTAATATTGAACACTCCTCTCTCAGTAATTACTAGAACAAGTAGACAAACAAATCAGTAAAGATATAGAAGACTTGGAAAACATAATTAATCAACTTGACTTAATTGACATTTATAGAAACTTCCACCAAAAATAGCAGAATACACATTCTTCTCACATGATATGAAGCATTTACCAAAATAGACCACCATATCCTTGGCCATGACTAAAGTTTCAATAAATGTAAAGGGGGTTAAGTGATAGATAGAATGTATATTCTCTGACTACATTGTAATGAAATTAGGAATCAATAACATTAAACTCCAGAAAAATCTCCCAATATTCGGAAATACATTTCCAAATAGCCCATGGGTTAAAGAAGAAATAAAACTGAAAGTTATAAATGGTTCTAAACTAAGAAAACAAATACATGACATATCAAAATGGGTGAGATGTGGGTAAAGCAGTACTTAAAGGGAAATTTATAGCACTGAAAACCTGTAATAGAAAGAAAGAAAAGTCTCAGAGGACTCCCATTAGATTCAACAAAAACTGCTCATCAACAATGCATATCATATGCAAATTCACAAAATGCTCATGCAAGGAAAGTATCATGAAAGCAGCAAGAGGAAAAAAAGCCTTAATCTACAAGAGGAGACAGATCAGGTTTACAGCAGACCTATCCACAGAGAGTTGGCAGGCCAGAAAAGAGTGGCAGTGTATATTCAATATGCTGAATCAGAAAAATATGCAGCCAAGAATTCTTTATCCAGTGAGGCTGTATTCAAAATAGAAGGAGAGATAAAAATCTTCCCAGACAAGCAAAACTAAAGGAGTTTGTGACCCCTAAACCAGCCCTGCAAGAAATTTTAAGGGCAACTCTCTGAGGGGAGAAAAGGTGAAAAGAAAAGAAAAAAAGACCAAAAGCAACAAAGACTAGAAAGGACCAGAGAACACCACCAGCAACTCCAACTCCAGAGGGAACATAATGGCAATAAATTCATGTCTTTCAGTACTCACTCTAAATGTCAATGGACTAAATGCTCCAATCAAAAGACATAGAGTAACATAATGGATAAGAAAATGGGATCCATCTATATGCTATTTACAAGAGGCCCATTTTAGACCTAAAGACACCTTCAGATTGAAAGCAGGGGGATGACAAAGCATCTATCATGCTAATAGTCACCAAAAGAAAGCCAGAATACCCATACTTATATATGACTATCTAAATTTTAAAATAAAGATGGCAATAAGAGATGAAGAAGGGCATTATATCATAATTAAGGCATCTATACCAAGAAGATCTAACAATTGTAAACATTTCTGCTCCAAATGTGGAAATACCCAAATATATAAATCAATTAATCACAAACATACAGAAACTTATTGATAATAATACCATAATAGTAGGGGACTTCGACACCGCATTTACAGCAATGGACAGATCATCTAACCAGAAAATCAACAAGGGAACAATGGCTTTGAATGACACACTGGACTGGATGAACTTAACAGATACATTCAGAACATTTCATCCTAAAGCAGCAGAATTCACATTCTTCTCATGTACACGGAACATTCTCCAGAATAGATCACATACTGGGACAAAATCAGCCCTCAAAAGTACGAAAAGATTGAGATCATACCGTGCATATTTTCAGACCACAACTCTATGAAACTCAAAATCAACCACAAGAAAAAATTTGGAAAGATAACAAATACTTAGAGACTAAAGAACATCCTACTAAAGAATGAATGGGATAACCAAGAAGTTAAAAAGGAAATTATAAAGTACATGGAAGCCAATGATAATAACACCACAGCCGAAAACATCAGGGACACAGCAAAGACGGCCATATGAGGGAAGAATGTAGCAATCCAGGCCTTCCTAAAGAAGGAAGAAAGGTCTCAGATACACAACCTAACCTTTCACCTTAAGGAGCCAGAAAAGGAACAACAAATAAAACCCCCAACCATCAGAAGACAGGAAGTAAAGATTAGAGCAGAAATCAATGCTATCAAAACCAAGAAACCCATAAGACAGATCAATGAAACCAGGTTTCAAAGAACCATCTTTGAAAGAATTAACAAAATTGATATACCCCTAGCCAGTTTGATCAAAAAGCAAAAGGCAAGGACCCAAATAAATAAAACCAAGAATGAAAGAGGAGAGATCACAACCAACACAGCAGAAATACAAATAACAACAACGACAAAAAAAAGAAATACAAACAATAATAAGAGAATATTATGAGCAACTACATGACAATAGAATGGGCAATATGGAAGAAATGGACAAATTCCTAGGAACATATAAGTTTCCAAAACGGAAACAAGAGAAAATAGAAAATTTGAACAGACCCATAACCAGTAAAGAAATCAAATTGGTAATCAAAAATCTCCCAGAAACAAGAGTCTAGGGCCAGAAGGCTTTCCAGGAGAATTCTATCAAACATTTAAAGAAGAGTTCATTCCTATTCTTTTGAAGCTCTTTCAAAAAATAGAAATGGAAGGAAAACTTTCAACCACAACCTATGAAGCCAGCATTACCTTGATTCCAAAACCAGACAAAGACGCCACTAAAAAGGAGAACTACAGATCAATTTCCCTGATGAACATGGATGCAAAAATCCTCAACAAGATACTAGCCAACCAGATCCTACAATACATTAAAAGAATTATTCACCACAGCCAAGTGGGACTTATACCTGAGATGGATGCAGGGCTGGTTCAATATCTGCAAAACAATCAACGTGATACATCACGTCAACAAAAGAAAGGACAAGAACCACATGATCCTCTCAATAGATGCAGAAAAAGCATTTGACAAAATACAGCATCCTTTCTTGATAAAAACCCTCAAGAATATAGGGATAGAAGGATCATACCTCAAGATTTTAAAAGCCATATATGAAAGATATATAATATCATCCTCAATGGGGAAAAACTGAGAGCTGAGAGCTTTTCCTGTAAGGTCAGGAACATGACAGGGATGTCCACTCTCATCATTGTTATTCAACATAGTATTGGAAGTTCTAGCCTCAGCAATCAGACAACACAAAGAATAAAAGGCATCTAAATTGGCAAGGAGGAAGTCAAACTTTCACTCTTTGCAGATGACATGATACTCTATATGGAAAACTCAAAAGATTCCACCAAAAAAACTGCTAGAAATGATCCATGAATTCAGCAAAGTCGCAGGATATAAAACCAATGCACAGAAATCAGTTGCATTCCTATACACCAATAATGAAGCAACAGGAAGAGAAATCAAGGAATCTATCCTGTTTATAATTCCACCAAAAACCATAAAACACCGGGGCGCCTGGGTGGCTTAGTCGGTTAAGCGTCCGACTTTCGCTTAGGTCATGATCTCGCGGTTCATGCGTTCGAGCCCTGCGTCGGGCTCTGTGCTGACTGCCAGCTCAGAGCCTGGAGCCTGTTTCAGTCTGTGACTCCCTCTCTCTCTGACCCTCCCCTGCTCACGCTGTCTCTCTCTCTCCTAGAAATTAAAAAAAAAAAATTAAAAAAAAAACCATAAAACACCTAGAAATAAACTTAACCAAAGAGGTGAAAAATCTATACACTGAAAACTATAGAAAGCTTATGAAAGAAATTGAAGAAGACATACACACAAAAGAAAAACATTCCATGATCATGGACTGGAAGAAAAAATATTGTTAAAATGTCAATACTACCCAAAGAAGTCTATATATTCAATCCAATCCCTGTCAAAATAACACCAGCATTCTTCACAGAGTTAGAACAAACAAAGCCAAAATGTGTATGGAACCAGAAAAACCCTGAATAGCCAAAGCAATCCTGAGAAAGAAAACCAAAGCTGGAGGCATCATAATCTCACACTTCAAGCTGTATTACAAAGCTGTAATCATCAAGACATTATGGTACTGACACAAAAACAAACATTTAGATCAATGGAACACAATAGAGAACCCAGAAATGGACCCACAAACATATGCCCAACTAACCTTTAACAAAGCAGGAAAGAACATCCAATGGAATAAAGACAGTCTCTTCAGCAAACGGTGCTGAGAAAATTGGACAACATGCAGAAAGAATGAACATGGACCACTTTCTTACACCATATACAAAAATAAACTCAAAATGGATGAAAAACCTAAACATAAGACAGGAAGCCATCAAAATCCTAGAGGAGAAAGCAGGTAAAAACCTCTTTGGCCTTGGCCATAGCAACTTCTTACTCAACAGGTTTCCACGAGGCAAGGGAAACAAAAGCAAAAATCAACTATTAGGACCTCATCAAGATAAAAAGCTTCTGCACAGTGAAGGAAACAATCAGCAAAAGTAAAAAGCAACTGATGGAATGGGAGAAGGTATTTGCAAATGACATATCAGATAAAGGGCTAGTATCCAAAATCTATAAAGAACTTATCAAACTCAACATCCAAAAAATAAATAATCCAGTGAGGAAATGGGCAAAAGATATAATAGACACTCCAAAGAAGACAACCAGATGGCTAAGAGACATAAGAAAAAATGCTCAACATCATTCATCATCAGGGAAATAAAAATTAAAACCACAATGAGATAGCACATCACACCAGTCGGAATGACTAAAACTAACAACTCAGGCAACAACAGAGGTTGGCGAGGGTGCAGAGAAAAAGGAACCCTTTGCACTGCTGGTGGGAATGCAAAATGGGGCAGCCACTCTGGAAAACAGTATGGAGGTTCCTCAAAAAACTAAAAATAGAACTACTCTGTGACCCAGGAATTGTACTACTAGATATTTATCCAAGGGATACAGGTGTGCTGTTTCAAAGGGGGCATGTCAGCCCAATGTTTATAGCATCACTATGGACAATAGCCAAAGTATGGGAAGGGCCCAAATGTCCATCAATGGATAAACTAGATGTGGTATATATACAATAGAGTATGACTCGGCAATCAAAAAGAATGAAAACTTGCCATTTGCAACTATGTGGATGGAACTAGAGGGTATTAGGCTCAGCAAAATTAGCCAGTTATAGAAAGACAAATATCCTATGACTTCACTCATATGAGGACTTTAAGATACAAAACAGACGAACATAAGGGACAGGAAGCAAAAATAATATAAAAACAAGGAGGGGGACAAAATATAAGAGACTATTAAATACAGAGAACAAACAGAGGTTGCAGGAGGGGTATTGGGTGGGCAGATGGGCTTAATGGGCAAGGAGCATTAGAAGGGACACTTGCTGGGATGAGCACTGGGTGTTATATATAGGGGATGAATCACTGGAATCTATTCCTGAAATTATTATACCACTATATGCTAACTAACGTGGATATGAATTTAAAAATGAATAAGTAAATGTAAGAAAAAGAATATATACAAAACAAACAGAAAGAAAATAGAAAGTCTCAAATCAGTGACCTCAGGTCCCATATTAAGAAATTAGAAAAAGAAGAGTGAATAAAACCCAAAGTAAACAGAATAAAGAAAATAATAAACATTGGGGTGCATGTGCCCCTATGAATCAGCACTCCTTTGTCCTTTGGATAAATTCCTAGCAGTGCTATTGCTGGGTTGTAGGGCAGTTCTATTTTTAATTTTTTAGGGACCTCCACACTGTTTTCCAGAATAGCTGTACCAGTTTACATTCCCACCAACGGTGCAAGAGGGTTCCTGTTCCTCCACATCTGACTGATGTGTTTTCTCCACTCTGACTGATAAAAATAAGTTACATTTCAATATGTTAGATTGAAATGATAGGAAATTAAAATGTAAATAAATAATACCACATGCAATAGCATTAATACTTATGAAATTCTTAAGGCTATGTTTAATAAAAAATGTCCATGATGTATGCCCTGAAAAATACCAAGTATAGCTAAGAGAAATAAAAGGAGGCACAAATAAGTGGAGTTCTTGCCTATGTTCATGAACTGCAAGTCTCAGTACTGTTAAGATGTTGATTCTTCTCAAATTGATCCATGAATTATAAGTCATTTCAATTAATATCTCCACAAGATTTTTAAAGAAGAAATTGACAAGCAGACTCATGTGAAAACGCAAAGGAAATGAGTAGCCAAAACTTTGAGAGAGAATAAAGTTGGAGAACTTCTACTACCTGATTTCAAAATATGTCATAGTTACAGTCATCAAGACCGTGTAGTAATAGCATAATGATGGACAAATAGAACAGCATCACAGAATAAGGAGTTCAGAAATAGACCCACAGAAATATGGTAAATGATTTTTTCATAGAGGTACAGGTAGCTCAGGGGAGAAAGAATCGTCTCTTTGACAAATAGTACAGGGAAATGGAATATTGAAAGACAGAAACGAAAAAAAAAGTGAGCTCTGATTCATACCTCATAGCATATGCAAAAATGAAGTCAAATTGAAACATAGACTTAACTGTAATACTTAAAACTATAAAATTTCTAGAGAAAAGCATAGAAGAAAGTCTTTGTGGCCTTGTATGAGCCAAACTTTATTTGATACAGTATGATATAGAGGCTCTATAAATTTTTAATACCTTATCAAAATTAAAAAATTGTGCTCCTTAAAAGAAACTGAAGTGATGAACCACACACGAGGATAAAAATTCTTGCAAATCAACAACATGGATGAAGCTAGAGGGCATTATACGAAGCAAAATAAGTCAGTCCGAGAAAAATATCTTATGATTTCACTCATATGTGAAATTCAAGAAACAAAACAGATGAACATAGGGAAAGGGAAGGAAAAATACAATAAAAACAGACAGGGAGACAAACCATAAGAGATTCTTAAATACAGAGAACAAACTGAGGGTTCATGTAGGGGAGGTGGGTGGGGGATGGGCTAGACGGGTGATGGACATTAAGGAGGGCACTTGTTTGGATGAGCACTGGGTGTTGTAAGTAAGTGATGAATCACTAAATTCTACTCCTGAAATCATTACTACACTGTATGTTAACTAGCTTGGATTTAAATAAATTTTTTAAAAAATACTTGCAAATTACATATCCAGATTTGTATCCAGATTGAAGAACTCTCAAAACTTAAGAAAAATAAAGCAAACAATCTTTTTTTAATGGGCAAATTAAACAGACATTTCACCAAAGATATGAATGGCAAATAAGCACACATAAAAGTTCAACATCACTAGTTATTGGGGAAATACAATTAAAACCACAATAATACTACTATGCACCTAAAAAATAGCTAAATTTTAACAATTGGACTTACCAAGTACTGGCAAGGATTTGGGGTAACTTGAACTTCCACACTACTGTAAGAATGTAAATGGTATAACAAACTTGGAAACAAAATTATAATAAACACCTTCCTACCTTCTTACCTAGTCATTTCAATTCCAAGAAATTTACCCCAAGTAAATGAAAGCATACGTTCATATGAAGGTTTGTATACAACTGCTCCCAGTAACTTTATTTGTGTATTAGACCAAAGCTGAGTCATCCATACAATGGATTATTGGTCAGCAATTTCAAAACAAGTGGGGTACCTGGGTGACCCAGTTGGTTAAGTGTCCAGCTTTGATTTTGACTCAGGTCATGATCTCACAGTTTACGGGATTGAGCCCAGAGCTGGGCTCTGTGCTGACATGCGGAGCCTGCTTGGGATTCTCTCTCTCTCTCACTCTTTCTGTCCCTCCCTTGCTCGCCTGCTCATGCTCACTTTCTCTCTCCTTCCTCCCTTAGAATAAACAAACCTTTAAAAAAAATTGAGTTATTGATACACGCAAAAACATGGATGAATCTCGAAATACGCTCTGGAAAGAAAGCCAGACCCAAAAGAGTACATACTATAAGATTCCATGTACATAATGCAACCTAGTCTGTAGAGAGAAAGCAGATCAGTAGCTGCTTAGGAACAAGTACAGGGTACAGGGAAGAGCAAGAAAAATGAATCACAAAGGGACATGAAGACAATTCGGGAGGTGAGGAATGTTGATTTGCTTAAAGTGATAGTTTCACGGGTGTACACACATCCATACTTTTCACACGATCCCCTTTAGATGCAGTTACTTGTATATCATTTTTACCAAAATAAAGTTGTTATAAATACATACATATGTAAATACCTACATATATAAATATCGGAGAGAGTTGAAAATTTATGGAACAAATCAATCAAATATCAGGGATGTCACAGGTAAGTGCTAACACAGAATAGAACAAAGTAATTAGTTTCTGTTGTCCTCGAGTCACTTGTTTGCATCTGTAACGTTTAAGTTAAATGTTGGTCATGACTAAGGAAATTTAATCCTTCAATGGTACTCCCTCTTTAGTTACAGTAATGACAGCCTATAATAAGAGGAAAATATTTCTGAGAAATTTCCCCAACAGGGTGTGAAATAGATTCAAATGGCTTCCAATTGCCTGTAAGCACGTATTGACATCAACCCTTGCCTGTGAATAAGATCAGAAACTGCTTAAGCCAGTCCTGCCCAGCAGCTGAAAAATCTGTACAAGATTAAGAAGGACGCTGGCTAATTTGCAATCCTGGCCAGTCTATGGACAGGGGATGTATTTGGTTTTGAAGACTGGAATAAAGGAGTCCATAGAAGTCATTCAACTTTCCTGATGTCCTGTTAAGTTCAAAGAATTCTGAATTCATATCTCCAATTAATCATAACTGACCCCTTCTTCTCTTTCAAGTTACCTCCTCAGAGAAGCCTTCCTAGACCTTCATTGTTAAGTTTATTCCCCACTCCATCCCAAGTTGCTCCTAACCACTGTCTATCATATGCCTTGGTTTTTTTTTTTCTTTCCTAACAGTTCATCACAATTGAACAATCTGTAATTATCATGTGTTACTTGTTTATTTGCTTACTGTCTCCCTATAGCATATAAACTTTTTAAAGGGCATATGAATGTTAGATAAAGCATTTTTTAAATTGTTGTGAAATACACATAACATAAAAGTTACCATTTCAATGACATGTAAACTTTTGAGGTCAGGAACCTTACCAGATTTTTTCGTACCCTAGTGCTAAGAGGAGGATGTGCCAGATACTAAACACTATTTGTTGAGTTAATGAATGGAACCTTAAAAGAAGGATAATTCCGACCCAGCCTGCTTCACAGAGAGAAAAACCACTCTGAAACCCTACCCCCTAAAAGGAATAAAGGTATTGATGTTTTTATTATTTTGAATGTGATGCGGCTCAGAGTTCAATGCTAATTGGGTACTTAAATGCAGATTGGTTAATGAACACAGTTTAAATTGGGCTGGACTGATCAGAGAAAGCTTTCTAGAGTAGGGGCAGGGTCTAAATAGCTGAAGGGCATTGTACCCTACCTGACTGGACCCGCCGAGATCTAACTTGGAGGTTGGTCTCCTCCTGGCTTCTCAGGTAATAATTTTACTTGCTGTCTTTCATTAAGGATGTTTCTTCCCTTTCCCTCAGAAGAATAGGCAGAGTTGGCATTTCTGAGGAAAATAAGCAGTCAAGGAGCATAACTCTAGGCATATTTAAAGAATTCTGATGATTTTGTGTTTTTCCTCGAAGGGCTCAGTTTGCAGATCTTCTTTGCATTTAAAAAATGATAGTACTGAGGCCAAGCTAGCCATGAATGCTAAGGAAGGAGGAGCCCTCAGTGTAGGAGAGAATATGAGACCTCACTCATCTCTTACCTTCTGGAGGCTTGTCGAAGGAAACTGGTTTTCTCGTGAAAATGGAACGCTAAATGCCCTACCTAGGAAAATCCCACTGACGAAGATTGGAATATTGGGGGTGGGGTAGGGCATCAGTAAGAACCTGGGTTTGTAGATGCAAACAAGGGATTCAAATGGGGAAAAATGTAAAAAGAAATAATGTGTGACCCAACCAGAAGCAGTTTGGACAATAAGAAAAATCCTGAAAATGATGTCAGAGAGACGTGATTCCTGCCTCTGGGCCTCACTGTGTGATTCTATACAAGTGACTGGCCCCTTCAGAAAAAGTGAAACACTGGATTAAATGATCTCTCAGGTCCTCTCTGCTTCTCTTATTCCTGTGAAGCTCATACATTCTTACAGAGTCAGGCGTAATAGGAAGCCTTTGACCTCATTTGTCTAATCACATTAACTGTACTGGGGAAGTGATTTTAGGACTCTCCTGCCTTCGTTCAATTTGGTTTTTCAATCAGTGTTCTTATTTGCAGAAGTTGGGGCTGGAGGGAGAACACCCAGTGTGATCTGTGACCTGTGACTTTGGTTAAAAAGAGATCATTGAGGGGCACCTGGGTGGCTCATCAGTTAAGTGTCTGACTCTTGATTTCAGTTCAGGTCATGATCCTACTGTTCGTGATTTCAAGCCCTGTGTCGGGCTCTGTGCTAACACTGTGGAGCCTGCTTGTGATTCTTTCTCTTTCCCTGCCCTTCCCCCTCTCATGCTCTCTCTCTCAAAATAAATAAATAAACTTAAAAAAAAAAAAAAGAGCTCATTGAAAAGATAGTGCCTTACAGAATCCTGAGAAGCCTGAAGAAGCCAGAAGGGAAGTAGGACCCGAGATCTAGCCGGGACCATAGCCATCATGTTACCAATCTGGTGCCCTGAGGACTCCACACTCACTCCATGAATACTGGATACCAAGCTGGCCCCTCTGTACCCTTGACAGAGGACATCACAGTGGTCAACCCCGGAAGTGCCACAGCCACTGCCACCACCTGCCTCTGGAATGGATTCTTGGCTGCACCTGAACCCAGCTAGCAAATGCTCCCGTTCCAGCATTGGTGGCTGGTTCTCATGGCCCTAGCTGTCATCATGTAACCTAGTGCTGGGCACAAAATAAGTAGGAGACTGCATAGTTGGGCTTTTCAATGTCTGTAAGTGGAAGACAAGTTCTATCTCCCACCAAGATTTATGAGGTCGAAAATTCCCCCCGCAGATGAAGGGTTCTGATATGCTGCAGTCACAAAAAAAAAAAAAAAAAAAAAAAGATAGATAGATAGATGTTTAAAACATCTGAAGGATTTATCGATAGGAAAAGAGCGTGCCTCCACGCAGTGCTGCATATCATTAAGGACTAAAACTTCTAAAATGGAGACCTAGAAAGTAGACTACAAGCCGCCTAATCCAGCCCCTTGTTTTCCAGATGAGAGAACAGGGATGGAAGAGGGATGATAAACAACTCAGGTTCACAGCTGGACCAGAACCCGGGTTCCCTGTTGTGAGGCCAGTCGTCTTTGCATAATCGTGCCACCTTCCAGGACAATGGAATCTCCTCGTTGTCACACTAGGTAAGATGCCAAATGTTCATACAACATTCATTTTTGCAACTTCATTTGGATTGATTTATCATGACGACTTTGAGACGAAACAGATGCAGGTAGAATTCCCTCCCTTTCCAGTTTCATGTTCAGTTAATAGTTATTAACCACCTATCATCACGGTGGACACGGAGCTGGGGTTCTCCTTAATGGAGCAGCAAGGGCAGAGATCTGTTTGAACTTGAGGAACAATCTGTGGTGGGGCCTAGAGCCCTGAACAGATCCCCTTGCCATCTGTCACCTCTTCTTCTCTCTGATCATCATTTTATTCTCCCTTTTTCATAGATACCTCTGCATCTGGTCCTTTTGGCTGGAAACAAGATCTGCAGCAGCTGTGGGAAGCTAGGTTACAGGGTCAGTAAGCGGCCCAGCTCCCTTATTCCAGCTCCAAATTCCCCAGGAAGAAACAGTTGGCCCAGGGTGGCCATTGCCGTCTGGTCAGCGGTAGCCACGGGGGTCAGAACCACCCTGCACAGCATGGCTGCTTCCCAGACTTAACTACAGGGTGGCAAAGGCAGTTCCAGAAAGAGCTGGGAAATCTTCAGACAACACACTGATTCCTGTATACATACATGAATTAAGTGAGCACTCACATTAGCTTCATTCATTCATTCATTCATTCATTCATTCAATGTTTACTGAATGCCACTGATTTCTCAGCCCCATTTTAGGTAATGGAGATACAGCAGGGAGCAAAGGAAGACAGAAAAAGGTAAATGAACAGGGGAACGTATTGTGCATTAGACGGTGATAAGGGCCACAGGAAAAATAAATCAGGGGTACTAGCAAGGTTTGGGAGTGGGTGAATATGCACGCATGCACTGTTTTATGTAGCAAGAACAGAGAAGGTCTCTTGCAGAAGTGGATAGTTGCATTGAATTGTGAAGGATGTGAGAGAATGAGCCATGAGGTAAAAGCCTTATTGGCAGAAAAATATCAAGTGCAAAGCCTCTCGCTCTGCAATGGGCCTCGTGTGCTCAGGAAACAGCTAAGAGGTTGGCATGGCTCTACCTGAAATGACAACGAAGAGCTCTAGGAAGGATGCACAAGGTGATGGGCGTTCAGACCTGCTGGGACCTGGGGCTTTGTGAACCCCTGGAGGGACTCTGGCCTTTACTCTGAGTGAGAGGGAAAACATCCAAAGGTTTTAAGATGAGACAACATAATCTCACATGTCTATTGTGTTGGAAGGAAAACAGGGTAGTAGTGAGAAGGCCGTCAAATTTGGGATTTATTTTGAAGGTGAAACTAACAAGATATACTAGTTGACCGGAGGTGAGAAATGAGAGAGCAGGGAGATTAAATGATGAGTTTTGACATCAGGAAACTGAAGGAGAAGCAGGTCAGTGGGGTGATGAGATTTGGGTTCAGTTTGAGACGTGTTAACCTAAGGTGATTTTTAAACCTCCGAGTAGACATTGAGTGGGCAGCTGACTGCAATGACTATTGAGTTCATGTAGGAGGCTCTGCTGAAGATATATGTTTTGGGATTGACAGTAAATAGATGGTACTTGAAGCCTTGAAACTTAATGATATCACCATGGAAATGAATATCAATACAGAAGAGAGCAATGAGGGCAGGGGAGGAATTCCCAGAGGAGTCCAATATATAGAGGTTGAGATGAGGAGGAACCATAAAGGATGTTAAACAGGAATGTCCAGTAAGGTAGGGAGTGAATGGTATTCCAGAAGCCAAGGGAAGAGTTGTTTGAAGAAGGAGGGAATGATTAAGTGGGTCAGTAGTTCCTGATACTTCAAATCCAGATAAGACCACTGGATTTAACAACGTGGTAATCACAAATTCCTTCCTTCCTTCCTTCCTTCCTTCCTTCCTTCCTTCCTTCCTTCCTTCCTTCCTTCCTTCCTTTCTTTCTTTCTTTCTTTCTTTCTTTCTTTCTTTCTTTCTAGTGAGATGGTGGGAACAAAATCCAAGCATATTGAGTACAAGAAAGAAAATAAGGAGAGAGAAAACAAAGACAACTAGTATGAAAAACTCTGGAAAATTCTGCTGTAAAAGTGAACAGAGAAGTGGAGTAGTAGGTGGAGATCAATACTCCAATTGAGTTTTCCTTGTTGGCTAGCTTTTAAGATGAAAGTACTGAAGCATCTTTGTGCACTTACGGGAATGATCCAGCAGCAAGGGCAAAACTGGTAGTGTGGGAGAGAGAAGGGAAAAATACCAGAAGGATGTCTCTAGGTAGGTGAGAGATGATGGGATCTAGGTCACAAGCCTGAAAATTGGCCTTAGATGGGAAGAGAGAAGGCTCAGCCTCAGTAACTGGAGGAGAGTGAACCATATGGGTACAGATGCCCGTGAAGTGGTAGGCATAATAAGAGGAACATATGGAAGTTTCTTTTTCCCAATGTTCTTTTCCAAGTGCAGTAAGAAGTAAGGTCACCAACTGAGAGTAAGGATGGAGAAAGAAGAGTTGGAAGCTCGAAGAGCTAGGAGAGAATATAAAATACAAACAAATAGCAGATCAGATGGGCTAGGGAAGTTTAATAGTATTTCCAGGCTTCAACAGGAGCCCTTTTGAAATGTGTAATCGTGAATTTAAAGGGCGACAATATAGCATGATTAACTGTTATTTTCTAGCTACATTTAGCTGCATGGGTGCAGCCACTAGGTAGGTGGAGTACTGAATTCAGCTGGCTTGGAGGTCTGGCCAACAAATTGGTTGAAGGGAGACAGGAGAAGGGAATTGAGGATAGTGGCAAAGGGAAAATTATAATAATGGACTATAGAAATTAAGCTGAATAAAGGGGAGAAGAGGACACGAAGGGCGCAAAAAGGTAGAAGAATCAATGACCGTAGATCTCAGGGGAGTTGAAAATTTAGCACAGAGTTGGGGTATAAGAAGGAGTGAGGTGCGAGTCTACAAGGTTGAATCCGAGGGAAATGCATGTGAGATATTGACATTAACAGTCAGGATTAGGAATGGGCCTAAGTTGTGATGAATCCCGGGTGTGGCACGGAAGTGTGGCATCACTAACTCATACACCTGAACCTCCTATGACACCATATGTTAACTAACTAGAATTTAAATAAAAGCAACAACAAGAAAAGGAAGTAGCTTCAGTTATGTAATTTACCTGAGATCTGCCGAGTGGAGGAGCCACCCTTTCGGTCTGCTTGCAACGGCGCAGCCACCAGGGCTGGTCTCTTCTCTGCCCTACGGCCACTGTTCCTCCATTGCCCGTTTTGCCCCCAGACCTCAGCATAGAACACTTCCTATATGCACAACGGGAAGCTGAGGCCCAGAGAGGGTAAGAACCATTACCCAGGACCACACAGCTGGAAAGTGGAATTGTTTGCTACCTAAGGGGAAGGACGAGAAACACATCAAAGAGGTGAATACCAGACTCCAGAGGAAAATGCTTCCCGTGGAGGAACGAGCCTTGGTGAAGGATTCAGACCAGACAAGAGCAGATTCCTGCACTCCCCGGAAGCCTCAAGCCTTCTACCAGTTTCCTCCTGTTTGTCCGCTAAATGTTGTGTGACGACCCCTTTGCCAAGGGTGGAAACCTTGGAAGAGTTTTAATAATAGTTTTGTAAAGGTCATTACAAAGGGCTTTATAATTGTTCATCTTTATCTTTTAATTCCTGTTTTGAGAAACAGGAAGAAAAATAAACAGGAAAGTCCCCAGTAGGATCCAATTAAATAAAAATAGTGCTGACAGGAAACAAGCATCATAAAACTTTAAAGGAGGGCAGAGGACCATATGGGTTGAGAAACCTTACAAGACTGGTGAACTTTTCCTTGGTATAGAAGCAATTCATCAATTACTGTTTAAGGGGACAGTGACTGACATTTGGGTAACAGCTTACCACCTACTTGCAAACCCCTTGTTGCCACAGACTGGCATTAGACATTTCCCCCAAACTGCCATCTGCCAAGAGCTGTAAAGTAAAGAGGGCCATTCCCGGCCGTGCCTCTTGTTAGAGGTCAAGTTATACCATATCTTGGCCTAGGAAGCAAGTTCCCAAAAGAATAGTTAGTAACATTCATTGGGCTATGAATTTTGCACTCAAGATTTGAAAGGGGCTACAAGAGTCGCCATTCCTCAGAAATTCCTCCTTCATTCAAAACACCCCTGCTTTATCAGTTCTAAGCCTCGATTAGCTTCGAGTGCCTCAACTGTGAATGAATTCGTCAGATTACCCCGAGTCTGAGCGAATATTTGTAGACTGCTACAGTAAATGGGACATCCGGATTACCACTGTAAGTGAAAGACTGACAGTTCACAACCCTCCAGGAACTAAGAATCTGGCTAAACATGAACGTTAGGCTTTGTCAGATCTGTCCTATATTGGTATCTATTATGTGTTTCTTATTTAAAAGCACTCTTGATTGGAAATCAAGAGTCTTTATTTCTACTCCCTCTGCCACCAGTTTAATCAACTGTTAAAGACTACAGGGGAATCATTTCCCTTCTTTGGAACTCAACTGCGTCTCTTAAAAGGAACGGTTTGGGGGGCTCCTGGGTGGCTTAGTCGGTTAAGCGTCCGACTTTCGCTTAGGTGGGTTCGAGCCCCCCGTCGGTCTTTGTGCTGACTGCCAGCTCAGAGCCTGGAGCCTGTTTCAGAGTCTGTGACTCCCTCTCTCTCTGACCCTCCCCTGCTCACGCTGTCTCTCTCTCTCTCTCCTAGAAATAACTAAAACATAAAAAAAAAAAAAAAAAAAGGAACGGTTTGGGGCGCCTGGGTGGCTCAGTTGGTTAAGTGTCCGACTTCGGCACAGGTCTTGATCTCACAGGTTTGTAGGCTTGTTCTCTGCTGCCTGCATGGAGCCCGCTTCAGATCCTCTGTCTCCCTCTCTCACTCTACCCCTCCTTGGCTCATGTGCTCTCTCTCCCTCAAAATAAATATTAAAATTTAAAAAAAAGAATGTATTGGCCCATGTTCCCTACATTCTCTTCCAATCTTGACAATCTGTGAATTTCCTGCTATTTTACTTTCTACTTATTCAACAAATGTGTATTCAGCACCATGTGCCAGGCACTTTACAAACATCAACCTACTTATTCCTGATAACAATCCTATTATGTAGATGATATTATTATCCCTAAGAATATAATTGTTCTAATCCTATGATAAAACTATTATTATCCCCTTTTACAGATGTTGAAACTGAGGCACAGGTCATTTGAAATACTTAAGATATATTTTCCTCTTGAGATACTTATGATTTGTTTACTTTTACTTTGCTGAGTGGTTTAGAAGTTGAAATTTCATTGTAGGTATAGTTATGATACCAGGGTTTTTTTTTTAAGTTTATTTATTTTTGAGAGAGACAGAATATGAATGGGGGAGGGGCAGAGAGAGAGGGAGACACAGAATCCAAAACAGGCTCCAGGCTCTGAGCTAGCCGTCAGCACAGAGCCCGATGCGGGGCTCGAACCCATGAACCGTGAGATCATGACCTGAGCCAAGGTCAGACACTTAACCGACTGAGCCACCTAGGCGCCCCGATGCTATCAATTTTGCAGAAGTTGTTTTCTGCTTGGGTAGAACAGCTGCAGTCACCTTCAGAGACAGTGGAGCCATGAGGCTTCTATGTCACCATGACAAACACGCACACCTGAGCAACCAGTGGGGGTCGCATTATGTCCTTTCTGTCCCGCAACCCTTATATTATCTCTTGCTTTCTCTTTAGTGAAAGCATGTGAAAGTACCTACGGAGGAACTGGTTTATTTTACAGTGGTAAAAAAACAAATTCCCTTTCTCTCTTGCTCTCTCCCTCTACCTTCCCTTCCAGCAGCCCACTCAGCCTTTCAAAACCACCATTTTTATGTTGATTTTTTTTTTTGCCTTTTTTTTTTTAACCATTTGCTTCCCACAAGTGCTGGCTACCTTCCACCCCCACGCTGGCTGTGTATCATTAGCCCGTGATTCCAACTCTGCCCACTTCCCCTCCCATCTGTGCTCAGAGTCCACTTACCTACAGTGATTTCCTGCAATGAGGTCCTCACCACAGTCCTGCAGTCAGATCCCCAGGGGCCCCCTTTCCTGCCAAGCTTCCCCCCCCACCCCCCCATGACCCTGTCATTCTATCTTTCTGTGTTGCTCCGTGCTCTGAAATGTCCACATCAAAGGGCTCTGTAAGTACCAGGTTTGAGCTGATCTAATCCCTCTCAACGCCCCATCTATTTGACAGCACAAAGTGGAATTTTAGCAACGTGAGTGCATCAGTCTAATAGTAAATGTTGGTCAGAAGAGATCCGTTTTAGACAGAGCAGCGTGTGCAAAGCAACAAGTTTCGTTTTTGTTTTTGTTTTGCAAGTTACTTGACACTATAACCTTTAAAGTACTGACACTTGCAACTTTTCAAAAGTCTGAGAAAAGGCAAGGTGATATCTATCTTAATGGGACTCTCACTTGCATTCTTGCTTGGTGGGGATGGAGAGGTTGTGCTGCTCGCCAATGTCATGTGCAAGTCTGGCTATGCCCATGGGAGAGTCTCATTCAGGTGAACATCATGTGTCAAACATGCCGCACTGGGGGAAATGTTCCCAGCTACTGGGGAAGGAGAAAAAGCGTGTGCTTTGAGTCAGAAGACGTAGGACGACACCCAAGCTTTTCACTTACTTACAGTCTAACTTTAGGCAAGTCATCACCTCCACCTAAATCTCAGTATACTCATTTGTCAAATGAAGAATTTGGGGGGAACTCCCCTCTACTTGCTAGATGGGATACTGCCCAGTTCAAAAATCACTTCATTAAGCCAATTAGAGCTTCAAATTTAAAGAAAACTGGCAGATTAATCCCAAATGTTCCTAAGCCTTTAAAGTTCTGGGGTTGCATGCTTCTAAGCTTATTGTCTGAAATATCTCAATGTCCAATTTTAACAAATTGCATTTTACAGCACCAATGTCTAAACTCCCAGCTAAGTGGTCCCCCAGTAGTGAGTAACCACTGTGCTAGGTAGGGTGTGGGAACATAAAGAAAAATAGAAAAATGGCTTCTGCCCTTCAGGAGTCTTAACCTATTTGTGGAGAGAAACACCGATAAGGGTAACTAGCCTGAGTACGTGGGAAATGAGATTTTTCTAACTCTAGTAATGCCTTAGATTCAGAATCATGACCAATAACAGGAGTGATCATGACATTGGCTCTAAGCTGGGCTTTATGGAATGGGCAGACTTCGATCAGCGGGGAAAAAAGAAAAGACTTTTGGGGAGAAGAAAAGCGAATAAAGAGTGGTTGAAATGGTGTGACTGGACAGTGTGAGAGAGACTGTGTTAAGAATGGCTTACGGAAAGCTCATCAGAATTGCAGATTTGTTTCAACGGTTGGAAGCCATCAAAGGGTTTTTGAGCAGATATGTGATATGATAAATGCACAAACCAAGTAAATGATAAAGATCAAATATATATCTATCCTGCAAGTCTTAATGTGGTGGGCCCCAGAGCCAAGGGCACTAGAAGTTTAAAAATGTAACAAAAGAAGGAAAGAAAAGGAATGAAAAGCTCCTTCCTCTCATTTTCTAGTACTCTGATCTGGGGACTATTAGCCCGAGCAGCCGAGAGTTTTAATTGCCTGTTCATTGACAGTGCGGAGGGAGAGAAGTGATTGCTAAGGTATCCAGGTCCCAAGCCATATGGGGCTTTGCAGAGTCATTCCAACACCTTGGGCTACCCTTGGAAATGAACAGGCAGCCTTGTTAGGCTCACTAGCTGTGAGGCAGGGCACCTACTCCTAACGTTTACCCAGAAGAAGGCAAGGCCATGACCTAGGCCAGCTGACGTTTCTGGGTGATTTTAAAAGAGAAGTTGGATGCTGAACTCTCATTAGGAAATGTGAAAAGATACATTTTTCTCACCGATTCCCCCATCTTTCTGCTAAGATGATTTTAAGCAGCACGTCCTAGAAAAATGTCAGCAGAAATTTGTAGCCACAGGGTGTTAGACCTGGAATTGCCCTTCGATGCCAACACTTTCATTTGTCAGAGGGGGAAATCAGCTCAGAATGGAGAAGGAAGCTTTTTAAGGTCAAAGTTCAAGTTAATGGCAGACCTGGGATTCAATCCCAGGTTTCACAGCTCTAGGCAATAGCTTTTTTCAGTTTAATCAAATGGCCTCTCACTACGTTGCTTGTTGAATTAAAGAAGGAGTTTGAAGCAATATTCAAGATCAGTGTGGTGGAGCCATGATGAAGTCGGGGGGTGGAGTCTCTAGTTCGTTGACATTCCCATGCATGCAGGGTATTGTGTGTGAAAAAGACCCTCCAACGCTGCCAGTGTACTAGCTGGTCACCACAAGGGAGGAAGACTTTGACTCTGATTCTCCTCAAAGCCAAAGTTAGATTATTCTTTAACAAATCAACTTCTGGATCCTGGAATAAAAGCATCTTATTTAAAATCTAGTTTCCAAGCCATCCCTTCTTGCTCCTGATCCTCCTTTTTCTCTGCTCTCTTTCTTTATCCCATAATACTTAGGACTTTCTAACTTACTTCATGATTTTTTAATTAAGCTTTTTGCATATTACCTGACTCTCATACTAAAACGTAAGCTCCATCAAGGATCTTTGCTCGGTCTACACATGTGTCCCACGGACTCAGTGTATTCAATAAGTATTTTTATTTGAGTGGCTGAATAACAACTGGATCTACCACTCACTTTGAACCATGAGCATACTTTTAAGTCAAGGTTTTTTATCTGCAAAATGGGCAGAAAAATGCTCACTTAACAAGGATGTCGTAAGCATCCAGTGAAGTGATACGAGGAAGTATCTTGCACAGTACTGGATGGACCCCACGGCATCTGTTATCCCAGGAAATGGATTGATAGACCACAGAGTTGCCCTTCAGAAAGATGAGCTCCAAACGCACATGACTGAATCCCTCCATGACTCTGTATTGACACAGATCACATCAAGGCTTGCGGCGTTAGGAATTACAGAATTTTATAGCGAGGGTTCCTACTTACGTTTCTCATTTTGCAAATGACGACACATGGCAGAGAATGCTTGTGTAAAAAGACTCAATTGGCTGAGGAGTATTTTTTTTTTGAATTAAAACAAGTCATAGATGTAAAAAATACTTATAGTTTCTCTTCAAAGTGCTTCGTAGTTTACAAAGCACTTTCATATCCATCATCTAGCCCAGTCTTGTTCATTACCCAGCACAAGGAGAACTCTGATTCTATGCTTTCTCACTCAACTTTCTTATTTTAACCACTGTGTGTCCCAACACTCTGGACATCAGCCTTCTTCTCACTCCCAGAGACTGATTCATACTTGCATTCTTCGGTTTTCCATGCATACTTTTGCTCAGGCTGTCCCCTCTGATTGGAATGCCTTCTTCCTTCTGTCCCCCCTACTTTAAAATTCTATCTGATTATCAAGGCTTGACTTGAGTGTTTTCCCTTCCCAGACTCTCCCCAGGCCTTTTTAGCAGATGTCTCTAGAAGGCATCTGTAGTTTTTGCCTGTCTCCTATCCTTTCTTTCTTCTTATGGTGTCAACAGACCTTCTTTTCCAAACAATCCTGGTGGGACTATCAAATGCACTGTCCAGTCTTTCCCCTCTCTGCCCTCCCCAGCTCTACACCACCACCAGCACAAACACCAAAGATGGACACGTGAGCCAAGTCAAGCAAAATGGGTCTCTGCTGAAAATGAGGAATGGAGTTTTAGGGCAGAAGGCCATTCTGTTGTGAACTCCTGAGTCTTGAATTATTTCAGTAGCATGATCCAGAAGGCACTCTCCGTGACCACAGGCCACTATGCTCACAAGAGTTGGCTTCCTATTCCTGTCTTTCCAAGACCTTTCCTCCTTCAATTCTGAGAACGATCCAATTTCCCTCAATAAATTATCCACCTTTATGGATTAAAGTTTTTATTTTTGTTTTTTATTTATTTCTGAGAGAGAGGGAGACAGCGTGAGAAGGGGAGGGTCAGAGAGAGAGGGAGACACAGAATCTTAAGCAGGCTCCAGGCTCTGAGTTGGCTGTCAACACAGAGCCCAATGCAGGGCTCGAACCCATGAACCGTGAGATCATGACCTGAGCCGAAGTGGGCCACCCAACCGACTGAGCCACCCAGGCGCCCCTGGATCAAAGTTTTGCTGTAAGCATCCAAGGAAACTGAACTGTTATGTTCTCACCAGTGTTCCCACAACTATTTCTGGGTTACCCTATTATATTCTTCACATTTCTACTTTGGATAAAAATGTTTGACATAGCCTCTGCCTCTTCCGTTGAACTACAAGCTCCCCACCAGTGTCTGTATCCACTTCAATTCGTACAACTGTCACTTGCTTACCTGGGTCCTCAAAAACTGTTAATGGAAGTTGAGGAAACATATATTATCCTTAGATTCCAAACTGATTTGAATTCTCATGCAACACTTTGTTCCAAAATGAAATTATTTTTTTTCAAATGCTTGGGATAATTAAATCTTAGGACTGGAAGAGACTTGTAACTTTAATAATAGGATTTAATTCTTACACCCTTATCACATCAGGTATGTAAAACAATGAAGTACAAGTCGATACCATTGGACTATTGGTGTGGACAAAGTGACTGTTACCCCCGCTCTAGGAGAGCTACTTTCTCGTTCCTTCCTCCAATGGTCAAGAGCCAGACCAGAGCCAGGTTTAGTGCAGAATGGAGGAGAGAAGCGATGGTGGATAGGGGGCCAGACAGGAATTTTGAGTCCCCAGAAGAAGCAGGATTGATGTGATAAAGTTGTGGAATTAGTAAAAGCAGAACCAAAACTTTTATGTGCATGTAGGGCTTTCACTGTCACGAACATTTGAAGTTCTTGAAAAGCACATCCGTAATATAAAACAAAAAACAGGGCTCACTGCTTCAGATATCGCCAAGAGTCTGGAAAGCCTAATTCTTCAGAGAGGGTTCTACCTCGTCCTGACAGACCTTGCCCTGCTTTGCATCAGGGTGGAAAGCAGGACACATTTAAGGTTGTAAAGGGATATCTCTGTCTTTTCTAGTTTTTTGCAAATCTACTTCATTTGAAGCTTCAATTATCATCAGATGGCATCTTTTTTTTTTTTCTTGGATTCTCTAGTCTCTTGATTTATAGACTCTCAGATGTAGCCAATGTATGTTTTTCAAACATTCCATTGAAGTTTCATTATAAAAGTTGATAAATTATGCCTCCCAATCTAAGGAGTAAATCAACTTATTAATTGGATTCAAAAATCATCCTTCATATATAAAATAGATTAACATATAAAATATATGTAACATTTTAAATGAAGAGGTACGTTATGCCTGTAATGTCTAAAAGAGCTAAATTTATCCCAAAGTATATTTAGCATGTGAAATATGGGAAGGCAGAAAGGAAAGAAAGAGAGGGAGAAAACAATATTTATTTAGTCTCTGATGTATGTGATATATCTTTCTTTTACAAATTAGGAACTGACTAGCCTATAAAGAGGATCAAATGAAGCCAGGTAAAAGATTCTGTCTTATCTCATTGTTTTTTAAGAGTTTTTTTTGTCCAAAAAAAAGTTTATTATCACGAGTAATACAAGGGAGGGAAACTAACTCTACACCATTAACACAAGACATGATGACCAAGGAGAGAAGCAAGTTCTTGGCAAAACAAAGCACAGGATTGTGTGGGCTCCCCCCCCCTCCGCCCCATTCCCCCAAACAAACAAACAAACAAAACCCTGAAAAAAGATGTCAAGTCATAAAACTCTCCTCATTTAGAGGATGCAAACTGAGAGGGTGAAGTGTCAGTCCTGGGGAAATTCATAGGAACATCTTCTATTGTGCTTGATATACTTACCATCACGGAGCTTCAATATATGCAGGAAGGGCTACCAGGGCTCACAAACTTTCAGGAAAGACATTGTGCAGGGACGAGATGGGAGGTGCAGGTTGACTGGGGGTGGGGGGCATAGCCCTGGCTGAGTAGAGTGGGCCTCATGCCCCAATTAGGAAGAAATGAGATCAGGAAGGAGAGAGACTGTCTTCTTTTCAGCCCCTTGCCACTGCCTGTGAGTATCTGAAATAATGTATGGAACCTATGGCTTCATTAATAAATTAACAGAACCTATGAGTTTATTGGCCCATTAAAATACCCTCAGCTCAGGTCCTGATCTCAAGATTAAGGGTTCAAGCCCTGAGCTCCACGCAGGGTGTAGACCCTACTTACAAAATAAAAAATAAAATGAAATATCATCTGGAATTATTAACAAGCAAAGGATCTGAATGAAGTTTCTTGTATGTTTGATTAGCAAGAGTCAGAGCCCTGGGGGTGCCTGGGTGGCTCAGTCAGTTGGGCGGCCTACTTCAGCTCAGGTCATGATCTCCCACTTTGTAAGTTCGAGCCCCGTGTCGGGCTCTGTGCTGACAGCTGGCTCAGAGCCTGGAGCCTGCTTCGGATTCTGTGTCTCCCTGTCTCTCTCTGCCCCTCCCTTGCTCACGTTCTGTCTCTCAATAATAAATAAATGTTAAAAAATTAAAAAAATAAAAAGAATTAGAGCCCTGGAGCAAAATTACCTTTGCATGAATGGATTGAAAACAAAACTGTCTGTGAGTGTACCTGCAGATCAGATGCAGGCCAATGGGATGCCAATCAGGATGTGGTAAAGCTCTCTTGTGGCACTGCCTTCACACACCCACTATGAACTTACTGAGTTCTAACATTGCAATTTATGTACCCACCAAAAATATGGCAAGGTCTCCCCGCCTCCACCCCCATTGACACAGTGTATCATCAAATATTATGATCTTTGCTTTTTTCACAGGTGAAAATGTCTATTTCATTGTTTTCAGATTGTATACCCTTTACATAAGTACTAAAAAATCAAAACAAAACATGGTGACCTTCATATAAAAGGATCATTTTGAGCTGGGGAAGGACTTTTTAAGCATGAAATAAAACCCAGAATCGTAAAAGAGAGGCAAATCTGAGTATATACAAATTAAAATTTTCTGGGTGTGGAAAAATAACGTAAGATGAAAAGCAAGTGGCAAGGAAAAAACATTAGCAAAACCAATAAATACAAAAGACCAATGTTATTAATTTATAAAACTTAAATTAACAAGCAAGATTAAATAGGAAATAGGGAGAAAGGAATAAAAATATTTCTAAATGCAAACTCTGTTTCTCTTCCTTTAACACTCAAATAATTTTACACCAGTCTTGGAATAAAAGTCAAAATCCATGCGTGGCTTACCATCCTATGTATGATCTGGCTCCCCTCCACCCCTCCGATTTCATTTTTTATCATTCTCCCCATCGCTTCTCTGTTCCAGAGATATTGGTTTTCTTCCAGTATTTCTTGATTTCTTCATGCATTCTCTCCCCTTGGAGCACTCCCTCCTTCCTAAAAAGTAAAAATAAAATCAAATCCTTATCTTTCCAGACATTCAAATCTTACCTTAAGTAACATTTCCTTAGAGAAGCCTTTTCTAACACTGCAACCCCCACTCCAAACTAGACGACATTCTCTATTATTTGGTACCATGTTTCCCTGCCTTTTCCCTTCATGGTACCTCACAGCCCACTGTTCTCTGTCTGTGTGGATTAATTTATGTCTCCACTCGATGGAAAGTTTCCCAGGAAGCTAACCTGCCCATCTCCAGGACTTAGCATGTTGCTGGGCACAAAAAACAGTTCAATCAAATACTTGCTCAGGTAATGCTTGTTTTAATTTTCCAACTTCACTGACCATTTTGGTAAACATTCCTCACGTGACTCTCACGTACTAGTGCATTATCTCAGGTAGTGATTGCCCAGGTATGGCAAAGCAGCAGCAGCAGCAGCAGCAGCAGCAGCATCACATGGTAACTTGTTAGAAATGCGCACCCTTGGGCTCCAATCTAGACCTACTGAATCAGAAACCCTGGAGGTAGGGTCGCTAGTCTGTGTCTGAATAAGCCTTCAGGTGATTCTGATACACACCAAAGTGTGAGGGTTGCCTTGAACTTTGGTACCCAGCGGAGGCAGGAAAAAAGAAAGCATAGGGACTATGCACCACCTTCTTGAGCACCACAGCCTGGAGGTGACATGTAACACCTCCCCTCACATTCCCCGGTGCACAGCCAGTCATGTGGCCCCATTTTTAAGGAAGGAGAGTGGGAAACGCAGTCCTCTACTGGGTAGCTAATTCTTGGCAATCACACTATACCATGGGGGAGAATACAAACTTTGTTTAAAGCTTATTTATTTATTTTGAGAGAGAGAGAGTGAGTGCATGTGTACAAGTTAGGGAGGGGCAGAGGGAGAGGGGAGGAGAGAGAGAATCGCAAGCACTGACAGTGCAGAGTCCCACGTGGGGCTCAAACTCACAAGCCACGAGATTGTGACCTGAGCTGAAGTCCAACTCTCAACCAACAGAGCCACCCAGGCGCCTCTAAGAGAATGCAAACTTTGGATGGGCAATTGGCTATCTCTGTCACAGGTGTAGCATGAAGATGTCACTTCTGAAACTTACTTTCTTATAATGGGAACAACCTCAGCAAAATCCTTGGGAAGCAGATTCCTAATCTCTCATCCTGGTTTCTACGGTGTGATTCAAATGTACTATAAAGAGCCCAGGTCAGCCGTTTCACCCATTTGGAGGTGATTGCTCCTGCTTGCACACACTCCTGGCTCCAGCTTCAGTCCCTGGAGGTAGAGGAAGACAATGGCTCATGCTGGTCAAGGTGGGGCAATCAGCAGGATACAAATCTCCTCCGTCTTCTCCCTTCTCATCTAGCACTCAGATCACAGCCACCAAGTATAAGTGCATCTGGGTTTAGGTTTAGGTTTTGAATTTTTGTTTACTTACTTATTGTTTTGTTTGGTAATTACCAAAGTTCTGACATGCATGCCCCAGGCACTAGGTTGAAAGATCATCTCAATGGCCTGTCTTTCTTACTTCTAATGATTTTCCTTATTCAAAGCTAGTGTAGCTGTCCTCTCTCTTCTCAGAGAAGGCTTGCTCTCTCTCAGGTGTTGTGTTGGCTGCTGGCAGGGGTGAGGAGGGGTGCAAGGGGAGGCGTGTTACTTATAAGTGAGGGCCACACTTTGGCTCTGGCCTGCTCAGTCTCGGTCTACCCACATAGATCTCACTAATCTTTTATTTTTATGAATTTATCAATTTTATTAATCATTTTCATTAATCATCATTCTCCAATAGCATTTACGTGTGCACAAAACTGAAGCCTTATGCTGGGACAGCCACATTCAAAAGAATAAAGTTGGACCCCTACCTTATGGCATCTACAAAGGTTAACTCAAAAAGGATCATCAACCTAAATATAAGACCTGAAACCATAAAACTCCAAAATAAAACACAGGGGTAAATGCTCATGACCTCAGATTTGGCAAGGATTCTTAGATATGACACCAAGAGCAATAATAATGATAATGATTAAATTTTACTTCTTCCAAATGAAGAACTTTTTGCATCAAAGGACATTATAAGACAATGAAGAGACAACTTACAGGATGTAAGGAAATATTTACAGATCATATATTTGATAAGGATCTAGTACTCAGAGTATATAAAGAGCTCTTACACCTCATTTATGAAAGAACAGCTAAACAAAAAATGGGCAAAGGGCTTCAATAGACATTTCTCAAGAGAAGATGTACAAATAGCCAACAAGCACATAAAAAGATGATCATTAGTCATTAGGGAATTGCAGATCAAAACCACAATGAGATACCATTTCATACCCATCAGGATGACTACAATAAAAAAGAAAGAAAAGAAAAAAAATAGCAAGTGTTGGCGAGGATGTGAAGAAATTAAAACCTGCATACTCTATTGGTAGAAATGTCAAATGGTGCGGCTGCTATGGAAAATAGTTTGAAGGTTCCTCAGAGAGGAAGCGTAGAATTATCTTATGACCTGGCAATTCCATTCCTGGGTATATACCCAAAAGAACTGAAAAGAGGTGCTCAAACATAGAGGTACATGCATATTCATAGCAGCACCAGTTACAATAGCCAAATGGTGGAAATAACCCAAATGTTCATCAACAGATGCATAGATAAACAGCTTGCAGTTGATACAGTGAAATATTATTCAGCCATAAAAAGGAATGAAGCACACTGATAACCTGCTACAATGTGAACGAACCTCAGAAACTTTCCTTTTAAAAAAAGTTGTTTAATGTTTTTATTTGTTCTTAAGAAAGAGAGAGAGCACTCAAGCAGAAGAGAGGCAGAAGGAGAAGGAGACAGAGGATCTAAAGTGGGCTCTACACTGTGAGCGCAGAGCCCAGATGCAGGGCTTGAACCCACAGACCATGAGATCATGACCTGAGCCCAAATCAAGAGTCAGCCACTTAATTGACTAAGCCACTCAGGTGTCCTGAACCTCAAACACTTTCTAAGTGGAAGAAGCAAAATATAAGAGGTTACATATTAGATGATTCTATTTATATCCAGAGTAGGTAAATCCACACAGACAGGAAGTATGTTGATAGTTACCAAGAGTTGGGAAGAAGATAGAACGGGGGGGGAGGGGGAATGTTTGATGTATGCAGAGTTTCCTTTTTGGGGTGATGAAAATGTTTTGGAAGTAGAAAGAGATGAGAGTCCCACAGCTATGTGAATGTACTTGTTTCCTTTAATACGGTTAATTTTATGCTATATGGATTTCATCTCAATTTAAAACACTTAACTGGGGCCCTCATTTTAAAATCCCAACTATATTTTTAAGAGTCCCTAATTAATCACTGAGTTAATAAAATAGCACTCAAACAAACAAACAAAAAAAGACATCTTTTTAACACAATTGCCTAGTAGCTGCTGTTATGATCTGGGCTGTTATCAATAAGGATTCTAGCATTAAAGAGCTATAAGAAATATTTTCACACACAAACAAATAAAAGTACATTAACACGTTTGCATTTAAAAAACCTACAGGCTAAAAATAGTTTTCTTCTCAGTAAATGCCATAAAAATGTTTCAAAAATAGGAGCACCTGGGTGGTTGAGTCAGTTGAGCAGCTGGCTGTTGATCTCAGCTCAGGTCGTGATCTCATGCTTTCTAAGATCGAGCCTCACATCGGGCTGTGCACTGACAGCACAGAGCCTGATTGGGATTCTGTCTCTCCCTTGCTCTTTGCCCCTCCCCCCCCCACAAATGTTTAAAAAATAAACTTATGGGATACTGAGATATGCTATGGCCCTATCTTTTCAGTTTGGTATATATTAAGTTACTAGAAAATTATGATACACTGTATGTTAGCTAACCTGACAATAAATTATATATATATATATATATATATAATTATGAAAAACTAAGAATAATCTATGACAACAAATGGTTCCAGGCTATGTTTGGGCAACAGAGGTTGATTATAAGCACAGCAAGAGATCTGAACTAACGGAGACCTCTTGGATGTCTCAGAAACGTGTCTGAAGGGTACCAGAGACAAAGTTTGTGCTGCTGAAGGAGCTCTACAATACTTGGACACCTAAAAAGAGAAAACGAGAAATCTGATGCCTACATATTGTAAATATCAGCCAGTTCTGAGCTACACCATCGGATCAGACATAATGATCAGTAATTGATCAGACCTAATGATACCCACTGATTTCAATTCAAAAGGATGACATTTACTAATGATGGATACTTTTCCTCAACTGCTTCTGACTCTCTGTGGGGATACAATTCAATTGGCTTCATGAGAAGTGATATATTATTGGTAGCTTTCTGCAGGATGTTCTTACCTTCTCCTTTTAGTTTTGAGCTTAGACTGACAGAATCTTTTTCACTATCCTTATCCATTTCCACTTTCTTTCTCTCTTTTCTCCTTCTCCTCCCTTTTGTTCAACAGACAGCTGTGAAGCCAAGGGTTGGAGGAGAATGTGTACTAGTCTGTATGCACCATTCACAAAATCTGACCTGAGTAGGAAGTGAGGACAGGTCTTAAATAATATGGAGCCAGTTATGTTTCCACCCCCATCCCCTTCCCAACTAAGCTGAAGCTTATTTTTGGTTATCCATGATAATTGATAATCTTTGATAACTGAGAGACAGAGCATGAGTAGGGAAGGTACAGAGGGCGAGGGAGACACAGAATCCAAAGCAGGCTCCAGGCTCTGAGCTGTCAGCACAGAGCCTGACATGGGGCTTGAAGTCACAAACCATGAGATCATGACCTGACCCTAAGTTGGACGCCTAACTGACTGAGCCACCCAGGCGCCCCTTTAGGCTCTCATTTTGATGTATTCTTTCTCAGAGATTGAAGGCAATGTCTTTCAGCATCTGCCTTCCTGCAAGATCTGTGAGAAATAAAGATGAGATGTGAGATGAAAACAGAAAAAGGTGAGGGTAAAAAAATGAGGTCTTGGACTAACCACAAATAGAATAATCAACTTCTAAAAGACTCAGAATGAACATTTTTTTGGCTCCTATCTTGAGCCAGGCAGGGAGCTAGGCACCTGGAGTGGGTGGTACAGGGAGACTAACATGAAGAAAGATGAAGGAATCATGGCCACTACCGTCCAAAAGGTAGAATCTGAGCTGGGACTTCAAGTACATGACTCTGACGGCACCAATGTGAAGCATGGTTCCGTCTCACTAAAGCAGTAGTGAGCACATAACAACTGGCATAATAGACTCTTAAAAGTTTAAATTTGACTCTTGCTCATTCAGAGGCTGATTACCTAGTCTGTTTATAGTCTCTAGTCATGTTAGAGTTTAAGCTTTCTTTTGCTGCAACAGATTTTCATCATTCCAGGTTTGTACATATTTTGGAAATTTCATACAATCTTAAGTACTTTGCTGATTACAGCTCAAACTGATTCTCCCAGGCAAGTAATTCATTCCTTCTTCTGTGTTTCTACAGTGCTCTTTTCACACCTTTATGGAGCTCAGATTACACTGTATATTAAGTATATGCTCGCTTTTTCTGGCTCCTTCACTTGAGTGAGAGCTCCTCATGGAATGTGGTTATATTTTGTTGAGACAGGGAAACTTGGTGCTTAAGCATTTGGGCTCTCAACTCCCTCACCCCCAAGTTCAAATCCCTGCCTTACTGTTTCCTATCTTGCTGTATAATCTTGGACATGTTGTATGTCAACCTCCCTATGCTTCACTTTCTTCCTGTGCATAATAATGAATATACCTCATAAGGAGATGTTGGGAGCATTCGATTAGACATGTAAGGTACTTTCTGAGTGCCTGGCAACAAATACAAACTCTCCTCCTGTAGCCCACAGCTTCTAACATGCAGTAAGTCTTTAATAAAGTCCACAGAAATAGGAAACGAATACATTATTTTACCAGACCTGCCTAGATTGAGGAATAGTTGTAGCCTACTTTTCCTGTCCAAATTTCCTTCAGAGAAAACGAGAAATCCCCTTTCAGACATCCCATGATGCTACAGTGAGTCACTCGTTTCCCTTTGGCTTAGTGGGGAAATGACGGTAACTGTTTCTTCCTCATCTTGCCCAGAAACTGCTGGACTCAGCTAAGAAATGAAGATAGGGAGTAGTGGTCCGAGATACAGCTGGGAAAACAAACAGACAACAAAAATACACCCCTAACTGTTCAGTTCCCTGAAGACTACTTCTGATCATCCTCACGGAAGAACGTACTGTGGCCTTGGAAAGGGTTTCGGAATCTCTGCACCAAAGATGTCTCCCACAAGAGACGTCATTACTTTATGGCCGATTTCATAAATAGATGTAGCCTATCACCTGCCCCCAAGGTGAGTTAATGCTCCTCTTTTGTGTACTTTTAATACCTAAATCACAACAATTACTAGCCATGGGCATGAGATACATATTAGGTGTTGTGCTGTCCACTCCACTTTTAATCCATGAACACGCATTTCGTCCAGACAACAAATCGATGAGGTTGGTGTTATGAATGACCCCCGCTTTTTACAGGTGAGGAGACTGCAACACAGTGAGTTGAAATAATTTCCCCCAAATCACCCAGCTACTAGATGGCAGAGCTGGGATGTGCCCCGAGGCTACTTGCTACCAGGGTTCACGCAGACAGTACCTGAAACCACCAGACTGTTTTCATGTCCCTCATTAGCCTGTTGTGTAGAAATCCTTCAGTGAGTTTGTTTGGAGAAGCACCTAAGCTTCTCCAACCAAATTGTGAGCCTCCTGAGGGCACGGCTCGTATCCTCACTGATTCCACAGCTCCTGTCACAATACCTGGCACAGGGTAGCTGTCCAATGCACACTGAATAAATGGCTAAGCGCAGCCCTGTAGGCAGAAGATGGTTTGCTGGATTGGAGTCCAGAGGAGTCGTATCTGCCTCAGGCTCCTGAAACTGTTGGAGACATCTTCCAGATCCAAGAGCCCTGAGATAGTGAGACTCCTCTCCATACCCCTCCGCTAGAGAGTTCAAAGCAATCATCAAATAGGAACTATTTAACTTGACTTTCCCCACACTGGTTTCACACTTTCCATTAAGGAGCTTTCCCTTGCAGGCTCTGGACACAGTCCCTTGGCCAGCTCAGTGCTTCCTGGTATGGCCAGTTTCTCCTTCTGCCATGGGAACTGAGAATCTGAACATCTGCCAAACTCTCCCAAGGGAAACAGTCCTCGGATACAGTACATCAAGAATTGGGCTTGTGGCACTGTCTCAAAAGAAGCCCTTGCAACATTTTTGTCCCAAGGATTGAGCTGCTTTTCCTGTCATTGGTTGGTTCTCTCCTCCTATCTCTGCGCAGGACTGGGCTCTTCTACTGAACTACCCTGTTGGCTAGGGGTTCAGTGAGAATTTCATGAGGATTAAAGATCCCAGGGTACTTTGCTGAAGAATAAAACTTGCTGTGTAGCCACGAACCTGAGATATTTGTGGACTGAACCTACGTATTCTCAACAACCTCCCTCATTTCCTTCTGGGAAATCTTACTGTCTCTGGTCAGATCGAGGTTACATTTCTTCCCAACTACCTATGACCACAGGATTGTTGAACAGAACTCCCTTTCTCCAAACAGCACACACACACACACACACACACACACACACACAGAGTCTACCATCTATTTCAAAAACAGCTTCATCCAAAGCTCACTCAGGTGACTTTCAGATACTTGCAAGTAAAATGATGAAGCTTAGCACAATATTCATCTTTGGGTAACTATATGAAACATTTCTATCATCAACTTTCAAAGAATTGAGTTAGTTTAATGCAACATTCTCAGAAAGCATGTCATTGTTATTTAATTTATGAAGAAAAAAGAAAAGATAATCAGTTTACCTTTCTTTTTTTTTTTTTTAATGTTTTATTTATTTCTAGGGGAGAGTGAGAGAGACAGCGTGAGAAGGGGAGGGTCAGAGAGAGAGGGAGACACAGACTGAAACAGGCTCCAGGCTCTGAGCTGGCAGTCAGCACAGAGCCCAATGCAGGGCTCGAACCCACGAACCGCGAGATCATGACCTAAGCGAAAGTCGGACGCTTAACCGACTAAGCCACCCAGGCGCCCCTACCTTTCTATTTTGAAATTGTCCTTTTCTTCCATGGTTTAAGGACAGCAAAAAATGAAAATCACCCTTTCCTTTCACCTGACAGTGTCAACCTTCTTTCACTCATCAAATATTTATTGACTCTCAATGTGCAGAACACAGTGTACTGCGTGGGTTCTTACCCATTGTTCTGAATAGTCAACCTAGAAATAGCGCTGACAATGAACTTGCATTAATAATGAGCTGCGACTAGTATCCAATGGAGAGGTAGTACCCTAAACGGAAAATTTAGAAAAACTCTGAGACCATTTATATGTAGTTTTCTAAAATGTTCTTTAGCTTCAAAAATTCTTCACGCAAAAGTTTTATCAGGGGCCCCCTACATCAAATAAAAAGTCATTTTCTAACTGAAGCAGCTGAAGCCCAGACAGGATTCAAGATTGACCAGTGCCTCCAAACTAGTTCCTGAGCTGTGGTCAGTGCTTGTCCTCTTATCTGGAGCCATGAAAGGTCGTGCTCTCCTGTTACGCTATGGGCTCCCAAATTGCAATAAAGTGAGTCTCCCAATGTGTCAACGCAGTCTGTAGACTTTAAATCCTGCATCCTGACTCGTGGTCTTTGGCCTCAGTTGCCAACCAAGCATCTACTTAGAATGAGCATTGTTTTCTTTCAAGATTTGGAGAAAGTATCTATGGTTTAAGATATCTTCCTGGATTTAATGGGAAATGTTTAGACTGTGAAGCATTTCAAATGGGACTGAAGTGGAACAGAGGTGAAAGATTGGGTTACTTAGATGTTTTTTGGAAAACTGAATTATTCATATTATATGAAGAAATACAGAGTTGGAGCCCAGCCTTATACCACATTCAGACATGGACTCCAGGTAGACTATGGACCTAAATTTTAAAGGTAAAACGGGGTGCCTGAGTGGCTCAGTCAGTTAAGCATCTGACTTCAGCTCAGGTCATGATCTCACTGTCTGTCAGTTTAAGCCCTGCATCAGGCCCTGTGCTGACAGCTCAGAGCCTGGAGCCTGCTTCTGATTCTGTGTCTCCCTCTCTCTCTCTGCCCCTTCCCCACTCATGCTTTATCTTTCTTTTTCTCAAAAATAAAATAAAAACATAAACAGAAAATTTAAATTTAAAACAATGCTATTTTTGTGAAAGATAAAGTCTTCTAAAGGAGCATCCCAAACACAAATCATAAGGTCAAAAGTTGATGGATTTGACTTCATCAAAATTAAGAACTTTTGCTCAGTGAAGACATAATGGACACCAGTCAAAGACAGAAGACAGACTGGAAGAATAGATTGATAATGCATTTAACAGTTAAGAGATAAATATCTGGAATGTGTTGTGAACTCAAAATCAACAAAAAAGAGACAAGAAAATAAAGAGAAAAGTACTCAAGAGATATGAAAAGTTAATTTGTAAAAGGAAGGGCCTTACATTGATTTAAGAAGTATATGAGGGGCGCCTGGGTGGCTCAGTCGGGGAAGCGTGCTACTTTGGCTCAGGTCATCATCTCACAATTCCTGGGTTTTTGCCCTGCACTGGGCTCTGTGCTGGCATCTCAGAGCCCGGAGCCTTCTTCGGATTCTGTGTCTCCCTCTCTCTCTGCCCCTTTCCCCGCTCATGCTCTGCCTCTCTCTCTCTCAAAAATAAACATTAAAAAAAAAAGAAGTGTATGAAAAGATGCTAGTAATCAGAAGAATGCAAGTTATAGCGACACACCACCACTTTATACCATCGTAATGTCAAAACAAGAAAGGAATAGCATATATTGACAAGAATATGAGGAGATGAGAATGGTCTGGTACTGCTGCTTTGAATGTAAAACATACAGCTTTGTAGCGGTGCCTGGGTGGTTCATTTGGTTGAGTGACCAATTCTTGATTTCAGCTCAGGTCATGATTCCAGGGTCATGGGATTGAGCCCCAGGTCACGCTCCACACTGACACCCTCTCTCTCTCTCTCTTTCTGTGTGTGTGTGTCTCTCTCTCAAACAAAAAACAGAAAACAAAAACAAAGACAACATACAGCTTTGTGGAAAGAGATCTGGCCAAACTTACTCAAATTAAAAATGAATGTATTCTATAACCCAAGAATCCTGCTAATGGGTGTATGCCCAGATAACATCTCCCACAAGTTCACTAAAGGACACATACAAAGGCATTAACACTGACATCGTTTGTGGTGTCAAATATGGAAGTTAACTAGTATCTGCCAGAAAGGAATAGATAATTAAAATATTGCATGTTAATACTCTGGAATACTGGCCCATGGTCAGAGTAAAATAAATAAATATATAGCCACATGAATAGAACTTAATGTTGAGTGAAGATTGAATAACGTTGAATCATATGAACGCTTAATGTTGAGTGAAGATTTATACATAAAACAGTATTTGCATGGTTAAGAACACAACAAACACAGCAGAGTGAGTATCTAAGGGAGAGAAAGGGCTGGAAATGAGCACTGTGAAGGAAAAAATATGTAATAACAGAACAAAGACAGTCTTTGCATGAACTAATGATGATAGTACTCTAAGAACCAACGAGTATAAGTTTAATAAACCCTGTGAAGAACAGAAAAGGAAACAGGGAGGGCTGTTGGCAGAGAGGCCATGCCATAGAGGCAAGTGACCTAGACTGTGGGCAGGAGACCTGGGTCTCATACTGACTTGGTCTGTCATTTGGTGGTAACACGAGCCCAGGACATTCTTCTCTAGATTTCCTTTTTCCCCTTTGATAGCATAAGATATTAGGCTGAAATTTCTAAGATCTTTTCCGGCTTTGTGCTTCATGTAGTCTGTTCTTCCTTTCCCATCAATAACCTCCATAATGTCATAAGCAACAATAAAACCATATCACCCATTTCAGAACATTTTTACTCACATTGAAAAATAACCGAACGTATGAAAAATGTCTTTTGCTAAAGGTGTATTTTTATACACCTGGATGACAGAGTGATATCATTTCTTTAAATCTGCGGTCTTTATCACCTTAAAGCAACAGTTTCCCTTTCCGTGGATCAACGGACAAAGGAAAACAGTTTATTTATTTATTTTTTTTTAATTTTTAATGTTTTATTTATTTCTAGGAGAGAGAGAGAGACAGCGTGAGCAGGGGAGGGTCAGAGAGAGAGGGAGTCACAGACTGCGAAGCAGCTCCAGGCTTTGAGCTGTCAGCACAGAGCCCAAAGCGGGGCTCGAACCCACGAACCGCGAGATCATGACCTAAGCGAAAGTCGGACACTTAACCGACTAAGCCACCCAGGCACCCCGAAAACAGTTTAAATAAAAGGCTTATATAACATTCAGAAGGACTGGAGGAGCTGTAGGACCGAAAAGCCCTTAGATAGACACAGGTTGAGGACGACGACGACGACGATGACAATGATGACTGCGATGATGAGGATGACAGCAAACTAGAAAACCATAAATCTGGAAGAGTTCCGCGGGTCTCTGGACATCCAAATTTTTTTCAGAGTTTTTATTTTTTCTTGAAACAGAGAGACAGAGCATGAGCGGGGGAGGGGCAGAGAGAGAGGGAGACACAGAATCTGAAACAGGCTCCAGGCTCTAAGCTGTCAGCACAGAGCCTAACGCGGGGCTCGAACCCACGAACCGTGAGATCATGACCTGTGAGGAAGTTGGACGCTTAACCGACTGAGCCCCCCAGGCGCCCCGTCCCTGAACACCCAGTTCATAGAGGCCACCAGGCCCTTGTAGCTGGCTCTAGACTTTTTTGGATTCCACTTTAATTCACGTGGAGACACAATTTACGCGGAAACACCTCACCCTGGAGATGAGAGATGGAAAGCATTATAAAGTGAGAAAAGCTACTTTATAGAACTGTGGGCTCCTTTTGCCAACTAAAATTACAAAATGGGAAAACACACACTATCATAGAAAATCTATTCTGCACTGTGCTAGAGGAATCGTTTTGCCCTTTTAGAAGTTCATTAAAATTCAACAGCTCTTTTCAATCAATTAATACTTTGGCTATGAATAGGAAAGTAAGTGTGACTGGCCAGTCCTGTACAAACTAAAATATTTGCATAACATCAGCTCTTTGTTTGGTTGCATAATTAATCATTTGGGATTATTCATTTGTAAGCATCATTTTTCAGTGTCAGAAGAAATTATGTCTTACTTATGGAAACGTTCTAAGTCATAATTACAGCTATCATTTATTGAGCACCGACTAAGCATCAGGTATTATACATGTCATAATTGTTATACTTACCACAGTATTATAAAGTGAATGTTATTATACCTGTGTTTTTGGATCAGGAAGATCAAGTTCAAGGAAGTTCTTTAACTTGTCCAGGATGGTAAGCAATTCAACACTAAGAATGACTGTCTACAGAGCTTATCTTTTCAGCATGTCACACAGCCTCCTCTGAAGACTTTTTCTTCTGAAAATAGTGATTCCATATTAATAGTTAATACTTCTTGTGTGCTCACTATTTGCTACAACTTTGTATGCATCGCCTCATTTGAGTTCACCAGACAGACATCCCTATGAGATGTGGGTGTTTCGAGTGTATACATTTTCGGTAATGAGAAAAGTAGGGTTTAAAGAAAGTAGTACCTGGTCCAAGAGAGCACAGCGACAAAGCAATGGAATCTGGATTTAAGGTCCTGGTGTCAGTTCATATCTTTCTTAATTTTATTTTGAAACATTTACATATAATAAAACTGAGATTTGGGGTATGCTCCATGAATTTTAACACACGTATGGATTCATGAAACTACCACGGCAGTCTGTATACAGAACAATTCCGTGCCCCTAAGAAGTTTCCTCATGGTATTCTTTGTAGTCACACCCTCCTCCCATGCCAACCTCTGCACTCACTGATCTGGTCTGTGGTCCTGTTGTTTGTTTTTATTTTTTAATGTTTATTTATTTATTTTGAGAGAAAGAGAGAGGGAGCACATGCAGGGAAGGGGCATAGAGAGAAGGAAAGAGAGAATCCAAAATAGGCTCTGCGTTCTTAGTGCAGAGCCCAACGTGGGGCTTGATCCTATGAACCACGAGATCATGACCTGAGCCAAGAGATCAAGTGTTGGCCACTTAACCGACTGAGTCACATGGGCATTCCTGTAGTTTTATCTTTCTGAGACTGTGATATAAGTGGAATCATGCAGTATGTATGTTTTCAAACTGGCTACTTTCAATCAGTATAATGCCTATGAGCTTCATTCATGTTGTTGTTTCCGTGTCATTGCTCTTTATTGCTGAGTGATTTTTCACTGTACTGATGCACCACATTTGTTTATCCACTCAACTTGGGAAAAAAGTGTGGATTTTTTTCAGTTTATGAACAGATAACAAATAGGTGATTGTGTATGCAGTTGCTATAAACATTTCTGCATATAAATTTTGTGTTGACATGAGTTTTCAATTCCTTAAACACTGAGGACTAGTTTGTTGACTCAAAAGGTAAGTGTTTAATCGTAAGAAACCACCAACTATTTTCCAGAATAGCCATATCATTTTGCCTTCTCACCAGCAATGCAAGAGGATTCTAGTTGCTCCACACCCTCCTCAGCACTTGGTATTGTTAGTGATTATTTTTCAAACAGTTAAAAATGGAGGCATCTGGGTGGCTCGCTCAGTTGAGTGTCCGACTTCAGTTCAGGTCATGATCTCACAGTTCGTGGGTTCGAGCCCCGCATTGGGCTCTGTGCTGGCAGCTAGCTTAGAGCCTGGAACCTGTCTTTGGATTCTGTATCTCCATTGCTCTCTGACCCTCCCCTGCTCTCTCTCTCTCTCTCTCTCTCCCTCTCTCTCTTTCTCTCAAAAATAAGTAAAACATTAAAAAAAGTTAAAAATGTTAGCCATTCCAATAAGTTTGTAGTGGTATCTGTTGTTTGTTTAATTTACACTTGCCTCTTGCATTCCTTCATGTCCTTATTTCCTATTTATACTTACTCTCACCCAAGTGTCTGTTCAGGTTTTTCTCCCATTTTTTATTTTTGTTTTTTAATGTTTATTTATTTTTGAGAGCGAGAGATGAAGAGAGAGAGAGAGCAAGAGGAGGAGGCACAGAGGGAGTAGAGGACAGAGAATCGGAAGCCGGCTCCAGGCTCTGAGATGTCAGCACAGAGCTCGAAGTGGGGCTCAAACTCATGAACCATGAAATCATGACCTGAGCCAAAGTGAGCCACCCAGGAGCGCTTTTTTTTTTTTTTAATTTTTTTTATTCTCCCATTTTTTAAGTTGAGTTACTTACTTACAATTGAGTTTTAAGAGTTCTTTACATATATCCTAAATACAGGCCTTTGGTCAGAAATATGATTCACAAAGAGTTTCATACAATTAGCACTTACTTTTATTATTTTCATAGTGTATAGAGAGTTTAAACCAAGATGGGTCGAGCCACCTGGGTAGCTCAGTTGGTTAAGAGTCTGACTCTTGATCTCAGCTCAGGTCATGATCTCATGAATTCATGAGTTCAGGCTCTGTGCTGACAGTGGGGAGGCTTCTTGGGATTCTCTCTCTCTCTCCCTCTCTCTCCTCTTTCCCCACCCATGCTGTCTCTGTCTCTCTCAAAATAAATAAATAAACTTAAAAAAAAAAAAACCAACAAGATGGATTACGGGACCAAAGATATACTGGGCTTTCAGACAAACACAGACAGAGAAATAGAATGAATCTCTCCAATCTCCATCTCCATGAAAAATGTCCCTTGCCCACATTAAATTGTTCTCTGCACAAGAACAACGTGTGTGCAGTTCTAAAGAAGCCATGTTCAGGGCTTCTGTCCTCATGATTTGCATATCAACCCTTCCTAGCCTGGACTTTGGACTGAGAGGAGAGAGGAGGTCATTCTCGGTCTCTTGCTGCAGTGGGGGCGGGGAGGCCTGGGTGAGAGACAAAAACCTGCTATATCACAGCCCCATGAAAGTAGAAGCACACATCTGCCTACAGGTAGAGTGAGTTGTTTTGTCACAGCTACTGCTCTGCGGTTTCCAATCTTCATAAACAGTGGATTAAAGGAAATTGGCTTAAAACTGCAATATAAAAAAAATAAAAGTACTGCATGAAAGGATTTTCCAGCTATGAGGAGTTATAAGCACTGCGTTGCATTTCTGATCAAAGGTGCATACAGAGCCTCTAAGAGACTGTGTTCATTCTGTTTATTTAAACTCCACCTTGGGTAAATAACCCACCTCTGGGGAAACATAAACACTTCTTTCCCATTACACAGTAACAATTTCCAGCTCTATGTCACCTCTTTATCATCAGTGTGTGTATATAATTTTTATGGAGTTATAATCCCTGTGATGCTTGCTTCCCAGTGTTCTGTTTTTAGCTTAACATTATTTCGCATACATTTTTCCATGTAGCAGCATAGTCTAAATATTTACCATTTACAGAGCCACACAGTGATACAGAAGAATAAGAATAGCTCACACTTACATAGTAATTACTGTATGTCAGGCAAGTGCTTTACCTATTTTTACTCACTTAACGTTTCCTCCCTATAACCCTCTGAGGTGGGTACCATCTGTCTTAGTCTGGCTTCAAAAGAAAGCAGAGGCTGAAGCCGAGGGTTTCATACACTACTTTATTCGGGGTGCAATCCCAGGGAAGCAGGGGCCAGAGAAAAGTGAACGGAGACAAGGAAAGGGGGAGAGTCAACGTGAAGGTGTGTTATCGAGCTGCTTCCCGCCAAGTGTGATGGATTGGCCCCTCCTACAAAATCATCTTCCCATGAGAACGTCCTGCAAAAAGCTGCATCAACCACATGTCAGTTGGTCACCCAGAAGGAAGGGATTGCTTATCTACCACTTCTCATCTGCCCCCTGAGAATTTTATCCACGTGCACTTCAGGGCTGGCAAATGGCACACCTCAGTTTCAGCAGGGAAGCCTCAGAAATGAGAGCTTGATGCGAGGTGCTCTGTAGTTTGCCTGCAAAGTCACCACGTCAGTCAGGGTCCACATAAACCTGAAGTGCCAGTAATGACTGGAAATAGACAAGAGATTCTGTTATTGCACTAGTTTTACAGATGAGACACAGAGAGTGACTAGTGGCCCTAAACCACTCAGCTAGTAATGGTGGAGCCATGTTTGAACCCGGAAAGCCAGACTCTTAACCATTATGCTAAAGCAGTCCTTCGATTTGGGGACATCTGAGTGGTTCTCAGGTTTTCACTGAAATGCCTCAGAGCATAACAGAGAGATTATCAGATAAGAATCTTTGATTCTGACATGGCTCAGAAACTTGGAAAATCATTTCTGTCTGGGTTTCAACTTGTCACGTGTTTCTGAAAGAGCTCAGACTACCTGGCCTTAGAGATCTTGTATTCTGAATATGATTATCCTAAAAGTTTTTGAACAAATAATATATATATTTTTAAATTTACATATCCTGGGCGCCTGGGTGGCTCAGTCAGCTAAGCATCTGACTTCAGCTCAGGTCATGACCTCGCAGTTTGTGAGTTCAAGTCTCACGTCGGGCTCTATGTTAACAAACAGCACAGGGGCTGGAGCCTGCTTCAGGTACTGTATCTCCTTCTCTCTCTCCCCTTCCCCTGCTCATGCTCTGTCTCTCTTTGTCTCTCTAAAATAAATAAATGTTAAAATTTTTTTTAAAAAAATTTACATATCCTTAGGATGTAAACGCAGAAATTAGACCTACTGGATCATAGGGTAGGATCATTTATATGACTTGTGATTTAAATTAGCAATTGCCTTTGGGGCGCCTGCGTGGCTCAGTCAGTTAAGCGTCCAACTTCGGCTCACGTTATGACCTCATGGTTCGTGGGCTTGAGCCCTGGGTCAGGCTCTGTGCTGCCAGCTCAGAGCCTGGAACTTGCTTCAGATTCTGTGTTTCCCATTCTCTCTCTCTCGCCCTCCTCCACTCATGCTCTCTCTCTCTCTCTCAAAAATAAATAAACATTCAAAAGTAAATACATACATAAATAAATAAACAATTGCCTTTGAAAATAATCTTACTCATTTCATGCATTTATTAGATCTTCAAGGGATGAGTGTGCCCCTTTCCTTCCCTGATCATCATTGGGATGAAATAAAATTATATATAAAATATTTAACTTTGGGGGATTTGATAGATACAAAGTAGATTTACAAAATTTTTCTTTTCCATTCCTCGATTAACTAAATAAGTCAAACATCTTTCCAAGTCTTTTTTATATGATTTCTTCTCGTGTTAATTTTATTCTTGGTAAGTTATTTCCCCTGTCTGGAGGATCACCTTTGCCATCTCCCAAATGAACAGGTAGGCTTCGATCTCCACGGGGTTTTGAGCATTGAGATAGAACCTATTGAAGTACTATCTCAATTTTCTAAATAAGTCAGTGAGGGCTTTTGTATCTTTAGAGTTTCCGTGAGTCTAGAAATAAGGAAGCATGTTTCTTGACCAGAGACTCTAAGAAATGTGCTGGCCAACCAAATTCCCCTCTTTCTGTGTGACGCGTGTGTTAGTCCTTCCTAAAACAAAGAGAGATGAACTTAACTGACCTGATGGGTTTGTCTCCCAGTTTAAGCAGTTTGTAATATTTTGTATGACGAGAACACATATCAAGTGCCTCTCCCGAGGCAGCAGTTATCTCGGTTGGAGAACTCTTCTCCTTTAGTTCTAAGGCTAGAGCTTCTGAACATTTGACACATTTGTTCTGCATTTGTCCTGACCTACTTATTCTAAGTTTCAATCTTTGAGCAGCTGAGATTAAAACAGCCAAAGCAATGAAGTCATCATTGTCATTCTCTGGAGATTTAAAAGAAATATGACAGCATTCTTAGATACTAGGAGAGTTAGGAAGCAGATGACCATGTCTGCAAGACCTTTGCGTTAATAGCAGTGCCTTGTTTATTATCTCTATGTCGCCCCCTCACACACACACAGATGACTCCCCTTCACTGTAGTCATGATAATTACCCTCATTGTTCTCTTTGACAATAGGCTTTCCCTCCTTCCATCCATTTTACACAAGAGCCTGCTGTCAGGCTAATCTCATAAAAAGGACAGCTTGATTATCTTCACTTCCCTGCTCAAAAACTTTTTTTGATGGTCCTTATTACCTAGAGCATAAGGGCCACATTTGGGCCAAACTTCCTTAGGAAGACATTCATAGACCTTGACTGCAACTCACCTTTGAGTCCTATACCCCTGACTCTCTTCCATGCACTACTCTGATTGCCCGTTCTCTCCATCATCTGCCTTTTCCTCCCCCATCACCACGTCTCTACCTCCATCTCAAAGCCATTCTCCATCACAACATATATTATTCCTACCACTCTTGAAAAGCTATGTTGTTTCCAGAATCTACCAAGGACCTCAGCCCATGCCCAGCCCAACAGTTACGCATGCTCCAAACTCCCAGAATATTTTGTACTTCCCTTGATACTTTTCATCCTTACATTATCTGATGATGCTGTGTCTCTTTTGATTAAAACATGAGTTCTTAAGAGCCGGATGTCTTTCTCATTCCCCCAATTTCTGATTCTTCCAGAAAGATAGTTGGTATGTTTTGAAGAGAAGGAAGAAAGGATTCTAAAGTAATGACTTTCAGAAGACGCTTTGGGAAATATGCAAATATTTTGTGCTTCATTAACAGTTACGGTTAAAAAGTAAAAAATGCCACCTTTACCCCAATTTCAAATTTTCATATTTATAAAAATAGCTCACTTCTTTATACCAAGCAGCCATTATACGTTAGGACTTTCCAAATAAATGTACGCTAATAACACGTGTTTCTGCCTTATAAGTACATGTCGGGTAAGACGTATTGAATTAAAAAAATATGAACACTAATATAGCGATGGAGTCACTTATTGCTCTTGGCAGTTGAAGTATTTGCATTTCCTCTTAGACTCTCTTAACCATAATGGTGGTTGAGATTTTTTTTTTATCCCATGTACAAGATTAAAGGAAGAGAATCCCCTAAGGCCAGGAAGCAGAGCAGAGACAATGGACGCTAGGCCACAAGGACTGTGACAACTCTGTCGTTTATTAACTGTATGATTTGGGGGATGGCACTTACTTCTCAAAACCTGTTTCTTACTCACTAAAATAGAGGATAGCTCTAACTCATAAGAATGTTGAGAGGATTAAATAATATACCTAAAATAAAATGAATAACATATAAAAGAATAAATGACATCTACCTTATTACAAGAGTTAGTTCTGGTGAGAGGTGGGATGTGTGTGTGTGTGTGTGTGTGTGTGTGTGTGTTGTTATTGTTGGTTGTTTTTGTTTTTGTCTTTTTACTTGTCAGGTAAATTGCAGAGGTAATTCTAGTAATTCTAACAGCAGCAGGGGAACATAGAAGAGGAGGGTCTTAACCTCTAAATTGCCCTGAGGGAGAGCTAGCTAATGAAAAGTCACAAGAGTGAATTATCTGCTGACTACGCTCTTTTGCTGAGGTACAAAATTACTTTTGTATAGATATCCAGTTTGCTAATTACCTTTTAAAAATCAAAGGAGAGCTCTTTCTAAAGTCCTGGTAGTGACCAAGAAAATATATTAAAGGAGAAGTACCAGATGTTATGCAAGAGTCAAGAAAAACTCATTTGGCAGAGAAGGACAGTTATCATATGTGTTCACTCATATGTGGATCTTGAGAAACTTAACAGAAGACCATGGGGAAAAGGAAGGAGGGAAAATTGTTATGGAAAGGGAGGGAGGCAAACCATAAGAGACTCTTAAATACTGAGCACAAACTGAGGGTGGATGGGGGTGGAGGGGAGGGGAAAATGGGTGATGGGCATCGAGGAGGGCATTGTTGGGATGAGCACTGGGTGTTATATGTAAGCCAATTTGACAATAAATCTTTTTTAAAATTTTTAAATGTTTTTAAATATTTCTGGGAGAGAGAGGAGAGAGAGAAAGAGAGAGAGAGAGAGAGAGAGGACAGCATGAGCAGAGTAGGGTCAGAGAGAGAGGGAGACAAAAAATCTGAAACAGACTCCAGGCTCTGAGCTGGGTGTCAGCACAGAACCCGACACGGGGCTTGAACCCACGAACTGTGAGATCACGACCTGAGCCGAAGTCAGACGCTTAACCGACTGAGCCACCCAGACGCCTCGACAATAAATCATAATTTTTTTCCAAGTTGGTCACTTTTATGTTCTTTATTTTATTGATTCCATTGATCAGAACACTTTTTTTTTTATTTCCCACTTTTTTTTTTTTTTTACAAATAGTTTATCGTAAACTTATAGGTGGCTGTACTTTCACTTTCATGACCAGAGTCGGGGAAAATTATCCATGCCCTTCCCAGGCACCTCCATGAGGATGTTTTTGACAGCTGGTTCTAGGTCTATTTCTCAGACCTAGGATCTTTTTATCTCCATTGATTTAGACTTCATATAACTTAACCTGCTGTCTCTCCCCTTCTAGATGTGACCACGGCTTCCCATTCTATCCCATGGATAAGACACCAGGGCTCTAATTCAAGGGGTTTGACTACCAGTTAGGATGGGGGAGGGATACCAGCGAACAGAAATTACATGAAGACGATAGAAAGTTTTTGGCATCTTACTAAGTGGAGCCAGTGTCCAGAGCTAGTGTCCAGTTTCTATTCCTTTGCTTTCTACCCTTTACTTTCATTTTTCCAATAAAGCATTATCCCATTTCCACAAAGGGAAATTCCCCTACCACGCTTATACTCACACACGCTCACATACACACATTCAGATACACACACGGGAAGAAGGAATCAAGAACAAAATCGATGTTCCTGGCCCTTAAGAGTGCACATTTTGTCTCTGAGAACTCCACACCGGGCATCTCTGAACTTTTCATAGGAGTGAGTGACACAGGGCATACTCAGTGTGGCAGAGGTGACATAAACCTTAAAGACCAGATTATTTGGAAGAACTTCATTCTATTCATTCTTATACCTCAATCTCTTGATATCCTGCAAAGCCCATCATTGTTTGAATTTGAATTAAGCAGGGCCCTTCCTGATGGTATTTAAGCTGCCTCAAGTGGTATCTCAGAGAATTCTTGCTTCTTTTACACCCACAAACTGCCAGAGGGTCCTTAAAGCCACAGGCTGAACATGGGATACCTTTCTGTCCATAAAACCTCAAAGATAAGGAATTGAAAATCCTATCTTTATATTAAAACAAGCACACCTGTATTGTGAACAGAAGAAATTCTTATATTTGGTGAAAATACATGCAGTTACCAATATTCAACCATTTTTGGCCTATAAAAATGGCAGTTGCATATGGTTTAACCTGATACATTATAAAGGTAACAGAAATGCCTTTCTTGAGCTTCATCTCTAGACCCATGAATAAAATTTCTCTTTCCATTGGCATAAGAGATATTTCAATGTTTATTTATTTATTTAGGAGGAGAGAGAGCGAGAGAGAGAGAGAGAGAGCAAGAGCACAAGCAGGGGAGGGACAGAGAGAGACACACAGAACGTGAAGCAGGCTCCAGGCTCTGTCAGCACGGAGCCGATGCGGGGCTTGAACCCAATAACCATGAGAACATGACCTGAGTCGAAACTGGGACGTTTAACTGACTGTGCCACTCAGACACCCCAACACGAGGGATATTTTAAATAAAAGTTTGAAAAGGAGCCTTTGCATAGTTTGCTTAATGATTTTTGAAACATTCAGTGGTTCTGAGGATAATTGGCTCTCGCTCAGAAATGGCTATCTTTCAAATTAATTAGCACTGGATTCTGAGAACAAAGAGGGAAAGGATAGGTTTCATTTTTTTGAATTCTCTCCAAAGCTCCTTCAGAGTTCTTCCATCTCTCTCCCAAACCAAAATCTTCCCCTTTTTTTCTTTCTCAGATCTTGATCATACAAACCTCTTAAGCTACTCTGCTTTCCCCACCCCCAGCCTAAGAACTGATGGAACATACAAGAATGCAGATCAGGTACTACGGGGTCTCCAGATGGATCTCTGTCCATGCTTCCTTCTGGAGGCAAGACAAAGGTCATATCTTCATAGAAGACTGGGGTGAGAAGCTGTGCTGGGGACAAGAGAGTGTCTTTCGTAAAAGCTGATGGAGCAGACGGGAAGAAATCTAGAAAACCTCACATATTACTAAATTCTGTTTCATTCACATTTGCATTAAATTTTTAGCCACGTGATCAAGAATTAGTTGCTCTCGTCTCTCAGTCAATCAATCTCTGTTTCTCTTTTTCATGTGTAAAACATAGGATGAGATGGTATTTAACTGGATGAGATAACCATTCTAGGTCTGGCATTCTAAGATACTACAACTTAAGGGTATGCCTACATGTTCATAAAGCCAAGAACAATGTAAAAATACATCAGTTGGGCTCACCATCAACAAGGGACATCAGTCTCTGGTCATGGAGCCAATATATATATATATATATATATATATATTTTTTTTTCTTTTCACATTCTACTGCATATTTGCCTCATGTGTCTGGGGTTTGAGTCGTTCTGCAAAGACTATTGATTCGTAACATCCAATAAATGCAAAAGCAAGGAAAGTGTTAGAAGTACTAATAAGAAAAGGCACATGGTAATTATGCAAGCAAGGTGGGGTATGTTTTAAAATTTTAAGTGGCATGATTCACTGGATTGCAGGCAAATTTCTGAAGACAAAGAGCTATTTATGCAGCAGGTGCCAGGCTCTGTCTCTACCTCTGCAATCAGCAATAATTTTTAAGAGCAAAAGGAAAGTGATTGATGAGCAAGAATGCCTTTGAATGTGACACTAGCACTCACAAAAGTATGTTCCCTCAAGAGAAGGCCATGAGTTTGTCAAAAGTATTTAAAGGTGAAAGAAACATGGCAACCTTGCTGATGAGACCCATCACAAGCTACGAAGAGTTCGTGGGTTTAAGGATCCCAGTAATGCTAGAGTGAGTGTAGGCACTGTTACTACTAACAGATTCCCCCACAATACTTAGAGGAATTATCGAGGAGGGAGGTGACCTGACTCAGCAGATTTCCAGCACATGAAATAAGTCGGTTGTTTTTTGGAAGAGATGGAGAAAAGGTAGACCTGTAAGAAAGGGTGAATTCTTGGCTTTAAAGCTTGGAAGGTCACACTCATAATTCTACGTGGCGGAAATGAGGAGATGGACAACAAGACTGAGCCAGACTGTGTTTGTTAAGGGAAGACTCCAATTCTCATTGACCTAACACAGTAAAGATATATTTCTCTCTCACTCATGTAAGAATTCAATGTGGGTCCGGGCACCGGGCTCAGTAGGTTAAGCGTCCAACTTCAGCTCAGGTCATCATCTCATGGTTTGTGGGTTCAAGCCCTGCTTTGGGTTCTCTGCTGTCAGCACAGAGCCTGTTTCAGATCCTCTGTCCCTTCTATCTGCCCCTCCCCTACTCAGGCTCTCCCTTTAAAAAAAAATAATTTAAAAAGTAATTCATTGTGGGTGATTCTTGCAGGGTGAGAGTTAATGTGCAGGAGCCAAGAGGTCTCTATCTCATGGCCTGGCCCTCATTCAGTTCCCAGGACTCTCCCTATTCTCCTAAAAGGTAAACAAAAATGGGGGCTGTGGGGAAGGCACATCCACCTCTTGCCATCCGGCCCGGAAGAGACACACCAGCAATTCCTTACACTTCCCTTTGGCAAGAATCAGCCAGATGGCTCCCACCGGAAATGCATCGGGCCAGGAGCAAGAAGGAGGATCCCGGCATCACACGCTAACAGAAACCCTACACTAGGAAGGAGTCTATGGCAGAAGTTCTGCCACACCTTCTGATTCCAGAAGGAACTCCTCAGATCCTAATTAATCTATTTGCATATAGAGAAGTAGAGAAACTTCTGTGGTATGTACTCGAAAATAGGAGCCATGACTCAGAGCATTGAGTGCCTATAAAATGACTGAATAAAAGCAATGTTTAAAGGAACAAACTAGGGGCGCCTGGGTGGCTTAGTCGGTTAAGCGTCCGACTTTCGCTTAGGTCATGATCTCGCTATTCGTGGGTTCGAGCCCGCGTCGGGCTCTGTGCTGACTGCCAGCTCAGAGCCTGGAGCCTGTTTCAGTCTGTGACTCCCTCTCTCTCTGACCCTCCCCTGCTCACGCTGTCTCTCTCTATCCTAGAAATAAAATAAAAATATTAAAAAAAAATAATAAAGGAACAAACTACAGTTTAAAGAAAAGAGAAGGGTTCTATTCTGGATTGCAAATGTGTTCAAGTCAAGCTGTAATGCGTGTGTGTGTGTGTGTGTGTGTGTGTGTGTGTGTGTCCAGTATCTCTTCCTTTGAGAAATTACCCCTTCCCCATTCTGTAAATATCTTCCTAATTGGAGCTAAAGGAGTTGGGGGAGGTGAAAAACTGACCAGGGCCCTCTCCCTACCTCAGGGGTTACATGTGACTCCGGGCCAATCAGACATTTGTATCCCTCTGAGCATAGCGAGTTTTCAGGGATGAGCACTCTGCCTAACCTGGGTCAATCAGAGTTCACCAAGGTGCCTTTTATACAGAGACGCTTTCTCTGGGGCCAACATCTCCAAAACCTGTAAGCCTCAGGCTATTGACAGCCATTTTACTACTACATGGAAAGCCTAAAAATGAAGCCAATCAGAAAGCTGATGACATTATTTGAGTGCCTGGACAATGGTGGCCAAAGTCCACTACTTGAACTTAGCTACAGGAGCCAATAAACTTCTCCACTTACACCTTTCTTTTTCTTTGCTTCATCTGATTTATTTCTGATAATAAAACCTTCAAAATTAAAAGGGTCCTAACTATGACACTTGGTTTGAATTTTTCATAACGTTTCATCATGTTTACTGTCCTGTTCTTAAACCTTTAATGGCTCATTAATTGCCCAGAAAGCCAAATGGAAGTGCCTCTGCTTCACTTCCAGAACCTTTCACAAAAAGGGTTTGCCCTCCTAATCCAAGAGCATAAACTTTAGCATGCCCAAGCACTTATTTCTTATATTGACATCTGGTTTTAGTCCATTTCTGTCTGAACCTGTCTCAACTTCGAACATTTTACATATGTTAGCACAGTTCCAGTGGAAATTATTACTGCTTTGAGAGTTGGGACCCGGTTTCACAGACAATAGTAGTCAACATCACCATCCATTCTTCTAGCCCTTGCGATCGTTCAACCCTTAGCCTGGTACAGAACTCATAAAACACTCAGCTAATACTTGTGGAATTACATTCCCCCAGTGATATTTCTTAGGGAAGCGGACTTTTAATTTTGAAGAGTCTACATTTTTTTCTTCCAGAGAAGGGAAACACTAAGTAGACAATTTTGGGAGTGAATTTACAGCTTGAAAAGGGTTGCTGAATTGACCAAAGCCTTCTTGGAGGCCAGCATTAAGGTCACCTTTTTCTTTATTTCATTTTCAATACAGTGATAGCTCAGGCAGCAATTCAGACAGGGTGAGTAAGAGAGGATCAGAGAGAGAGGGAGACACAGAATCTGAAACAGGCTCCACGCCCTGAGCTAGCTGTCAGCCCAGAGCCCGACGCGGGGCTCGAACCCACGAACCATGAGATCATGACCTGAGCCGAAGTCGGATGCCTCACCGACTGAGCCACCCAGGCACCCCAATGTGGTAGTCCCTTTTAAATGTGAAAGAAGAAATCAAGTTCTTCCCAGATCAGGTATCCTGAAGGTGTTAAATATCTGTTCTTCACTACTCCTGCGTGCCATGGTGTATGGTATTTGTTGAACGAATAAGTGATTTCCTCCTTCCCTTGTGTTCTTTTCCCCAACCCCAGACATCATTTATTCCTTTTTTTTTTTTTTTATGTTTTATTTATTTCTAGGAGAGACAGCATGAGCACGGGAGGGTCAGAGAGAGAGGGAGTCACAGACTGAAACAGGCTCCAGGCTCTGAGCTGGCAGTCAGCACAGAGCCCGACGCGGGGCTCGAACCCACGAACCGCGAGATCATGACCTAAGCGAAAGCCGGACGCTTAACCGACTAAGCCACCCAGGCGCCCCAGACATCATTTATTCCTGATAAATATGAGGAAAATATAAAATCAAGGTGTAATTCCTCAGATCTTTAAGTATTTTTATAGTTTTTATTCACATTCCATTGTTTCACATGCCTTCCATAGAAATTTTGTAGCTGAGAAAGAATAATAATATCCATTTTTCAGAAGAGGAAACTGAAGCCCAGAGACTCCAGGGAACCTAAAGGTCATACAGCCGACAAACAACAACAGACCCAAGGTGTCAGCACCTGCCCAATGCCCTACCTACCATCTAATCACATGCTCTGGGAGGCAACCAGGCAGGCGGCATAGGGTGGGGGTCAAGATCACAGAAGTGGACTGAAGGAGACATAAGAGAAAGTCCAGGTATGCCACTCACTACCATGTGACCTTGGACAAGTTACATGATGGATTCAAACCTCAGTTTCCTAAGAATGCCCCTGAAAATAGGAATACTCCCACAACCTCCTAAAGAGATATTAATGATTGAATGACCCAGTGGTTGAGGCTTGATAAGTGCTTAGAAAATGCTAGCTACTAAGGGCAAAGTTGTCAAGGAAATGGGGAGCTAGCCAGGTGCAAAACGTGGTTACGGCAGGTCTGAAACTGGGCTTCGAACTCTATTTAGATTAAATAGTTATCTTGTCTATTTAATGTACTGTGAAGGACTTCTACTATGGAAACGCACCTTCTTTGGTGAACACGGAGAAGATGTTGCTGGCATTTTACCCCAGCTCCATAACACTACTATTGAAATATTATCCCTGGGAGAATACAGGAGGGAACCCGCCTGAGTATGAACTCCAACCGAGATCTCCCAAGGAGAACAATGGTAGCATTAGGATCCTGGAGCAGAGGGACTGTACCTCTGCTAACCCCAGGCCACCTGAGATTCCTTAGACATTTCTTGCCAGGGCCCTGGTTGCACACCCACACATGACAGCACTTTTTCCTTTAATGACCACCCACACCCGCTGCTCTTCCCACCCCACTCTGTGATGGGGTCACCTCCTGGGAGGAACAGATGCCTCTCCCCCTGACATGTGCCCCCCTGCCTCCCAGTCAGCCCTCTGGAGCCTGCCCCAACCGAAAATAAATTTTGAGTTTTGATATTCTTCACATTCCAACCCCAACTGAGTGAAGCTTCTTTTCTTCCTGCCTCCGACCTGCCTTAGCTAAGTACTTTTTTGAGGCTCTGATTCTGCCCTGATGATGGTCTGTAAGGATGTCTACTCTTTTAGGGGAGACTGTTCTCCATCCAAAGGGATGGGACCTTATCCTGAGGTGGAATGAAACACAATAAGCTAAACCTGTTACAATAGATAAATACCCACTTGTGGAGGAGAAATGTTATTTAACAAAGACCATTAATTAGTCAGTGTGACCATTTCTCTTCACCAAGATGCTCCGTGTCTATCTCTCTATATCTGTAGTTTTGAAATACACACAGGTCCCTTTCTAGACACATGTCTGCCAGGTGTTATTCATGTGCTGGGGAGGGTCAAACTCCGCCCTCCCTCCAAAATGTGTTCCAACAGGCTGTGAGTCAAGGTCAGCCTATCCACAGGACTCTTGTGGGATTAGCATTAAAATGAGATAGTGTACAATGAACCGAAAATATTGTGTAAATTTGAAGTCAAGTTATGACTCCAAGCCTCTGGACACTTCCTAGATCTCCCCACCCTTGGAAATAATAGAAGAACGTCACCACAAGACAAATATTCAGCTATTACTGAGGAAGTTGAACTTTGATCCCCATTGAGCATTCCGCATGCCTTTGAACATCCACTTCTTGGTGCTATCCATTACTTAACCTCTGATCAATAACTTTATTTCTCCCTAGTCTCCTTTTTACTAGCCTCTTTGATAGTTTTAATTAAACGAATGTACTTTATGGAGATATGAAACCAGGCACTTGATGATGTCACTTCCTGGTTTGGGTCCTCAGCTTCCCCTTCACAAAGTGGAAGTGGGAGAGACAGAGAGAGAAGAAGAGGTACAATTTACTTCTGCTCAATTCACAGTGGTATGAAACTGAATAAAGACTTGTTTGGGAAGTGTCTGAAATCCTCTAATTCCTATAATTATCTTAATTTTTTAAAATGTTACATTGGCCTCAAAGCCAAGCACATTGTTTTGAGAACCATAAAACCATTAATTTTGGGAACAAACCCATGTATGCTTAGTTTAGTAGTAGAAAACATGAATTCCTAGTAGGCAAAATGATGACTGAGTTTAAAGCAGGGATGAGAAAGGCCGGTAGTGGAATAGGGCACAGCCCACGTGTCACTTGCTAGACCAACAGCTCTTCCTGAAAACAAGGGAGGGGCCAGGGGGCATGAAAACAAGATGGCGGAGAAAACATGTAATAAGCGGAATATACAAAGCACACAATTGTGAAATAAAAGAAGTCTTTGAATGACTGTTAACTTTCTTGTGACCCCTGTGGCTCCTATGTATATTTTCTCCCTGGACGTCATTGCCTTAACCGTAGGGATTTAATTATAGTTAAACCAAAAAAAACCCCAAGCAATATCCTCAATTGAGAGGTAAAAGCAGCAAGGTTTCAATTTTATGGTATAGAAAGCCCTGAACATCTTGTTTGGGGCATTGAGACTTTATATGCATTGACAGTTAGGGCCTAATAAATTTCTCCCATATATCAAGGAATAAAATGACTATTTTAAGGATAACCTGAAACAACGAAGATAAAGCAGAGGCTCCTTTCTCGGGCATGGTAAAACTCATTTTGGAAGAGTCAACAGTATCTAGCTTCTGAAAGAAAATGGCATTGACTTGTGTGTGAAGATTTTCTGTGTGACTTTGGAGGAGTCTCTTGATCTCTCTGTTTCATCAGCAAATATTTTAATATCTTGGAATGAGTACTTGAACAAGCACTGAGTAATCACTGGCTAAATAAAAGAGGTTTTGATGAATGCTCTATATTTCCAGCCCAACTGAACCACTCAATGTTTCTATATACATCACACATTTTCCTGACTCCACAACATTTGCTTATGCCATTTCTTCCACTAGGAATCTGCCCTCCTGTGTTCCTTGTTCTAATTTTACCCATTCTTTAAGGACAAAGTCAGTTGTCTTTTGCATTTTCAGCCTTTCTGGATTTCTTTACCTGGAAGTACTATTTCTTCTTTCAAACCCTCAAAGACAGCTATTGTTCTGTACCTCCCTTATGGATTGGTAGAGCCTCATATTTTTATGTATTTATTTAAATAAATAACTTACATTCTTCCTTTAGAGGGCAGGGACTATATCTGATTTATCTTAGAAATTAACATGTGATAAGCACTTAATAAATGCTATTTGGATGGATTGAGTGACGGTTAGTTTGTGTTAGTTTTATATGTCAACTTGGTTAGTTATTTAATTTAGTTATATATAATACCTAGTTATTACTATATACTATAGAATACTATATAGTATATTACTATACAATACCTGGTATTACTGAGGAAGTGTTTTATAGATGTGGTTGTCACCTACAATTGACTTTAAGTAAAGCAGATCACCTTCAATAATGTGGGTGGGCCTTATCCAATCACGTGAAAGTTCCTAGAACAGACTTTTCCAGAGGAATTGGGCCTCAAGATTGAAGTATCAATTCCGGCTTGAGTCTCCAGCCTGAAAATTTGCCCGATGGAGTTTGGATGTGTCTGCTCTACAGATCTGGGGGCTTACAGCCCTCACAACTGCATGAGCCTTTTCCTTGAAATATTTCTCCTTGTGTATGTATGTGCTATTGGCTCTGTTTCTTCAGAGAACACTGACTGATAGAGATAGCACATTAGACCCTGCTGATCACTTAAATTAAGTGACTTACTTGACCATAAGCTCAAGGAGGACATGAAATTTTGGCTTTGTTCACCGCTCTATTCCAGGGCCTAGAACCACGCCTGGCACATAATAGAAGTTCAATAAACATTTGCTTGAATAAGGAAAGGAATCAAAAAGACAGCTTTATGGAAAATACCACTGACAACCATTTACTAGGTTCAAACTTGCCCACATGTGCTCTGACTCTCGTGCTGATGCCCACGGCTGAAAACTATCCCAATCTGGCCACTCCAGGTGCTCCCATAGGCAAATCACTTCCATTCTCTGAACCTCATCTTCTTCATCTGTATGATTAAAATTTTCATCTGGTAGGACTCTTAACTCCCCCTCACCCTTCTTTGACATTTTTTTTCTTTTGATGCATGGCTATAAGATCCTTAATTTTGCATCTGTTTTTTGTCATCGTACGCACTCGAATACTATTTATTACAGGATGGTTGTAATTTCTTTCATTATCAATGATGCTGTCATCAATTACTACCTAAGATTTATAAAGTTGCTCTCTTCCAAAGTACTTAAAAAAAAAACAACAAAACTTCAGCCTACATTTCTAGGACCAGACTTCTTCCATATCTGAGTTGTAAGGAAATAAATAAACTCTTTAAGGTTTTTACCAGAACCGTGATTCCTTGTCTGCAAGTGCTTTACAAGCCGGCTATAAAGGCCCATGTATACATTTATCCTCGCCTGGGCTTCTGAACTTCAAACCTTTGCTTCTAATTTTAGGGCCAGGAAATTATTTTATAACCGTTTGCAGCCTCTTATAAATACTTCCTGCAGTGCTTTCTTTGGGTACCTTTTGTTTCCTCTCATCCTGTGGGGAAAAGGATTTCTGGAGTCTGAACATACCTGCTGGGCCCTAGCTGGGCCCTAAGAAATACAGAGGTCATATGTCTATGCCCCAAGGCCAAGTGCTCAGTGAATGTCAGCGGCAGGTCTTGCTTCCACCCCCACCAGTGGAGAATAAGAGGCTATTAGCCAACCGTTTGCCAAGGAGGGGGTCTTAATGCACTTACAGACTCTCCTCTCCTGATCTCAGGCTGATTCTTTCAGAGCTGACTTCCTAAAAACAAAAATTCTTGGAACGTCCGACCATGGAAGACGTGCAAGTGCAAGAGAAGACTGGGGAAAAACAAACAAACAAAATGTACCAAGAAATTGTACCCAGCACAAGATCGCTTTATTTGTCATTTCATGTCAGAGTTACAGTTTCAGAATGTTATGCCTGGATGAGACCTTATTCTATTCATTTACACTTGAGGAAAAAGAGCTTCAGAGAAGAGGAGAGGCTTTTCCACTGATCATGGAACTCACTAAAGGGGGAAAGCCAGGCTAGAATCAGTCTCCTGGCTTCCATTCCACTGACTTTATCTAAATGTATTTATTCATAATGCAGATCTATGTGTCCCTGCTTTCCTCACCCCTCCAAAAAAAAAAAAAACTTTATGAGGCAAATTATAATAAAATGCACATACTCATATCCCCAGGGCAGTGTAATAGACATGAATCATTAGAAATTAAATAGAGGGGCTGTGCGGTTTTCTTTTCTGTTTCCTCCTTTTATATTTCTTTCCTTTTCTTTTTTCTTTTTATTCCTGTTTTCCCACTAGACAAGGTAGAAGCACTGGAGAATCTATCTGAGGGTTTCTTTGCGGTGTGTGTGTGTGTGTTCAGGCCCAGAAACTACTTGTGGAGAAAGCACAACCTGAAGGTGCGGTCCAGGAAGTACACTTACAGTTGTGTGTGATAATGTTGTCAGAGCTGAAGGAGTGTCAGCATTTTCCTCAAATGCCCTCTCTCTAGGTTTTGCAACTTGGAATTTAAAATGAGCTTTGGACCACAGCTCAACCCACCAGGTCTCAGATGAGGGGAAATAACTCCTTCTATTCATGTACTGCACTGGGCATGGGGGAAAAAAGCCAAGTTTTTCAAATAAGCTTGTTATATAGTGCAGGGTTTAGAAAATCATTTTTTTATGAGCTTTAGAAAACAAAACAGGCATCATTGGCATTCCCCGCTCAATTTTATAGGTCTGCTCAGAGAGCCAGCTTCTATCATTATAAAATAAGTGTGTAAATAAGTGTGCTAAAGGAAATACCTTTTTTTCCCTCTCTCTCTGTTTCCCCCGAGAGCTTTTGGAATGGGGATTTGAGTGTGGGATGTGGGTGTGATGTCTGTGGCATGTCTATATCATGGGGTAGGAAAAAATAGCCTGCTAGAATAAGACCACAGGGAAGCCAGAAACAATGACATATGAATATATTGTAAGCCTAGATAAAGCAAGACACAGTCCTCAATCTTGGGTCCTTATGTGAAAATAGATATAAAACACCTTGTGTAAAGAGTTCAGAACGTAGTTCTGTCGTGCGGTGGATCCTTGTGTGAAAGGAGTTCTCAGTTATTACACTGACTGACAAAGACTCATAGAGTCATAGCTTCTTAGAGCTGAAAGGCATCTCAGGGGTCAGAGTCTAAGCTCCTTACCAACTCAGGACTCTCCTCTATTGTAACCCTGACAAGTGGGTGACATGGCTCCGAACACCCCCCTGTGATGCGGAGTTTCCTAATTCACAAGGCAGCATATTCTGTGCAGAGTGGCTCTCCCTGTTAGAAAATGCTTCTGTATCCTGAGCTGAAGGCTGTATTTCTGTAGCTGCCACCGGTCTCTCTGTGTTCCCTCCTCTATAGCCACCCACAAACAACACAAATTAATTTTCCCCGGTGATAACCCTTCATTCAATTATTCACAGCAAAACAAACCAAACATCTTTAGCCTATACTGACAAGGTATTATGCTCTCCCCTTAGTCCACGGCCCAGTATCCAGGAAAATACAACACAAGATTGGTGTGGAGGACGTGGAGCGGGGCCTTTTGGAAAATTTAAGGGCTGGAAGGGGATGGAACACCATCAAGAGATTGGTAAGTGGGGGGGGGGGCCCTCAGTTTCCCCAGAACAGTTGATGAAGTTAAGGCATCCGTAGAAAGGATTTCCAGAGCAGTTCATCAGTTTGCTTTCTCTCGCCTGATATATGAGGACAAGCCGACAGGATTTCCCCAAAAGAAGGGAGAGCTCAAATGTTTCATCACATTATGTTATTTTTGTCAGAAAATGTATTAAACAAATGGCCTGTGTTCAGCTTTTAAAGTAGAGAGAAGAGGAACCAAAGGTTTTATTTGCCATGATGGAACTTGAATCGAGCTTTGGGATCAGATTGTGTCTATGGAATGCCGGGTAAAGTGTCAGGCTCTCCAAGACAGAAGAGATTGATGGCGTTTTTCTACCACTGCCACCAACTCAACGGGTTGGGGACAACAGTCACCCTTTCGGTTCCCCTTTCATTTATCAAACATTTATTGAACACTCACTATGCGCCATCCCCAGCGATGCGCACTGGGAATGCATCTGTGAGCCCGATGGACATAAGTACAGCACACATACAGCACAGTTTTGTGGGAGAGACAGACAAGTCATTAGGCAGCTTTAATGGCATCTGTGAAAATATGGTGACAGAATCAAAGGCAATGAGCGGCTGGCTGTAAGGAGCCCGTGTGACCTAGACTCGGGCACGTGCAGGTGGAAGATGTCGGGGAAAAGCCATTTGCAGGAAACGGCATCTAACTAGAGAGCTGAAGGAAGACAGTTATTAGCTGGTGGCCTCACCGAAAATCACCCTTTCTCTGCGCCTAAGTTTCTTATCTCTAAAATTGGAAAGATAATAACAGGCCCCACTCACCTGCTTTCGTGGGAGGTTGTGAGGATCCATAAACAGATTTTCATGATAAGCACTATGTTGAACAGCAAAGTGCTCTATCATTGTAAGAAATGACAATTGTTAATAATCGTTATCAGATATTGTTATCTCCGATCGTAGCTCCATTTTCTTTCCACGCTTTCGTTCCTTCGGATCTGGCTCCCCTGAGCACAGCAGGAGCCGTGAGAGAGAATAAAAGGACAGACTTGGGTGCAGAGATTTACGCTGCTACAGTTTCCTTATAGCTAGAGTCCCAGGTCCTCAGGGCTGAAGGCAAGGGGGGAACATGGCTCTCGAGTGTCCGATGGGGTGCACTTCCCTTGGGGGTTCACCTTGATAGAAAGAACAGACTAGGTCAAATGGTTATCCAGACTGTTCTGGGGACCTCACTAACATTTCCATGGCCCCAAACTCACCGGAGGTAAAATTACCCCAACCAGGGTGCATGCCCTTAAGAGCCTTTGTGAGATACCAAGGGGATTCAGCTCAGCTAGTCCTGATGGTGGGGGAAAAGCAGTGGCCAAGCAATTTCAAATGTCAGCAATTCCTGATTTACTGAGATTTAACTTTTAAGAGCAATGAGTGCATTTTGCCTGAGGGCTCGTCTTGTTGTTTTATTAATTCTGGTCAAATTTCATGGGATTTTTTTTTTCCATGCCCCCTCCGGTGGTCTGGAAACATAATAAATGTTTACTAAATTTGAAGTTAGTTTGAGAAGTAGAAACAGCACTGTCCACTTACGCAGGTCTACTTTCCCTTTCTGTGCCTGGCTTCTCTTACCTGCAAAAAAATGGAGATGGTCGATGGGATTTTAACTCCTGTCTCTCCACCACCAACGTTCCATGGGTCTGTGATGCTTGTCTCTCTTTTTCCTGCTTCCATTTGCAAATCTAAGAAGCTTGGATTTCTGTTTGTTAGACTTTTATTGAAAATCCAACTGCCCTACAAGGCCTGATCTTGTAGCCTGGGCTGCTATTTAAATCTCTGTCAGACCAGAGCAACTTTGTTTAAAATTATATTTTGTTAATCCATCATGTGGATGTGGAGCCTGCTATTTTTAATACATGCTCTGAACAGCCCAGTTATTCATGGCTGAGAGTTTGCCACAGAACTTTAGAGCTGAATTTAAAAACAAACAGCCCCACAGAAGCAATATTCACAAGGCTGCTTTCACAAGCTAATAAAATTTGGGAGTGGGGAAGTAGAGGGGCAAGTTTTACCTCTAAGCTGGACAGCAGCTTGGAAAGGCAGTGAGTTTCTTTGCTCTGTTTGATGCTGGGGGAGCAAGTAAAGTAATGACCCTCTTTGGTGCTTGTTTAGCTGGTAGACGCCATTGACCTTTCCGGAGTCATTTGTCAAAACTCTGGAAATGGGCATTTTTATTATAGGACTGTGACACTCTTTAATATCCTCTAATAATTATTCTCTCCTCAGTTTCTCCTCGATTTCCCTTCTTTCTTTTACAGAGGGGGAGAAAAGGCATGAAAATAGAAGCACTGAATTAAATTCAAGCAGAAATACCTGTATGTACAACAATTCTGAAGTGATTGTTGGGAAGCCACAGTTTACACCGAGATAGTTAATGGCAGCAAAAGGCCACCTAAATGCTGACTTCCTAGACTCTGAGAAATGATATTGTTAATTAATTAATTAATTAATTAATTCAAACATACTAATTAAGGTCATAAGATGGGCCAGGAACTGTATCAAATGCAGTGTTTACAAAGCTGGAGAGAAACAGCATTTGCCCTTGAGGAGCGCATGAGTTTACTAGGGCCCAGAGATTAAAAAGCCTCCCAAGAGACCAATCTGGGAAATTATGGTTCCTGATCCTCTTTCTTATTTTGCCATTTCAACAAGAGATATTTATACCACCTTATCAGAGTTCTATAAGAGCCTATACAAGGTATTTTGTTTTCTATTCAGGACTTTCTCTAAATATATAGGCTCATTAAAGGTCAATGATTCATAGAATTCTGATCTGGCTCCTGTAAAGTAGAACAGACAATATGGAAGAACAGAGTGACCATTTATTGCCTCACTCACTCAAAACATCCAAGGCCCAGGGCTAAGGCACAATTAGAGCAATTTCTGCTAACTACCTGTTTTCTCTCTGTGAATAGAAGTGTCACAAGAAAAGGTAGAAAAGAGAGAAGAGCGACGCCTTATTTATGTTTCTGGAAATCAACAAAGACAAAGTGTCTTGACTTTTTTTTTTTTTTTTTGCCTGAATTGTTTCAAACCGTTATCATGTAGGTTGGAGGTTATTACTTGCATGGGTGAACTAGGATCTTTCCAATTCATGGAATGACTGTGCCTCAGCAGCTGTCTCACAGATGTTTACCATTGATCATGAGAGAAGCACTGACAGATGGGAGCAGATCAATTTGTGTTGGAGTTCCAATCAGTCGCATAGTGTATACCACAGCCTAATAACCCTCTCAGATGAGAAGTCAGGGCCATAGAGCAGACCTGCAAAATCCAGCATCTTTATTTGGTCATATATCTTCTTTAATACTGAATGGGTGAGAAAGCTTGTTTCCAAGAGAAGGAAACTGAAAACAAAATAAAGTAACTGGTTTTGCCTAAGTTCTTCACTCAGTCCCTGATTCAATAAACTATGAGGACCTTTGTACAGGTCTAAATGCTATTGGAAATAGGAAGATAGATAAGATGTAGTCCTTATCCTAAAGAATCTCATTGTTTGAAACTTGCATCAACCATGATAAAGCAAGGTCAAAATTCATCAGTGCCACATGAAAGTTTCTAAGAGAGTGCAAGGGAAGTTCAAAGGAGAGAGACTTTGCCACCAGGTTGAGGGGGCGGGGTTAGGGAACGCTTTCAGGAAAATGCAGGTATGGAATTGCCTTCAGTGGAACGTGGGGAAGAGAGTTAAGGAGGAGACAAATTCCAGGGAAATGTCAGTGGCCAGATCCCGTGTTTTGTAAATATCACTGTGGCAACAATATGGAGAACAGGTTCGAGAAGGAAAAGAATTAAGTTTATAATAACGGTAGTAGCAGCTAACATTTAATTAATTACCTATTATGTCAGGCATTGTACTAAGCGTTTGGCCAACTTTATCTCATGTAATCATTAAAAGGACTTCTGAGATAGGCATTACCACCTCCGTTTTATAAGGAAAGGTATGACAGAACTTGCACTAACAAACAGCTTGTATTATCGGCAGTGAACAGTCATAAGAAAATGAAAAGGGCCCTCTCTGAGTCAGGAACTGCGAAATAGAGGAGAAGGATTTTAGAGAATTAGGAAGACAACCTGTTTCTAAGAACCAACAGACCCTTTGAAGTGAGTCAAAAACCTCATAAGCACTGAAAAAAAATCTGTGAGATCCTATTCTGCCTAAAGGACCATGACTTACAGGGAACTTGCCTTGTCAAGTAAGTTATAACTCCATCGCAAGAACTCCTTTGTCTTATCACTGTCCACCCAGATTCTGGCACTCTGCCGGGCAAATGGCGGGTGCTCACATGGTGTAAGTTCAATGAGAGAATTCTCACCTCCTCATTCAACGTTCATTGCAACCTGGGGTAATTCATTCTGTGCCCCCTTTCCCCCACCCACACCAACCCTTTAGTTTTTCTATCTTCATATTACAGCAGACTGTGCCTCATTAATTCATTAGATGTTAAGTTGAATAAGGTGTTATCCTGGAAAATTAATTACTTAGGGCAAAGATAGGGATACTGTAGTGGCTAACGGGAGAGTCTATACGGCAGGTGCTGGGCGCTTTTTGGATACTTTTAATTCTATCATGTTTCGCAGTTTTTGCAGAAAAGGGCAGAAGATTGGTTTCTTATTTATTCCTTAAGGCAGGTTCCTTCACCATCTAAAGGCACTGGGGATTTTGAGATGGAAATGCTCCCTACGAGATGTCCTCATTCAGAACACCGCCCTTAAAATCAGACAGAGGAAGACTCCCCCCCTCCTTGAATGAGCTTGGCAAGCCCTGCCCCCAAAGGGGGTGGACGTAGAGAAAGAACGCGTCCACAACTCTCACGTCTGCCTGAGTGCAGACGGGCAAGTGGCATAGGCGCGCAGACCTCTGTCATTTATTTATTTTTCTTTCCACTGGGTGCACTGTCCCTTTAAATGGGGACGCTGCTGCTGGCTCCGTAACACCGGAGCCGGCAGCTTGTTGATTTCGGAGCTGGTGAATTTCACATTGTTTCCACTTCACTTTCCTCGCTCGGGGCGGGGGGGAGGCTCGGGTTGGCCGAACGACCACAGTCGCCGCTGCCAGCGAGGGCCCGAGTCGGGCAGGGACCTGCAGCCTCGGGGCCGCGCGGGGCCGCAGGGCAGGGTGCTGGGGCCACACACGCACCCTCGCTGCAGTCAGCTGCCGCCGAAGCCCGGACGCCCGGAGCGCACGGAGCCGGGACCGCCCGCCTAGACGCCCGCCCGCCCACGGGCCGGGGCCGCAGCCAGGGAGGCGGCGAGGGGAGGAGGCCCGGGGGGGCGGGGTGGGGGGCGGGGGTGGGTGCAGCCGCCGCCGCGGAGCTGCTGCTCGGCGCGTTTTGCATGAAGATGGCGGCTCCCACCGCCAGCAAGGCAGCCTCCCTGGGCTGTAACAACAAGCCCACGTTCCCGGAGCTGGATTTCAGGTCGGGAGCTCGGGTGGAGGAATTGAACAAACTCATCCAAGAATTCACGAAGCACGACCAGCGGGAATATGACGACCAGAGAGCGCTGGAGATTCACACGGCCAAGGATTTCATCTTTTCCATGCTGGGTAAGCAGGGAAAAGGGGGAGGTGTGTGTGTGCGTGTGCGTGTGTGTGTGCGCGTGTGTGCGATGGGAAGAGGGGTAGAGAACCCCTTCCCCCTTCTCGCGCGCTCTCTCCTTCTGGGTCCCCTTCCCTGAGCCGGGTGCCTGGGGTAGAACCATCCCGGTTCCGCTCCTGCCTTCTCTCTCCGCCGCAAGCCCAGCTGCCTTCCTTAGTCTACTTTGCGCCGGGTTCCCTTCCAACCCCGTTCGCTGGCTCTTTTGTTAATTCTCACCGGCCGGAGGCTTGTAGGCAGGTGAAGTGTTGGTGGTGAAACCTCTCGCTGTTGGGGCGGAGGGGAGCCCCCTGGAAACCGCGCGGTCCAGGGGAGACCCGGAGGCGCCTGTCCAGGAAGGGGTTTGGCTGCGGAGGTTCGGACCCGCGCCTTCCGAACGCCGCGTCTCGGGTCCGGTCCGGAGCCTGGCGCGCGGAGACCGCCCGGGGCCCCGGCTGCGCGCCCGAGCGACCCGGAGCTGCTCCGGCCCCGCGGCGCGGCGCTGTCACGCCAGCCCCCGGCGCCCAAACTTGCTGGGTGTTCCCTAGGAGCCCGCTCGCGGACGCCGGGCGCCCGGAGTTCCTGCAACTTTGATTTGCAAATCGACTTCCCCTTGAAGCGCTCGGAGGCATTTCCTGTGCTGCTCGGGAGCCCTCGCCCAGCTCGGAATCCCTCGTTCCCGGCTCGAAGACGGCAAGGCTCTGAGCACGGACCCCAAGAAGCGCCAGCCCCCTCCTCTTTGTGTTAATTTCCGTGCGCCGGCCCAGACAGGCGCCCTTAGTTTCGAATCCTGGAGACCTGGGGGCGGGGGGTGGGGGGCGGGGGGGGGCGGTAGAATCACGCCGCCACTCCCACCCTCAAGCCGGGCACCTAACAGGTCCTTCAGCAGATTGCCGGATGGCGGGTAACGGACAGTAACGAAGCGGACCTGGAGAGCAGATCCCTGCCCAAGTGCCCTGTCGTTCCAGTTATTGATGCTGTGGTGCAGAGCAGGGGTGTCCGCTGTTGGGAGCTGCCCTCCCGCGTGGCGTGCGGCCCACCAGGGCACCCTTGGGGGCGCGCGGAACTGAGACTCGAGCGTGGCGCTGCCCTAACGGGGGCTCTGTGCCCTCCACAGGTCCTCAGCCAGTTTTCCAGGCCGTGGAAAATTTTACTGAAAAATGGCCTTGACCCCCGAGGAAAACAGGGCTTTTTGCCTTCCTGCTACCATTTACTTGGATGTCAGCTGCCTGGCCGTCGTTGCTGGTCCCATCATGGGGTACCTTCTTCCCTCTTTTTCTTCCTCCCAGAAGCCCAAGTCCACATGGGGGGGGTAATAAACATTGAACGTGTGGGGGCGGGTAATAGTAATGTTTTGGGAAGTTGGAGAAAGTCTGTGGAAACTTGGGGCTGGATTTTTACCTTTTGCTTCACGCTGCCCAAGCGGATCCTAAATTGTGTATGAGGTTGAAAAACTCCCTAAGGAGACGCTCGACCATTCAACTGTTTAGGTGAATTAAATGTATTTCTTTTCTTTTCTGTTTTTTTTTTTTTTTTTTTCATTTTTTTCAGTAACTCCCTAACCTGGTGGGAGTGAGCTTCCAGATCTGAAAACAAGTACAGTGATTGTCAGGAGGGTGGGGATACACAGAGAAGGCTCAGGGCGGTGATTTCGGTTGCTTAAACCACGGCCTTTTCTCTTCGCCGTAAATAATGGAAGTCTGCGATTGTGTTCTTACAGCCCCCGCATCAGTTCCGTGTCTCCTGCTCTAGGTTGTTTTCTTGAGAAAGGTGCTTGGGTCACCATCACTCAGGATAGTCAAGGAACAGAAAATGGGTGGGGATGGGGAGGGGTAAGTTTAAATACCCAGCTCATTTAGAGCTTCTCTGCTAACCCATGGCTGAGACACTGACTTAGCAAAGCCTTCACCCAGATATGAAGGGTAAATTATTCTGGGGTGCTTAGTATATATGTGTTTAATGTCACCAGAGGCATTGTGTTGACAGGTAAGCTAAATTCCCTTCTATTCCTTTTTATCCAGTTGACCTTGCAGGAGGAGGCTTTCTTGCCCCCCTGAGGATTTGCTATTTCCACCTGCAGGAGAGGAAATTCAGGAGAGTGTCATTTAAGCTTTTTGCCCCTCTGGACACTAGAAGGCGGATGGCAAAATGAACTTGCCTGTGTGTGGTGCTGCATTCATTTGTGAGTTCCTTGCTTTCCTTTAATGAGGTGCCGGCTGCTCTCAGACAAGTGAGGGTTTGGCGACAGCCAGGGTCCCCATGTGGATTTACTTTTTCTAAAGCGGATTTTCGCTTGGCTTAAAACACAAAATGTCTTTCTGTGCACTTTGTTTCACTTGCCACAGCCTTGAGTCTTTCATGAATATGCAAATGAGCTGTCTTAATGACCCTCAGCTTGTTAAGGTGTCACTGGGGTGGCACCAGGCCCTTATTTCTGGGAGGGTTTTTTTGGGGGGGAAAGGGGGTGACTCCTCTGGGCTTTGTTCTGCCTCTGTCTGAACTGGCCATACCTGTGGATTGTCAGCAGTTTAAAAACAGTATCCCCTCACGCAGGATGAAACAGTAGAGGAATTTGGTGCCAACCCCTTTAATGGAGCTGTGGATAACATTACCTCTGGTTTTAGGCAGCTGGGAGGGAGCAGCCACTCTCTGTCTATAAGATTGTTAGTCTGGACCATAGCCCCCTTCTCAGGCCCTTTTTGTTCTGTCTAGTTTGGAGGCAACTTTATGCAGAAGAGTATAGTGGTGGTAGGCAGTTGTCATAATCAGTGACCTGTCAGCGCCAAGAAAGTCCATTGTCCCATTAAAGCAGGGCTCTTAATAGGCCCTGGGGTTGGTCTGAGGCAGTTGGTGGTCATTGTGGTCTCTGTGATCTGTCTTGACATTCTGCGTTTGTACAGAGATTCTGATTCCTTTGAGGCAGATGTTGGCTGGGTTCATCTAGACTCACTCTTTATTTCTCTACACCTTGGTCTTTTAGGAGAATGATTGCTGTTATTATCTAGTTAATATTTGAGAGCCCAGATTGTGTGAGAGGCTGGCGGTGCATAATAAACACCATTTATCAAAATTCAGGGAAATTGCCAGAGTTCATTAATGTTTTAATAATATTTGGTATTTGCATAATGTCTCTGCCAGCTCTTTTGTTATCTTCATTCCCTGGCGAGGTCGGATGGAGACTGGTTGTGTCCCCATTGAACAGATGCAGAACAGGGCGTATGCAGGAACTATAGAAGTCAGGAAGGAGCCGAGCGGTCACTTACCCTACAGTCCATATGGCGGATACAATGGCATAGTTACTAGAATAGCTCTCTGATTGCCTTCTCAGTGCCAGGAACTTCACATAGTCCTAGGAGTAGGTATTGCTTTCCCATTACGCAGATGAGGATATTGAAATTTCCTGGGGTTAAGACTCATCCAGGCTCTCACGGCTAATACGTGGTACGGACGATGCTCAAACTCACAGTAGCCTGCCTCTAATAAGACATGTTCCTCTTCTCCTACTTGAGAAACTATTAAGAATAAACACATTAAGTGCAGAGTACAGGCTTCGTTAAAAAAAATTACTACCTCTTCTTTTAGGATTTTGTTTCTGATTTCAGCTATGGAGTTAGGGTGAGCCAAACAGCATCGGAGCTGATTTCTGGAACAGTCTGAGTTCAGGTATTTGATTCCATAATAAAGTCACTTGTTTGAATTTCTGGTTGACAAAATAATGGCCGTTAATAATAAAACGTTAAAATCTGTAGTTCTGGTCCCCGTTTTAACCTGCCTCTCTGATAGCGGGGTGGTTGGTCTTAGATTTTTCATCTATTAAACATGGATAACAGTAATGTATCATTTCTGAATTGCGTGTGAGTGTGAAGTCATTTTGTAAACTGAAAACGAATGTATACTTTCCTTATTATACATTTTATTATTTATTTAAATAAATGGGCATTATTCAGAAATCTAGTGAACTTGACCTGATATTATTTCTGCAGGTTGGTGTCAGAAAGAACTAGGGAGTAGAATCAGAGGCAGCCTAGGAGAATATAGGTTCTGGCTATAGAAGGCATGATTAATTCTAACGCGCCCTGCCATTTTTCAAGTTCATACCATGCTCTGGCCATTGTGCTAACTATTTTGCATGAATCCATTAATTTGTGTAATTTTCTTCCAAAAACTTTGTGAGGGTAAATATTATCATGCTTGTGCCTTTAACAAATACTTAACTGGTTGTTGAACTGCTTGCCAAACAGGATGCGGGGTCCTGAGGGTAGTGTAGTGAGCAGAGACTTTGAGAAATTCATATGGGCCCTTGCAGACCCCCTTCCTCTTCTCCTTTGCCCACCACCTCGAGGAAAGTAGTTTGCTGGCTCTTGTCTCCTTTTAGGTCCGTAAATACGTTGTAGCCGCCTGAGAATCCTACAGCATAGTGCTTCCGAGTTGCTGCCGGATCTAGCGTAGGTTTAAGCACTTTCCGCGTCTTCAGAGTAGCCCTTTTTGAAGCCCCATCTTTCCAGTGTTTGAATGTCATTTTTCTCCTAATGAATCTATCCAGCAGTATTTGCTGAGGGAATTTATTCTGCCATTGCTTGGTGGGCCTCCAAGTCTCGGTAAGTCCCTTGCACTTGTAGTCACTAACGTGCTATATCCGTGTGATGGTCGGGATCATATCTGAAGTCTGCTCTGGTGCTGGAAGTGTTATGCATCTAGAGCAGGGAGATCACCATTTATTTTGGCCGCTCGTTGGGGTTGGTTTCAGTTCTCCCTCTATGGTTCTGGGCACTGTTGACCTTCATCCTTGACAGAGGAGCCCTAGGACTGTTGATCATTTCTGTTTCCTCCCATGATGCCTTGTTCTGCTGGCCATTGGATTAATGCATTGCTCATGATTAGACTGGACCCCTTATGTTTACACAGAAATATTGGATTCTCTCTTGTTAAACCGAGACCTTGTCATTGAATATTAGATCTTTAGAGTCTCCCGCAGCTTTTTTTTTTTTTTTTTTTTAAACAATTTGGAATCTTTGGTCCCCTTTCAGACCTATTGAATCAGAATCCCTGGAGATCCCTAAACTGTCTGATCAGCACTCTGACATCCTGTCCTGTGTTAGGCCTGATGCCACTCATTTCCCATCCACCAGAGCTGCCCCTATGCACAGTGAACATGATCCCACTTGACTGTGGAGGCTAGACCCAGGCTGCTGAGCCTAATGAGTGGACATCGCCTCCTGGTTCTTGGAGATGGAGTCTTTCCACTTGGGACAGAGGCAGGGAGGCCTGGAGATAGAGACGATTAGGGTGTTCACTCTGCATGAGATGTTGTAATAGGGCTTCCCATCATTGTATCATTGAATCTCCACCATAACCCTTTTTAAACTTTTTTTTTCATGTTTTATTTATTTCTGAGAGAGAGAGAGAGAGACAGCATGAGCAGGGGAGGGGCAGAGAAGGGGAGACACAGAATCCGAAATAGGCTCCAGGCTCTGAGCTGTCAGCACAGAGTCCGATGCGGGGCTCAAACCCATGAACCGTGAGATCATGACCTGAGCTGAAGTCGGACCCTTTACCGACAGAGCCACCCAGGCGCCCCTCCACCATAACCCTTTGACGTCAAGAACTACAGGGGAAAATTTGGGAACTTCCCAAGTTTATCAAGAAGGAAGTGGTGGAGTTGGGACTTCACTGGGGTCGGGCTGCTGCAAAACCCTTGCTTTTGACAAAGACACTACTCGATGGTCAGAAGTGGGAGGAGAGCTGGGTGCTGGCTCCGACTCTTCCAGTGATTTGCTGTGTGACTTTGGGTAAGTCACTTAGATTCTGAGCCTCTGTTTCTGAATATGTAAACTGGGGCTAATAATTATAGCTATCTCCTGTGTTCAGGTGCCTTCAGTTCTAGATCTGAAAACTTTTGTGCAGGACATTTCTGAATCTGGTACCGGCTCTGTTTCGTACTGTGTAGTGTGTGAGTTTCCCTGAATAAGTCTCCTAACCTTTCTGGAACCTCTTTTTACTCCTTTCCCAATTATATAATATACAAGGAATAAACTAAAATCATCCCCAATTCAAATCACTATTAATATTTTGACATGCATTTTTCTCCTTAGACATCTATGTTTCTACACATGCTTATACCCACACATGCTTACATGCACTTCGTTTTGTATCCTATGGATACATGATTTCTCCTGGTAAATTTATCCATATTCTGTCATCTACCACACTTTAAAAAAAATGTTTGCTTTCTTTTTATTTTGACAGAGAGCAAGCAGGAGAGGGGCAGAGAGAGAGAGAAGGAATCCCAAGCACGCTTTGTGCCATCAGTGCAAAGTCCGATGCAGGGCTTGAACTCACGAACATGAGATCATGACCTGAGCCAAAGTCAAGAGTCTGTGCTTAACCGACTGAGCCACCCAGGTGCCCCGACCACACTTTAGAAAATGAAGTTTACTGTAAGCCTAAAACAGCTCTTAAAACAATAAAGCTAAGTATACCTTGAAAAGTAAATCTAAATAAAAAACTGAGTAGGCATAAAAATAAATAAATAAATAAATAGAGCCTTCAAAAAGAAAATGAAGTTCTAAACTAAAACCTGTGGACAAATGTACTCCTAGTTTCTTTCATTCATCTTTCATTCCAGAAAGAGATACTGTTCGAGACCTTTAAGCACATTTTGTGATTCAATAATTGGGGACGTTGAACCTTTAACTTTGACGATTTGTGAGGATTTTACCTGCCTTTCACTGCCATCTCCTATCTGTGTGTTTGCATGTTCGGTGTGATCACAGAATACTACTCGTGTTTCTCACTTCCTTCCTTTGCTTTGACTGTTTTCTCTATGAGTATTTCTTAATCTAGGTCCATGGAAGTCATAACAGAATCTTTGAACTTGAATGGAAAAAATTACATCTTTATTTTCATTCATCTCTAACTGATACATAGCATTTTCTTCCATTATGAAAGTAGGTAATAGATCATAGTAGTATAAGCAGTACCTATGTTTTTTCCTTTTCTTGTCAATAGAAATCAGATATGTTCATTTCACATTATAATTGTTGCAGATATCTCAAAAAATTTTTTATCGCTGCTTTGAAATTATGGTGTTTCTTAGACTTGCTGCAAGGTTTTATTTAATGCATTAGTAAAGAGTCACATGTACTCTATCACAGATTTACTTTTTAAATGTAGATCTGTGCTTTAATATTGATTTTCTATAGGGGTACTGGGGTGGCTCAGTCGGTTGAGCATCCAGCTCTTGATTTGGGCTTGAGTCATGATCTTGATGACCTCAGGGTCGTGATATTGAGTTCCAGTGTCGAGCTCTACACTGCGCATGGAGCCTGCTTGGGATTCTCCTCCCTCTACCCTCCAGTGTGTGTGTGCTCTCTCTCACCCTCCCTCCCTTTCCCTCTGCCCCTCTGCCCTGCTCTGTTCTCTCTCTCCCTCTGCCCCTCATCCCCACTCGTGCTTTCTCTCTCTCTCAAAAAAGATGTGTATATACACACATATATTGATTTTCTTTAAAGCCCTATGTAATTTTATCATTTTCATGCAAGTATACTATTTTTTACAGGGGTCCATAGGCTTCACCAGATCGTCAAGATAATCTATGTCACAGAGACAGTTGAAAGTCTCAGCTTCCGGGGCACCTGGGTGGCTCAATCGGTTAAGCGTCCGACTTCGGCTCAGGTCATGATCTCCCAATTTGTGGGCTCGAGCCCCACGTCGGGCTCTGTGCTGACAGCCAGCTCAGAGCCTGGAGACTGTTTCAGATTCTGTCTCCCTCTCTCTCTGACCCTCCCCTGCTCACGTTGTCTCTCTCAGGAATAAATAAAAAACATTAAAAAAAGTCTCAGCTTCGTTTTTTTTTTTTTTTTTAGGTTTATTTTGAGAGAGAGAGAGAGAGAGAGCCTGCATGCAAATGGGGGAGGGGCAAGAAGAGGGACACGGAGAGAGTGAGAGAATCATGAGAGAGAATCGCAAGCAGGCTCTATGCTCTTAGTGCAGAGCCTGACATGGGGCTCCATCTCAAGAACCTTGAGATCAGGACCTGAGCCAAAATCAAGAGTCCGACACTTAACTGACTGAGCGTCCCAGGTGCCCTGAGAGTCTCAGCTTCTAAGCAATGACACCTTACCTTTGCTCCATTTACCTCTTCTAGCTCCAGCTCCAATGCCCCTTACTCATGAAGCTTTCCTAAAACTCTCCAAGGAGAAAACAATTTACCTTGCCTCCGTGTTCTAACACTTGGTCCCCTTTTATAGCCCTCAGCACGTTCTACCCCACGCTAGGTTAAAGAATCCAAGACTTATTTATCTTTGGAGCACTCAGTAGGGTCAGGTAAACAGTAGGCGCTCGCAGAGTGTTAAGTGATTGGATTTCTGTATGAAGCTTCTTATTTCAGCCTCAGTATAAGGAGGGAGCGCTTTCGGAGACTGTCTCTAAGAATTTTCCCTTCTGTAAAGCCATGCTCAGTCATCTTTTCTGGAGTCAAGAAAATCTCAATCTTGTCTTTTGATTTAGTAGGAGAGATTTTTTCTAGAATCCAAGAAGGGTATCCTTAAGACAGATTGCAGGGCAATTTAAGAAATGTCCCAACTGATTGCTGTAGCTTATTGAACAAAAGCAGCCAACAGAGAGTTGTGGGAATGTCCATTTTCCTGTAGACGCTGACTGCACCTCCATGGCCATCTAGGGTAGTGGTCGAACTCCTGCATGCCTGCCTTTGGGGCTTTACAAATTGCAGAGAGGGCACAAGTCTTCCTTCCCAGGAAGGTGCTGCCTCTGCTTAGCAGTCAACCTCCAATGCCTACTCTGGAATCCAGATTCTAGCAATTCTTTATGATAAACGACCATTATTTGCCATCCATAATAAGTTACCATTGTGCAGTGCTTTATAGATTATAGTACATACCCATATTTGACATGGTATACTATCATTCTCTGAACAGTCCTTTGAGAAAGCGTGTGTAGCAAGTATGAGCCCTCATTTACGGGTTGGGGTCTGGAGACTCTGGAAGGTGTTGTGACTTAGTTGTAGAGCAGGACTCAGCCCAGATCTCAAGCGTCTTTTGTTACAGCACACGGTCTGCAAAGAACGCGTGGACGTTTCTACCTTTAGACATCTGTGCGCTGCTGGCGTGAGTCTGTATTCCCAGACAAGGGCAAGGGTAGCAGTTTTCATTCTTCTCTGGGCTTTTCTGCTCTCCCCTTGGGCCAAGGATATATAGCGAGAGAGGCTTGCTGAGATCCGAACGGGTAAGTACGTGCCCCATAGGCGTGCATTCCCCAGGTCTGACTGTTAGGCCCGGCCCAACTGGTTCCTAGGGTCTGTGACAGTGTTCACAAGGGACCTGACTGAATACTTACCAGTTGAGTGATCTGTTTAAGGACATTCGTAATTATGCTGTTATGTGAGGCTCTGTCTCTAGGAAATAGCTATGTTTGTTTGCATTATTTATCCACTGAGGTGTCTTTTCATAAATGCCCTCTGCGCAAGATAAAGAGACAGATAACTAGGTACAGAGTCGCTATGAACAAAGCGAACACGGGGAGCTGTTGTTCAATTAGTCTTTTTTTTTTTTTTAATATTTTTTCCTGAACACAAGGAGACATGATTACTGTTGGGGAGTTAAGTCAGTAATAGCAGGTGGTGTAAGTTTTGTTGAGATTTTTGTTTCTCCTAACTAGTGTTTGAATATCTATAGTGAGTATTGAATGGTGGAAACATCCATTGATAAATTCATTCAACGGATGCGGGAGTGCTGACCATGTACTAGTGTTAATTAGTGTAGTGCTGTTTCTATGTAAGTGCACAGAGTGGTAAGAGAAGCGAGGTCACTGCCTCCGAGGGACGAATGTTCTCTGGGGAATTCAACAAGATTTAAGCATGCAAACAAATAGGGATGTGCGCTATTCGAAGAGGCACAGGATGGTAAGACTGAGGGTAGGATGGAATGAAGAGTCGTAGAGAAGACCTTTGTGAAACAGACAAAGGTCTGTTTGGAAAGATAAGAAGAAATGGAAAGATAAGAAGGAGCCGACCATCCAAAGGAAGACGCTTTGAAGGAGTATTCTAGGTAAACAGAACAGCCCGCGCAGAGACCTTAGGTGGCGGTAAATTTGAAAGCAGTTTTCAAAGCTGCTTAAATTATAGCAAGTCTGATTTGGCCTCTGCAAGGAGGAATGAATGGTATCCCTTAGGTCTGAGGTGGAAGGAATGGGCTTCCCGCCTTGGAATGTAGGGAACTTCCTGCAAGTAGAGAGGTTTTTTCCTGGCGGACAGCCCTTTGGCTAGGCACTTGCTCAGGGTATTCAGGGATTAGGGGGAGGGGGTAGACAGTGTCTACAGGTAGACAGGTTGGCTACAGGTTCTCAAAAGGCCCTTTGTAGTCTTGCGGTTCTCTGATTTCACCTCCGATAGCCCTGGGCTAGAAACAGAGAGTCCTATATGAGTTGATTTATGGGTCCAACTTCAGGGCTAATAATAAGCCCTTCTTGATATCTAGTCCTCCACCGTTTACAAAATACTTGCATATGCACAATCTCATTTTGACTGCTCACAGCAGCCCTCAGAGGTAGGTGTTTTTTGGTGGTTATTTTAACTTAGGAAGAAACCCGTGGTCGAGAGAAGTGACCCACAGCCATCAAATGGTTCAGGTGGGACCGAAGGACCCAGCACCTCGGCAGCTCACTCCCAGATTCTTTGTATTATGCTACTTCTGAAAACCTTTTCCCCTGCCCCCACCCCATTGTGTCTCAGGATGTGGAGGGGGCTAGGGTTTCTGCCCCAGGGAGGCCCTGGAGGGCCCGGAGGAGGAACCCAGCCAACCGACTGGGAGGCTGCACGTGCCTGTTACCGGTATTCAGCTTGTAAGCACTTTCTAGGCTGCTTCAAGATCACCCTGTTAGCAGCCACAGCTGTTCTTCATAGCAGCTGCTTGTGCGGATTGGGTCGTGATTAATAAAGGAAACTCAACAGTTTGTTCTTTCAACTGCGCCCTTGGTGTGCACAGCCTGCTCGCAGACAGGCTCTGTTTCAGATTCGGAACAATGCAGTCCTAATGGTGCCCGGTGCCCGAGGGACCCCTAACCCTGCCGTGAGAAGGGGTGGTCCCTCCAGATCAGGGCCGCTGGGACTTTGGACCAGCTGGTCCTTGGTGTCTGAATCAGGGATGCTAGAGAGCAGTGATGCACCGGCATATGGATCGCGCTCACCTCTTATCTCAGGTGGTGGGGATGGCACTGCCGCTAAGTGCCCACCTGGCCCGTCGTTCCTGGGCTACAAGCCTCCTGTGTTGAAGCAGGTTGCCGGCCCCGCTCCCAGAGCTTTTCCTAAAGTAGGTCCGGGATCCAGCCCGCAAATCGGCATTTCTGCTAAGTTTCCAGGCGATGCACCTGCTGCTGGTCTAGAGTCCACGCTTCCAGAACCAACGCGGAGGAGCTGGGACTGGTTGGACTTTGGAATTCTTAAGACACCCGATGATGGATCTGGATTTTTGGCCGAAATCTCTCGAGTTTTAAATATGGAGACTAAAATCAAATATTAAAGGAACATCATGTGCTTTAAAACTGGAGGTCAGATAGTGCACCGTGGCTGCCAGAGTCGCACCTCTGATCTGAATACTTTCAGAGGAATGCATGTGCTGTCTGCTCTGGAAACTGAGGCCCAGGGAGGGGCAGTTGTTCATCCATGGCCTATAGCTAGCTTGGCAGCAGAATCTGGACTAGTCTACCTGCTGTGTGTGTGTGTGTGTGTATGTGTGTGTGTGTGTGTGTGTGTGTGTTGGTGTTAGTCCCATCCAGCATATTGTCTCCCAAATAAATTTTCCCTTTGAGTGTAAGCACTATATAACTTTGAAAATAATAATCACAGTGAAATAATTTTTTACCCAGTTCCAGGCACGATTCTCAACACTTTATACTTCATGTGTGTTAACTCAGTCCTAACAACAGCCCTATGAAGAAAGGTTATTCTTCCCATTCTTACTTCCTGATGAGCATTCCAAAGTACAGAGAGGTTGAATATTTGTCTAGTGTCACAGAGTTTCTGGTAGAGTCGGGATTGGAACCCCAGAAATCTAGCTTCAGGCAGAGAGCAGCAAATCATTAAGAACCTTCTTTTGTACTTCATTAAACAAACAGAAAACACTTTCCTCCTGCAAAATGGAAATCACTGATGGAATATTACAGTTTTAACTAATGATGCTAGGAAATGTAGAAATTAGCTGGCCCGAGTCCCTCCCTCCTCCGTTTTACCAAAGTGGAAATGGAGACCCAGAAAGGAGAGGGGCCTTAATCATCTTGAACACGGATTTTACTTTTGGGCAGCGTGGAGGTCAGGTAAGTGTCCAGCAGGTGACTGGTTCCTGAGAAAGGTGCTTACCCCGGAGACGGGTCACTCAGTAGCCTTTGCTCCCGAGGAAGGGTCTGCCCGGGTTTGAAGGGGAGGCGAGGCAGATGAGAGGCAGGGAGCATCCCCTTGCCCCAGAGCCACCTTGTGTTGTTTGAAGGTGTCTTAATTGCTATTAGAGGAAGGATGCTGAATAAATAACCTCCTGGGCACAGAGTATTTCTGGTCTGTCATGTTTACCTTTGTCTTTTGATTGTTCCTTGTCTCTCCCCTTCCAGTGTCTTTCCTGGGAAGTGTGTCGTTTTCTCACACCCGTGCCGTTTCCACAGCTGTGAGCCTCACGGTAAACACGTTCATCTCTGAACACCCTGTGTGTATAGTTAGGGAGGACTCTGGGCCAGCCTGTGCTTGGGAGGAGCTCTGCGGGCGAGGACGCCATCTTGGGAGCTAAAGGAGAACCGCCAGCTACTGGCCCCTCCCTGCTGCCGGGCTGGGGGCTCAGAGCCTCAGGAGGATTTAGAGAGTTGTAATAGGATTCAGAGAATTACAGACAAGTTACGCCAGTGGGGATCTTCCTGAGTTCAGTTCACCCACCCCAGCATTTTACTGGCGGGGAAATTTCACCCCATGGTGGACAATGACTTGCTCAAGGTCTGAATGGTGGTGGTTGGGAAATATATCCCAGCTGCTGGACACGGATTGTTCCAAGGACTTTATAATCATGAACCCCTTTAATCCTCACGGCAGTCTTGCAATGAGGGTCCCGTTCTGTTGCTACTCTGCTGATAAGGAACCCAGGGCAGGTTAAGTCACTTGCACAAGCTGGCCGTGGGGACCCCATTCCAACCCAGGAACCTGGCTCCTTCTCTCCTTGCACCTCTCCAGAGCACAAGTAGCCTCGCTTTCCCGGGCTCTGTGTTGATTGCTGGTATCTAAACGTGAGGTGGTGCCAAACTCTGAGGGGAGGATGGGAGGCAGAGCGTGGTGGGCAAGGTGGAGACGATGGGGATTGTGTTACCCTGCAAGCCAGTGGCTCATATGGTTCTTCCGGTTCCTGCTCCAGAGTCTTGTCCTTCCATCATTAGGCCCTTCCTTGGCAACAGTCAGGGCAAACATTCCTTTGAGGCCTGTGGTTTATATTTATTGAAAGTCGTTTGTATTACATCGCATCTTCTCCACAGTCTCTTGGTTTAGAAAGAAAGAAGGTGTGTCCCAGCTGAGTGATTGATTTAAAGCTGCATAAAGGTCAACTGGGCCCTTGATACTAAGTAAATTAGGGCAGTTTTATGAAGGCTTTTTCCTCTCTCTCTCTCTTCCAATTCCACCCCCCCCCCAGTGGGTTTTGTTCCAGATTTAGAGCACTTAATTAGGACATCGTTAATGTAGTCTATCGTTGTGGGGAGAATGGGGAGCAGAGCTCTTTTCAGGGAAAGGCAGAGGCCAAAGGTACTCTTGACAAAGTTACTTTGGAATCAAAATTTATAAATGGAATTGGATTTTATGTGACCCGAGGCATCTGCCTCTTCAGCGCTGTGACTGTTTTTGAAACGTGAATGATTATTTGTTCCAGTAAATCACCCTGCCCAGTTTCCCTGCTTTGTAAGGGCGGGGGTTTGTACACTGACTTGTCCTTAGCATTGACATCGTGCCGCAAAGGTCAGTCATGGGGATGAAACAACTTCTTGAGATTTTGGTGCTCATGATATAGGAGGTTGGAATTAGAATCCTTACAGAAGCTTCATTCTCAACCTACTTACTCTTGGTTTCCCACAGTAGACTCTCCGTGGCAATGGAAGTATCCCAGATTGGTGAACCCATCTGCACAATGTAGCAACTCATGGGAGAGGATTTTTTTTTTTTTTGAGAGAGAGAAGATGCCAGTGAGCTAGGGGAAGAGAGAGAGAGAGAGAGAGAGAGAGAGAGAGAGAGAGAGAGAGAATATCCCAGGAGGGGCAGAAGGAGAGAGAGAAAGAAAGAGAGAGGCAGAGAGAGAGAGAGAGAGAGAGAGAGAGAGAGAAATGGGGCTCATCCGATGTGGGGCTTGTGCTTACCCGATGTGGAACTTGAACTCACAAACAGTGAGATCATGACCTGAGCCAAAGTCAAATGCTTAATGACTGAGCCACCAAGACGCCCTGGGAAAGGATTTTATAAGGTTTAATTCTTGGGGAAGAGAGGACTGATGGGAAACGATTTTACTCAGTATTTTTGTCGCTCAAGACCAACCGACCCCTGCTCCTGTCTCCTGGATCCCATTCCCTCTGCAGGCTGCTTTGGCTGAGGCTCTAGGGATTATTCCTGCTTCTTTTGTCTGCAGCTACTCCTTTTTACACGTTTGTGTGTCCATTCTCTATATTTTTTTCATTGGTGATCTTGGAGGACCTCAGCAATAAGCCCTCTGCCAGGCAGTAGACATACAGTGCAGAACAAACCTTCCTGTTGTTGACGAAAGTCTTAGGAGCAGATGGACAATGAAAAGAAAATGCACATATTATGATCAAAGTCCTGAAGGAAAAACCAGAACAGAGCAGAGCATACTGCTGTGATTTGTCATGCCTTTTCCAGCTTGACGTTGTTGACCTTTCTCCCCTAAACTCTCTTCCCGTGGCTTCTATGACAACATACTCTTGCCGGTTTTCTCCAGTTTCTCAGCTTTCCACGTAAGGGACAGACTAGAATGGTTTTGTCTCACCCTTGGTGACTGCCTCTGTCTCTTCCCCCCTCACTTTCTCTGACCTGTCTCACAGTGCATTTTTTTTTTTTTTTTTTGTCTCTGCCGCCCCCAGTGTCCCAGCCTGGAACTCTTTACTGCCTCTTGGACAGCTCCCCTTGGGTGGCCCAGAGGTGCCACAGACTGAGTGTTCCAAAGTGAACTTGTGCTCCAAACCAGCTTCTCCTCGGCCGGCCACACCACTGTTGACCTAAGTGCCAAAGGCAGGTGCTTGGGAGTCATCCCGAGCTCCCCACTCTTCCCCCCATCCCAGAGCTGCAGAGGAACTGAGGCCGGCCCATCCTGCCTCCTTCTTTGAGACCTCACTTCCTTCTCTCCATTCACTTCGTCACCGCCCTAAGTCGGGGCCACCTCCGTTTCTTAGATTACTACAGTAGTCTGCTCACTGGGTTTTCTGTTTCCAATCTTGCATGTTTTTAATCCATTCTCCAAGCTGAGTCATCTTTCCAATATGCCTAAATCCCTCCGGGGTAGCCCGTCATTCTTCCCGTGAAGTTCACACTGCTCAAGTGTATTTCACAGGGCCTCGGAGACCCAACTCGCTCATGGCTCTGGCTTCGCCCCCTGCCAGTTTTACTGTTTATTTCCTGTACGCCTACTGTGAGATAGGCCCTGTGTGAGGTACCGACCTCGCGTTCTCAAAGTAAAAACCCAGACATTCTGAATGTGACTGGAAGGCCTCAGTGTCCTGTCTCTTACAGCCCTTTTCGCTTCGTCTCAAACCTCACTGACCTGGTGTCCATCCCACTGACCTTTCCTTTCTTAGGAAACATCCCATCAGCACCCACTGAGGCCCTTTGCTGGAATGTCCCCTCCCTCCCACCAGATGCCCACACAGCTCAGATCTCAGCTCGATCAAATCAGCACTTCTCAGGGAGGCCTTTCAGGCCAGCCCAGAACCGGCCAAGTTCTCTTGAACTGACCTTCTGGCTTCGCGGGCTTCTTGGTTGCACTGGTCAGTTATGAATTCGCGGTGACTCATGACCAATGTCTGACTTTTCCCACTGCCACAGAAGCTTGTCAATTGTCTCTGGTGTGTCTGTTCTTTTTTTACGTGCCTGAATTATAACTGTTCAATAAATATGTGGAAGGGGCTCCATACATATTGGTGGTGGTGTTGGCTAATCTGCCTTTGTTTTAGTAGTTAGGTGGTAGACAGTTCATGGTGAGTTTATGACGATGGCCACGTGGGTGGGGAGTTCTGAGTACATGCCTTGACATGGTGAGGGCGTGTGTCTTCCTTCCCCTGGTTTCCCACCTCTCTGCAGCATGTAGCCTTGAGATTATAAACATGTGGACTTTAGAGATTATGTAGTCCAGTCATTTCCAACCTGTTCTAGACATAAGGGTCTTTTTTTTTTTAAATTCTGTGAAGTAAATGATAAAGGTTTAAATGAGAGTGGTTATATTTTTGCTGTCAGTTCATTGGGGGAAAAATGAATAGTTATGGAAAGCTACAATGGATTTAGTTAACTATGAAAATTGCATTGAATTTTTTTCATAATAGCATCTACATGTATTTGAAAAACAGTGGTGTGTATGCATTAAAGTGTGCTTCGTGGGCCTATGGATTTATAGTACCAATAATTCCATGCTTCTGTGATCTCTCAGGAACTAGCCATTTACATTGGTTCTTTAATTTATATTTGCATGAGATTTAGAACTGGTTTCCTGGGAGCTTATTTTTCTCTGTATATATGTTTAATTTGACCAGCATGGTGTTTTTTAAAATTTAGAGCAAACGTCTAAAAGCTGGGAGAGTTTTCACAAAAAATTAGAGAGACTGGGCCCTATGTTCCACATGGCCTTATGCACCTGCTACTGACCAGTAAGCGACTCCTTGAGAAGTGCCGTACTTTCTTCTGTTTGTCACGGTGCTCACCTTTTTCTATGGCTGTAGAGCAAGTTGCTCGTAAAATGCGACCTAGAAACCTGGTGATCTCACCTCCTAAGGGAAGGAGGCCTCCTGTCTATGTCTGATGAGGCTGGTGAATAGGAAGGGCCCTGGGCCAGGAGTCGAGAAGCCTGGATCCGTGTCCCCTTGCTATTATGGACTAGCTTGCTGGCCTTGAAGGAGATATGCAGTCTGAGCCTCAGTATTGTCATCCGTTACCAATTGAATAAACGCGTCCCGGACCTCACAGTGTTGTTTGGTCTGATAGTAGGAGCCTGTTTGTTGTTCACTCCCCATGTTCTGTTTCTTTGTCTGTGCCTCTCATGGAGGGATTTATCATCTGTTATCACACCTTGCTGTTCATTTCAGTAATACGAGAAGGAAATCTCGGGGCACCCTCTTTCTCTCCCCAACCATTTTTTACCCCTGGCCTGCCTGGAGAAGTTCTTCCACGTCCTCTGCTCCTGCGGAGGGTTGGGGGTGGGGGGTCCCACGGCCATACCCAAGCTACTGCAGTGACACCCAAGGCACGTCAAAGTTGAACTTCAAATATCAACGAATTGTAGTTGCATTATTTCCTACTGAGATACTCAGTAACCGGCCAGCGGTGGTGCTGCTAACATCTCTGAAATGCCACCTGGGTACCAGGCTAGCGTGGAGGATTTAGTTTTCAGTGACACTGGCCTCATAGGCAACATTTGTGGTTATGCGTTAAATTTCACTCTTTGTAAGGAACAATACCAGTGCTTTTGTCCTTCTGGATCTGCGAGGGACAGTAGGCATCAATGCCACAGAAAAGGAAATAAACAGGAGTGTCAGTCTCTGGGATTACACGAAGCAAAGCAGTGTCGTGGAAGGAAAGAATGTTGTTTTGGGCGTCGGGCAAACCCGAGTCTGTTATGAGATAGCTGTGTGACCTTGGGCAAACTTTCTGAGCCTGTTTCTTTGTTAATAAAACAGGAATCAAAGAGAATGTCTCCTCTTTTAATTTGACGCAGGCCCACCTCAGAGCTGCAGGTGCGGGTCTAGTCTACTGTGATAAAGTGAGTAGTGTAATAAAGCGAGTTAAAGGAAATTTTTGGTTTTCCCAATGCATAGAAAATCATGTTTACACTATACTGCAGGCGAAGTGTGCAATTATGCAGTATGTCAAAAAAAAAAAACAAACAAAACAAACAAAAAACAATGCACATACCTTGGCTTGAAAATACCTCATTGCTAAAAAATGCTAACCATCATCCGAGCTTTCAGCGAGTGGAAGTGACTGGTCACACGTCACCATAACAAATATAGTAAGAAGGAAAAGGTTTGAAATACTGCAAGAATTACCAAAATGTGACACAGAGATGCCAAGTGAACAGATACTGCTGGAAACATGGCGCCCAGTGACTTGCTTGGTGTAGGGTGGCTACAAACGTTCAATTTGTGGGGGGAAAGAAGAAAGAAAAAGAAAAGGCAATAAATACATGCAAGGTGCAGTAAAGGGAAGCACATGAAACAGTGTGCCTGTACATGAAATTGCCTTTCTTATCCATTTTTTTTTTGCTTTTTTTTCCTCTCCTTTAAATAAGATCTGTGGGTCAGCCTGTGAACAGAGAAGTAGCATAAAGTTGTCTGAATAAAGGTCTAGTGTTATTCTTCGTGCAAGCATTTTGGCTCAGTGTTCTCTGGAGCAGGTAGAATGGAGCTCCTAGTGATTTTTTTTAAGCTTTGTAAATAAACAAAAGTAGATTTTCAGGAAATTAAAGGAAATTTCTTCTGCCTTTAATAGTTTTGCAGGGACTGGGTGGCTCCGTCGGTTAAGCATCCGACTTCGGCTCAGGTCATGATCTCACGGTTCTTGGGTTCGAGCCCCGTGTCAGGCTCTGTGCTGACAGCTCGCTCAGAGCCTGGAGCCTGCTTCAGATTCTGTCTCCTCCTGTCTCTGCCCTTCCCCCACTCATGCTCTTTGTCTCGCTCCCTCTCAAAAAATAAACATTAAAAAAAATAGTTTTCCAGATGTTTTGAAGAGGGTATGATTGGCCCAACTGGATGCTCATTCCAGCCACCCTGTAAACCCAGCTCACAGGGCCTTTGGGAGGGGAACAGTGCCCTCCTCCCCACCCCCCATTCCACAGTGATTGGCTGCCTGGATTAAAGTAAGTGAAATAAAGTTGAGGTTTAAAATTTGATATTTCTACCAATTTTCACCCCGAAGAGAGGGAGAGGGAGAGAATTTAGGGGAGACCTGACCTGGAGATGACTGGTGTCTATGCTCAGGTACAAGAGACTGTGGCATGCACACTCAAAAGTCTATGTGAGTTTAAAATTGCACTCATACTTTTGAGAATTTAGGGTGGTGCCCTAAATTAGGAGCTTGGGCACCTGCTGGTGAAATGAAGGAGGGGGGCCCTGGATCAGACATATTAAGAAGAGACTTCTCCTCCATGTCTTTTGAGAAGTGGGAGCCATGAAGAGATGCCCTAGCAGGTACCCCATTCACCTACCCATCACACAGTCTCCAGGAGTTAGGGACTGGCTGATTTTGTGGAGAGTGAACTTGGGAGTTGATGCTGAGTTGGACACCCAGAAGGATCCTGTGGAAACTGCAAAGACCTTGGGGATGTTCCATGAGAGATCAAAGAGGAAATTTCTTAATGCATGCTTGTTTTTGTTATTAATCGTTACTTTTTGTGTTGCGATTGGGTGAGAAAAAGCTGGAAGGAAAGTCTTTCCCTGGAGGTACACTTGGGCCATTCATCAGAATGCTAGCTCCTGTGGCCCAGGTGGGAGATGGAGGGCCGGGGTGCTGGCTGGGCAGGGCAAGATGGCTCTTAAGGAATGGAGGGGTGGAGCTTCATCTCTGCTTTCAGGAATAGAAGCTTCTTCAGAAAAGAAATGTCACTGAACATTATGGGCCCCAGACAACAAGTTTGTAAGGTTCTGGCAGCTTCTAAATGTTCTTGAGTTTGTTGCTTCCATTACCCGTGTTGTCTCTCCGCTGTTACAAGAGATAGAGAACTCCGAGATGAGAGATGTACTTATCTTCAGAGGGATCCAGATAGAGGGCGGAGGAGAAGGGGAGAAGGAGGCAAGGCTCTACCGGAAAACCAGTGGGGGCCCTGAGGAAGGGGCAGCCAAGCCCGCCTCAACAAGACTAAGAATTGCCAAGGATGCTTCCCAGTTGTTTCAAGCAATGGAGGATTATCCTGTGATACCACAGGCATTTGAGACCTTGCTCTCTTGCTTACTGTGTTGTCTTTAGGAAGTCACTTCCTATCTCACTGTAAAATGAGAAAATTGGGTTGCCCGAGGCTTACAATTTTAGGATTCCGTAAGTAATTGATACCGGAAGCTTGCATCGAGTACCTGCACTTTTGAAATTCCTGGGATAGATGTGGAGATTTGCCAAGGTAGTTGGTTTGGGGGCAGTTATTTTTTGCAGGGACTGTATGGAGAGTGGTTTCTCTTCTCACTCGAAGTCATGGCTCTGCATCACCAGACTCCCAGGGAAGCCCAGGTCCTCTCCTGTGGCTCCCTAAAGGGCGACTCCTTGAACCCAGGGAAGTGTGGCCACTGTTGCTATTACTGGTCCAGAAGCTCAGGGCTGCAAGCTCAGTGGACTGTGGCTGCGCCAGGGAAAACACCAAGAAGGCACTTTACACCGAAGGTGACAGCCAAATATTTTTGTACAAATTAAAGTAGGTCACCAAATGTGGACTTCATCTTCTCTTTTTAAGATACTTGCTGCTCCTCTCAACAATAGCTAAAACATGGAAAGAGCCTAAGTGTCCATCAACGGACGAATGGATCAAGAAGATGTGGTTTATCTATACCATGGAATACTACATGGCAGTGAGAAACAATGAAATCTGGCCATGTGTAGCAACATGGATGGACCTTGAGGGTGTTATGCTGAGCGAAATAAGTCAGGCAGAGAAGGACATATATCATATGTTTGCACGTATAGGAGGATTAGGAGGAACTTAACTGAGGAACAAGGGGAAGAAGAAGGGGGGAAATGGTGGGGGAAAGGGAGAGAGGCAAACCATGAGAGACCCTAATGCTGACAAAACTGAGGGCTGGTGGGGGGGGGGGGGGGGGGAATGGGCATGGAGGAGGGCACTTGTGGGGATGAGCACTGGGTGTTATGTGGAAACTAATTTGACAATAAGCTATTTGTAAAAAAAAAAAAAAATACTTGCTGCTCATCTGTCAAGGTTCCAGATAATAGTTTCAAAGGTTCAGTGGTGTCTAATACAGTTCCCCCCCCCCGCACCCCCCACCCCCATACATAATTCTATGCTCATTGTGTAGTTCTGTTAGAAACATTAGGGTAGCTAGAGAACTACTCTCTGCTTTTCATTTGCCGTAATACTAACCCTCAGTCTGCCTGCACTGAGCATATTAATAAGTAATGACTCAAAATTAAAAAGAATTCAGCAGACTCCTAAATTCAGATTCTTCCAAGCCTTTCTTCCTCGCAGTCACACGCCACTTACTACACACAGGTGGGGAAGGTGATACATGAGGATGTGCTTTGGGTTAGGGGCTCAGAGACCCCGCTTCTAAATCTTCGTCTGGAAAGTGGGAACACGGCTATCTGAGCTCCCCCGTCACTGGTGGGCATGAGGGGCAGAGGGCCTGTTGGGTGTGAAAGCACTTTGGAAGCTGATGATGGATGGACAAACGGCCAGCAGTGGGGGGGTGTTAGCACAATCCCCGAAGTGTGGGCAGCAAGAGGCCACCACTTTGTTACGTGCTTCTGGGCGGCCTTATACGTGTGTTTCGTGGAACAGAAATTTTATACTTAACCTTTGGGCTGATGATAGTTACATGTGTTGGACACATTAGCGCGTACAAAGTACATTTACCCCTAAACTCTCCTAGGGAAGTGGCTTTGTTTTCTATATGCTACCAAGAAATTAAGGCATCGATGGGTTAAGTTGTATGCCTAAAATGAGACTAAACTGTTCGAAAACACTTGGCTAAAGTTTTGGCTTGGGTTCACAGCCTTTGGAGCTTTTCTTTCTCATTTATCACATTTGACTCTGGGAAGGCTTCCACCATCTCTGGGACAATAAGAATGGTTGGCATTTATTGAAGCTTGCCTATGCCGGCACTTGGTACAGATGGGGAGAGGGAGGCACAGAGATGTTGACTAGCTGGCCAGAGGTAACACAGTTCACGGGACTGCCCCACCTGAGCGATTTCTGTGCTACTAGGAATAAAAGCAGGACTGAAAGCATTGACTGTGACCTAGGAGCCAGGCGCTGCGTTAAGTAAAGCCCATTCAGAACCTCGTTTGGCGGTGCCCTCCCTGGGAGGGAGGCTCTGGAAAATGTTCCGCGGGGCCAGAAAACTCCTCGCATCCTTCCTGGTTTCACAGTCGTTTGCAGCATCTCCTTTTTGCTTTTCTCTTACTGATCTGGAAAAGACTCCTCTTTACGATGCTTTTCTTAGTCTAATACGACACTGCCTTTTCTATGCCTTTTCTGTGATGTTACAGGTCAGCTGCCTGCAGCCTGAATTTAGCGGGCAGACCTATCATACTGGGCCCTGGTTGTGTTAAAAACAAACACGAAATTGAGTTAGGTGACAACATCCAAAACTTCAGGTGACTAGAGAGGCGCCTGGGTGGCTCAGTCGGTTGAGGGTCCAACTTCGGCTCAGGTCATGTTCCTGCAGTCGGTAGGTTCGAGCCCCGCGTCGGGCTCTGTGCTGACAGCTCAGAGCCTGGAGCCTGCTTCAGATTCTGGGTCTCCCTCTGTCTCTGACCCTCCCCTGCTCTTGCTCTGTCTCTCTCTCTCTGTCTCTCAAAAATGAATAAACATTTTATTTATTTATTTATTTCAAATAGTTTATTGTCAAGTTGGTTTCCGTATAACACACCCAGTGCTGGCATCCCCACAAGTGCCCTCCTCCGTGCCCATCACCCCCCTCGCCCACCCTCCCCATCAGCCCTCAGCATTCAAGAGGCTCTCACGGTTTGCCTCTCTCCCCCTCCCACACCATTTTCTCCCTTCTTCTCCCTCGCGGTCTCCGTTATGTTCCTCCTAATCCTCCTATATGTGCAAACATATGGTATTTGGGATTTCTTATGAAAAAGTGTTGCAGGATGGGATTTGCTTATCCACCTACCAGCATCAAACTACTCCCTTTAGACTGGAAATGACCTTCCTTTTTTTACCCCCTATCTCCTATCTCCTTTCTCCACCTCCTGCCTGACAGACTGTGGTACCTAAGAATGTATACTTTATAGAAGATAGAAAAATAAATACATTTGGGTGTAGAGAAGAAGTTTAGGAAGGTGGATGTTGAATTGAATTAAAGTTATTGGCTTAGAAATAGTCTTAGTTTGGCAATAGAATATTTGCTGTGAGCTGACCATGTCTCCTGATTCTTTTTGGGCAGATGGGTATATTGGGCTTAATCTATTATTTAAGGAAAGAAAAGCTCTGTCCCTGTGCCTGAAGGCCTATGACTCATCAAAAGTTAAAAGATACACTCAGAGCTACTCTTGATAAAATCATTTTATTGTCCTAGTCAGCATTTGGGAATACGAACAAACAGCAGTTTCTTTAAAACAAACCATAGATTTGATGAGTTAAATGAGATAATGTATGTGAAAGCACTTTGTATATTATTGGCTATTGAGCCAGTAAGTGATTGGGGATGTTTTGGGAGCATTATTACCTTCTCGTCATTTCAAGCTCATGACATACATTTAAATCTTTGGTCTCCTCCACTTTGTGCCTTGTTCGACAAGCCACTTACCTCTCTGAGCCTTTTCCATAAGTATATAAAAATGTGGCTCATGTTATTTCCCGACACCCAGAACAGTGCCTGCCATAGAGAAGGCCCTCAATGTTTCTGCTGGGTGAGTGAATAAATAAATAAGTAGATGGGGGGATTTTTGAGACCTTCCTGAGCGAGCGCACATGAAACATCAGGCGGAGTGTCAGCTTATATTAGCTTGCGGTTTTTAGTTGAGACTGTTTTCTAAAACTTTCTCCTGGACGCAGCCTAGGGGATGATCTGTGTTCTTGGATGAAGGCGATGGAGGGCTGGCAGTGTGCCGACAGACAGGTGATGGGAGGCTGCTGAGCCCCGGGCCGTGTGTGAGATGCCGGATGGACAGAAGCAAGCGCCTACAAGGGCCCGAGCCGTTCTGTGGCTCTCGTCCCTGGCCATTCTCATCCAGAGCACGCCGCAGGCAGATGATTAGGCACAGACTGGGGTGAGTTCAGGCACATGGAGTTCTGGACCTTGAGATTAAACTGTTGGAAATAACATGTCAGGTCTGGAAGGGCCCTTTGCAGTCATCGGGCTCATCACTTTCTCAAGATGTGGGATGAGCACAGAGCTAGGACACTTGAGTTGGAGAGTCCTTGGTCTGAATCTCCCTGGGTTGCCTTTTCCTATCTAACTGTTGGCGTGAGTCTTAACTTCCTTAATTCTTGTGGCAATTCATTGGCTTAAATTAAGTAAAAAGCATCCTTTTTGTAAATTAACCATTTTTAAAACTGTTTTCTAATTTATTATTGAGAGGGAGAGAGAGAGGGTGAGCCAGGGAGGTGCAGAGAGGGAGGGGACAGAGGATCCCAAGAGGGGTCCATGCTGACAGCAGAGACCTCGATGCGGGACTTGAACTCACAAACTGGGAGATCAGGATCTGAGCTGAAGTCGGGCACTCAACCAACTAGAGCACCCCAGCATCCCAGGTACAAAACATTCTTAGCACAATGCCTGACACGTACTTGGTTCTAAAGAAAAATAGTGACCATTGTCACGGAAAGGAAATGGAAGTCTAGAGAGACAGGAATGGTGGATGGTAAGTACTGGCTGTGGGGTGTAGACCTAGTGCTGTCACCTCCCAGTGTGGGTGTGTGATGGGGAGGAGAGGGTGAAGTGCATGGGGAGGAGATGGATGTTTATTGTGGTCCAAACTGAGTTGCCTTTGTTGGGGAGTGAACTAAGACAGAAAGTTCAGGAATATCAAGGCAGGACCTACTTACTTATTTGAGATAAAATGGTGCACCAAATGAATTTGAGCAGGAAGCTTCCAGAAGAACTTTGGGCAAGTTAGAAGAGATGATGTGTGTTTTGTATCCATCTTCTGCTGAGTGGTGCTCTTGATTTTTGAGATAAGCTGTCAAGAAATGATGAAAATTACCTCTGAAAATATAAGAACTTTGAGTATGTCACCACCATTTCCCCCAATCAAGACAATCTTTGAATTTTTATTAATATTTTAAAATCACCTTTCTGCTTCCGTCACTGCTCTGCCTGGATGGAGTATTTAGGGACTTCTGAGAGGCATGCACATCCTATATCAGTAGCCACCTGCCATGGGTGACGGGAGGGTGGTCATTCTGACTTCATGACATATTCTCACACTGTATATCATTTTTGCTGAAATTCACATGTTTCAGAGGATTTTATGATAGACCACCGTCACTTGGCTTTGTGGCTTTCAGAATTTATGAGTCTGTACCTGTGCGGTCAAGAAGAGGCATGGTGTGCCACCTGTTAACTTTATAGGTAAGGTTTTTTTTTTTCATCGATGCTCATAAACCAGACTGCAACTGACCGTTTCAGCACCTGGCATACCATCATGCAGGAAGGTCAGGTTTACCTTTGGTCATCCTGTCATCAGAAGCCAAGCCGGCCACCCTCTACAACCCTGGCTTTCTTTCAAGGACTAGTAAGCTTTTTGTTTATCTGGTGTCTTGACTTTTCAAGGTGCACGCAAATCATGGTCTCCCAAAGTTTAGAGAGTTGAAAACACTTTTATTTCTGATGGGTATTTCCCCTGATGACTGTGATCTGTGAAGAGAAGCTACATAGCCATGAGATTTGCGCTGGTTTGCATATTACTTTGCCATCTGAAGCCACTTTTGCATATTGGGTCCTCATACCTCTCCTGTGATGGAGGCAGGAACGTGCTTCCGTTCCTGATCCGAAGGACGTGTTTTTCCAGAAGCACCAAATGATGTCAAGAAAAAGTTGCTCTTATTTTTGCTTACTCTGGGAGTAAAGCAAAGTGAAAAGAATGGTTTTTCTGGTGAGCTGTAGTTTCAAAAATCGCATTACACGTTTATTTCTTAAAATCCACCCTCACAACAAAGACATTTCTGAAGTCAAATTTTGGATTATTTGGGTTTCTTATTGACTGAGCAGCATTTTTATTATGTTATCTTATTAACCTGAGGGCCACTTCTCTGGACGCAGGGGATTAGGACTTGAAGTCTTTCTATAGGACTGGATTTAATCTTAGGAATGATCAAGTGTGGGTGTGAAGACTTTTACCGTGATGTTTTATTGTCACGTTGTACATTTTACAAATAATCCACACAACATTTTTCAAGTTTTGCTACTCTGGGTATATGGTTTTTTGTTTCCCTATTCATTTTGGAGGGGGTGACAATTTGGCTTGGGCTTTTGCCTCCCTGGAGCAAGCCTCTAGAAACTGTTTTTAGGGGCGCCTGGGTGGTTCAGTCGGTTAAGCGTCCGACTTCAGCTCAGGTCATGATCTCACAGTTTGTGAGTTGAGCCCCGTGTCAGGCTCTGTGCTGACAGCTCAGAGCCTGGAGCCTACTTTGGATTCTGTGCCTCCCTCTCTCTCTGTCCTCCCCCACTTGTGCTCTGTCTCTGTCTCTGTCTCTCAAAAATAAATAAATGTTAAAAAAAAAAATTAAACTGTTTTTAGCCATGTTTCATTGTCATTCTGTGATATACTTGAGGGCTTCGGCAAGCAGGGACTGGCCTGGGCAGGTGTCTTGTAGTTTCTCTGCAGGTTGCAGTCTCACAGAAGTTTCTGAGATTAGGCACAAAGAGACATTTATTTGTTATTTTATTATTTTTTAAAGTTTATTTATTTTGAGATAGAAGGCATGCAAATGGGGGTGGAGAGGGGCAGAAAGAGGGAGAGAGAGAATCCCAAGCAGGCTCCACATGGTCAGCACAGAGCCTGACGCGCGGCTCGAACCCACAAACCGTGAGATCACGACCAGGGCCGAAATCAAGAGCCCGATGCTTAACTGACTGAGGCACCCAGGTGTCCTGGTACAATGAGGCTTTTATTTTATTTATTTAGTTTTTTTAAAAGCCAGGTGATTTTTTAAAAAATTTTTAAATGTTTTTAATTTATTTCTGAGAGAGAGAGAGAGAGAGATAGCATGAACAGGAGAGGGTCAGAGAGAGAGGGAGACACAGAATCTGAAACAGGCTCCAGGCTCTGAACTAGTTGTCAGCACAGAGCCTGATGCGGGGCTCGAACCTACGAACAGTGAGATCATGACCTGAGCCAAAGTCGGATCCTTAGCCGATTGAGCCACCCAGGCACCCCTACAATGAGACTTTTAAAAAGAATAACCTACATCAAGGAAAAAATCAAGTCTGAAGTGTGATATTAGAGACTCAGAGCTACGAAACTTCTCGGACATTGAATTTTCTTCTCTAAGAAGCCTCAGGAGTCTGGGCCTCTGCATTCCAGCCATTCCAAGCTACTCAACATGCTTCAGTGCCTTAGTTTGTGTTTTTCCTTCTTCATGTATCATAAGCACCAGTATTTTAAGGCCCAGCCTGAAAACTATCTTAAAGGAGACCTGCTTAATCCTTCTGTCAGTATCTGCCTGCTCTGAATGGAATTAGTGTGTGTGTGTGTGTGTGTGTGTGTGTGTGTTGAGCAGATAAATAAATTCTATTTTAAGCTTTCTGCTGGTGACTTTTCCACTGGACTATACAGTCCACAGGACTGTGTGGTTTTTTCCTTCTCCCTCCGGGTGGCCGCTCCCTGTGTGAATGGTGAGGGAGGGAGGGGCATGGTCTGAGCTGTTGCTCTAGACCTTGATCTGGGGCTGGAGTTCCCAGGACAGAGGGCGTACTACCTTCTCCTTTATATCACTCCTTGCCGAGAGAGAGAAGGGAGAGAGAAGCGAGAATGAACACTTTTGGAAACATTTTTTGCAAAGGGGAGGGATTTAGAAGCTTCTAATGAGATTTCCAAAGACAATGAGTGGAGACAAAACATTTTAAGTGAAGTGATTCATATAAACCGCGTAACGGCTTAATCGTGTATCCTACCGGCCAAAGGAGGGAATCCTCGATTATAATCCCTGCCCTCTGGACATGTGTAGTCTAATGGATAATAGAGCAGTCTCTGAGGACAGAAGACTTTGGTCACGTCCAGCTGATGACCATACGACATTAGAGGAACTAATTGCATTTTATGGTATTTTATGGACATGATATTTTATGAGTAGAAATCTTTTTTTTTTTTTTTTTTTGGTTCTTTAGAGATTTGATGGTTGTTTAGGAACGTTTATGCTTCACTGGATTTTATTTCTTTTTCAAGTGGAGTTTACTAGAGTTTCCATGATATTTTGCTCTCATAACCTTCTTACGTTTTGTTAATGATTGCCTTGGCTTCTGAACTTTGACATCTAGACTTTTATTTATTTATTTATTTTGTTTGTTTACTCACATCTACCAGGGCATTTTTCTTTAAAATTTTTTAAATGTTTTATTTATTTCTGAGAGAGAGAAAGAGAGAGAGAGACAGTGTGAGCAGGGGAGGGTCAGAGAGAGAGGGAGACACAGAATCTGAAGCAGGCTCCAGGCTCCGAGCTGTCAGCACAGAGCCCAACGCAGGGCTCAAACCCATGAACCTTGAAATGGTGACCTGAGCCGAAGCCGGATGCTTAACAGGACCAAGCCACCCAGGCGCCCCAGGGCAGTCATGTTTCATTGTTATTTAATGAACTCAGATGTACAGGTCTGGCCCTGGGGGGGAAAAAAATACAGCAAACCTGACTGCTGGGATTCTTTTGTTTTTGTACCTTCTTCTGTTTTGGTGGTTACCACGGAGTGAATAATGATGCCTGGTGCTGGGGTGGTGCAAGGGCACCGGGAGACCTTTCTCCAGAACATAGATGTAAGGTGCCCTTCTAGTCCCCAGGGAAGCAATCTGAAGAAAGCTTAGCTGGCCTCGCCCCTTGCAAACGCCCGCTTGCTTCCCTGAGTCCTGCACTGCTTTGCTCTTCGACGTGTGACTCCTGGACCTCCAGCCTCACCTCGGAGCTGCTCAGAAAGGCGGCCTCCCAGGCCCTGTCGCAGTCCCGCTGAACTGGACCCGCATCGTAACAAGGTCCCAGGGCACATCACATGCACCTTCAAGGTCTAGAAGCGCACTGTCCATTCTAGAACCACAGCAGGCGAGGCAGGTCTCAGAACTGTTAGCATTTGAAAAATACTCTGCTTTTTATTCCTCTGTCAAAGTAGAAACAAAATTATGAAATGAAATTTGTTTTGGTTGGGCTCAGCCTTCATTTAAGACTCGTTATCTTGGAGACCCTCAAATATATGTAAGTAGGGGGGCTAGTCTGTTGACCCCTGTTTACCTCTCGCCCAGCTTCAACGGCTATGAACCCAAACCAGTTTGTTTCTCAGCCCAACCCCACCCCGTCCTGGGACACAAATCCCAGCCATATAATTTATCCCTAAACATTTCTTTTTCCCTTTTTAAAACTTGTGGTAAGATATACATAACACGCAACCTACCATCTTAACATTCTCAAGTGCGCACCTCAGTGGTGTGAAGTACATCCACTTTTCTGTGCAACCAAGCTCGAGAACTGTCTTCATCTTGCAAAACTGAAAGTCTGTATAAACATTAAACAACATCTTTTCCCTCGTGAACGTAACCACAGACTGTCACATGTTAAAAAAAAGGTAACGTTAACTTCTTAATAATGTCAAGTACCCGATCAGTGTTCGGATACCCCACGATGTAATTTGTATAAAGAAATTAAGGCATTCAGCTCGATGTCTTCTCTCCGTGAAGCTGGCGGCCTTGTTTGTTCAGGGAAGGATCTACAGACAGTGGCTGGTGGTGTTTCTCCTTCCCCACTCGGGAGCCTGGCAGGGTTTCACACGAAGATTTTGTAATTTCCGGTATTCTTCTATTTCCAGAAATCAAGAGTTTTATAGTGAAAAGAGCGTGGACTTCTGATGAAGAAGAACGAAGACTGAAGTCACTCCTTGCTTTTAGAATTGGGCAAAATACCTACTCTTTCATCGTTTCAGACATAAGATTGCGATGAAAATCAAGTTAAATTGGAATACCATACAGCAGTTAGAATGAATGAACTAGAGCCCTATTTCCTGGGGGGGGGCTGCATCTCAAAACCAGTTTATTATTTTTTTAATGTTTTATTTATTTCTGAGAGAGAGAGAGACAGCATGCACAGGGGAGCGTCAGAGAGAGAGGGAGACACAGAATCTGAAGCAGGTTCCAGGCTCTGAGCTGTCAGCAGAGCCCGATGTGGGGCTCGAACCCATGAACCGCGAGATCATGACCTGAGCTGAAGTCGGACGTTTAACCGACTGAGCCACCCGGGTGCCCCACAAAACCAGTTTAAAAAAGCAGGTTGTAGACTATTTTGTACAGCATGGCACCATTTCTTTAATGTTGAACAACAATCAATACTATAAATTGTTTATGATTACACATGTGGTAAGAGTATGAAAATATGCTTCAGAATGATACCTGCACATTTTAGGACAGCAGTCCCCTCTCTCAATGACAGGAAAGGGGCATGGAATGACTGTATCTGTAGTTTATATTACCCAAAATTCTGAAGGAAGTGTGGTGAAAATGTCAAGATTCACTATAGCTGCCTGATGGGTATTCATTGTATTAGTTCTGTCATATATGTTTGGACATGTTGCAGAAGAACAACTTTAAAAAAATTTTTTTAACGTTTTTATTTATTATTGAGGGACAGAGATAGACAGAGCATGAGCAGGGGAGGGGCAGAGAGAGAGAGGGAGACACAGAATCTGAAGCAGGCTGCAGGCTCGTAGCTGTCAGCACAGAGCCTGATGCGGGGCTCCAACTCACAAATCGCAAGATCATGACCTGAGCTGAAGTCGGAGGCTTAACCAGCTGAGCCACCCAGGCGCCCCAAGAAAGACTTTTTAAAAACTGGTGGGTTTACGTGCAAATATTTTGTAGACTCAAGTACTCAGAAATGTTACTACGTATGTTTTATGTATATCTTATGTATACTCGCAGGTCATCACTTTTATGCTGAAAAAAAAAAAACAAGAAAAATTGACACTGGGTACAAAAAATAGAGAAGTGATTTAAGTGGTGGGACCCTTGGTAGCGTTAAAGATGTTTAAAAAAAAAAAAAAAAAAAAAACCGGGCCGCCTGGGTGGCTTAGTCAGTTGAGCATCCGACTTCGGCTCAGGGCATCATCTCACGGTTCGTGGGTTCGAGCCCCGTGTCGGGCTCTGTGCTGACAGCTCAGAGCCTGGAGCCTGCTTCAGATTCTGTGTCTCCCTTTCTGTCTATGACCCTCCCCTCCTCACTCTCTCTCTCCCTGTCTCTCAGAAATAAATAAAACATTTAAAAAATAAACAAACACCAAAAACCCCCAAAACAAAACACAATAAAAAATAGTAAGAAACCCCCAAACCTAGTAAGAGCCACTTGTGACGTGTGTGGTGTTGGAACTTTTCAAGCGGTCTTCTGTACCCCGTCCGTTTTACCTCTGTGGATTCTGGGGAGGTACCAAAGAGTTTCAACAGCAGGCCAGATCTGGTTTTTAAATTTTATCGGGATGTATAGCTCTGCTGCTTCCAAGGAAGATTAGATGTGGCAACGCAGGCGCTCCGCTGTGGCCGTGTGACCTGGAAAACATCTGGTCACTGAGCCCGTGCTTTGCCCTCATTTCCCTGTGTCGCTGTCCGGTCTGCGGACAGCACAGCTCTGAGTCCTGGGAGACAGGTGGTTCTTTCAAAGAACACGGAGGAAGGGGCTTCCCGGAGGGCTGTCGGTGTCGAATCAGTCGCCTCTTCCTTCCTCCCATCCGGGTTTTCCTGTTGTGCAGGGGGAGCCGACTGATCAGTGGTCTCATTATGATAATCCGGCCCAGAGGGTATGGTAAAGGGCACGCATTTGATATTTATTCATGAGTGTGGAACGGAAGCCATTCACCCTGGATGTTCTTCCTGGCAATGGGGCAGATTGGGGCTTTTAAGCCCAGGTAGGAGCGCTGGTGATTTAAGCCCCGTTGACAAGAATGATGTCATGCCAAGAGCTTCAGTAATGTGTTACTTCTGCGGGTTGTCCAGCATCAAGATCAGTTGTGGATGCTTTATTGTTAGTAATTAAATGGAGCCTAAGCTCCAGTCCCATCCGGCACCTGAAGGCAGCCTGGGCGTCTGTCTCTAGTCTAGTGCACCCCTTGCTCCTGGGATTTTATTTCCCTCACAGAACCGATTTTTGTCCCCTTTATCATATTTATTGCTCTTATCTCAACTCTCAAATATCTCTAATCGCCCAGAAACATATATAATTATCCTTTAAGGGTCTGAATCATGCCAGATGTAGCAGAAGAGCTGCTTCCGGGCACTCGCACAACACTAAATCATGTCGTATCCGCTGCTACCTCTTAGAGTAGGAATGAGACTCTGTCTGTCCCTTTCTCTAAGTGACTCATGGATTTGTCCTCTCATTCAGCTCCTCCTCAGGTATGCATGGAATGCCTCTTCTGTGGAGGGAGCTATGGGGAATGTCCCGAGGGAGACAGAGTCATAGGAAGGGGGACATGCACACACAGACACATATGCCGAGAGAGCCTCAAAGCAACCTCCGAATTCCTGTGTGACTTCGGTCAGGACGAAACAGTTGGTGGTTTTGAAACCTATCTGTGTGCCTCTACTACCCTCCACCCCCTTGCGCTGTGGCTGGAAAAGTTCACTTTTTCTGAGTCGCCAAAAGTTAATGGAGAGAGGGGGTTAATGCAGACTCGCAGAATGATTTACTGTGTCTGAATGGTGGAGACGTTAGCGGGGGTGTTGGTGTAAAACATAAGCCAGGCGCAGCCGCGGAAATGCGGTACGATTCCATGTTAGCAGCACTGCGTAGACACCGGACACTGACATTGAGACGTAAGGGAGTGTCTCGGCTGACACACCGGACATGTTCTGATTTCAAGGACTTTGGGCCTAGCTGTTCATGTGCGTGAATCTGTGTCCCTGGGGGTCAAAGTGGTTTTGACTCCTGGCCCGCTCCTTTGCTGCGACAAGATGTCTCAGATGCCCAGAGGCAACTGTACAGACAGACCAAGCCTGAGAAACTACTAGAACTGACTCTCTCGTTTTTTTTTTTTTTTTTAAACAAATGGAACTTTCCTGTGTGGGTCTCCTGCAATGAGATGCCCCTAATGGAGAATGGAGGTAGCTGGATAGAGGTGAATTAACTCTTTCGAGTCAGGGAACTATTTAATAATCCTATGACTTTGTAGCTGGAACCGGCATTCAGAGAGAGTGACTCTTCTAGTATTTATTACAGCAGCATCCCTAGGACTGAGATCTCAGTCTCCCACTTTTCCCGCTGAACTGTAAGCAGAGATACAACTGCTGTGCTGTGTTTTAAGATAACATCTCGGGGATTGATTCCTTTCCCCCCCTCTTTTAGGGGGTGGTTAAGAATTTATATCCTTGACAATAAATTGGAAGCCTAGCTGTGATCCAGGCTAGAAGCAATCTCTGAAATTCCTCACACTTCGGCCTCTCTTTACATCTATCTCCTATGCTACTCTTTCTAACCCAAAATATAAATGTTTATGTGCATGTTTTACTTCTGTGCGAGGCTAGAAACTAGATCTTTTCTCTTGTCCTTCTCTGGTCAATGTATAACTTTTTGAAAGTTATAAACATGACTCTCCTATAAATGTAAAATGAGTCCATGTCAAAGTAGTATTGAACTCATGAATGAGGGAGCCAGTTGGAAGATCAAGCCGGTTCAGAGAGCATTTGCGGAACTATGCAGTTATAGGTACTGACATATATACCTGACAAATATACATATTACTTGGAGTAAGGTTGTTAGGTTAGATATGAAACAGTTAATATGCTACAGGGCAATAAAACAGCATTGGGGGGGGCCCTCATTTCTGTCAATCAGAAATCATACGGCTCTATAATGGAAAAAAAATCTAGAAGTTGACATCTAACTTTACAAAGTCTGAACCCATTTCAATGGTAGTAAGCAAATCGAACACAGGTCCATCTCCTAGAAAATAAAATAATCCTTAAGTGTGCCTGTTAGATAAAATTCTAGTGTGGCATCAAAAGAACATACTGCCTTCCTTTTGCCTTCTTTCCAAGCTTTGCATATTGTTTTCTACCGTCCTCACTGCGGTTAATATGCATTCCTTCGTTTCTTTGCTTTGTTTAATAATTACTGAATGTCCCTTTTGTGCCAAGTAGTAGGTAGGCACTTAGAGATACATAACTGAATGAGTCGGACGCTCCTTGCTCGCATGGAGCGCGGAGACTATTCTGTTAACATCCTAAAAGGGATGCAGGGCGTTCTTTTCAGGAATCAGTTTTATTGTGGGAGAAGCAATGGCAATCATCTTTTCTTTCTTTTCTTTTCTTTTTTTTTTTTTTTTTTTGGCTCACGGTCCCTTTTGGGTCTCTGTGCTTACAAGGCTAGGGTAAAATGCGAATGTCACAAAGAATGACAACCAGAGCCGGTACTTTCTGGGACAAGAGCAGACCAATATCCAGGCCACTTCTTTTTGTTCCTGTGGCATTTCTGCCTTTCTAGTGATAACGTTTCACAGAATCAAGATTGTGCCTTCTGACATGAAGGGCTCCCAATGGCCTGACCCTGTCCCACCAGGTCTCTCCAGAGACACTCCCCCCCCCACCCCCCCACCGCCGTTTGCCGCCACAGGTATAGATGCACTTATTCCTGGTTATACCAGTTTGCATGGACCTGTCAGAAAGGCTGCTTTTCGCCAGAAGGGTTTTGGTAACTGACAGCTCAAATTTCATGGCTGTCGGTACAGTTTTCTTACAGCCAATATATATACATTTATTTAGGGTGTTTGGAGGGTTTGCCAGTTTAATTCAATTCTTCCTTCCAGAAAATAATGTGGAGGGGCATGGCTGACATTTGTCTTAGAGCTGTAAAACAGGGACCTGCAAGGAGCCTTGCAGATCTTCTGGCTGCCTCTTTCCCAGCTGGCACAGAGAAACTCAGCACAGAGAAGCCAGGTAGTGATTGTGTTCTTGTGATGAATCACTCCTAGATCCGAAGCTTTGGTTTCGTTTTGGGTCCCTTCTTCTATCATGGTGGGTCTCGCCTGGATTTATTGGTGGCATATAGGAATTCTCTGTGGGGGGGAGGGGGATGCTTTTCTTTTGAGTTTGCACCATTGTATCTGTTTACAAAGACAGATATGCAAGATGCTTGTTAATGAAAATTTTTAGTTGATACTTAAAGGTATTAAGAAAGCAAAAAATCCTCTGAAATCCTGGCCTCCAGAGATACTTTTACTGAACATTTTTGGGCACATCTTTCCCCAGACAAGCCTCTCTTTAAGGATTTACATCTGTATCTCTGGTTGCACTTAAGAAGAGGTGGATATCTCTTTACAATTTTCAGCAAATGCGAAGAGCATCATTTTCTTGCCTTGATTCTTCTTTAACTTGAAAAAGGACACTCCACTTATTTTAAGTACAAATGCAAATCTTTTCCTTTTGGATTGTGTGTTACTCCTATTACTATATCTCCAGTAACAGAACTTAAACTTTTAACGTTCTTACTTAATCATAACCATAAAGACAGGTTATGTCTTCGGAAGCAGTGGGTGTGCTAGCTGCAGAGAGGCACCGTTTGGCTTCCCTTTGAGGCAAGGGCTTGCTGACAGTCGCGGGGAGCACAGTCTGCAGACAGCTTTGTACTAGCTGTCAGCTCCATGAGGGTCCCCTCGGCTGCGGCTGCTCAGAGCTACTCGCCCCAGGCTATGTCCTTCCCGGGGCACCCGCATCTGGTGACATCTGACGACACACAACAATACGGAACATGAAGGCTCCCTGGATACCAGAATGTCCCGCGGATAAGCTGAGGCTGTCAGATGGCTCTGGTGTTCCAGCTCTTTCTCCGCCCAACCTGCTTCCTCTTCCTTTACAAGGGTTGATCCTTAAGAAATGTCCTGAACTCCAGGCTCCATCTTAGCTCCTGCTTCTGGAGAACTCAGCCTGTAACAGTGGATCTTGCTGCTTAAATATTGGTTCTGTAGCCAATGGTGCAGCATGAGCTTCTACTTCGGTTGTACCTGTGTTGGCATCCCGGGGCCCCTGGGGTCCTGGTGGGGGGGGGGGGGCTCGGGAGCTCCCAACCAGCCCTCTTCTCCAAGAGAACTCACTCTCTCCTTCTCTGCCCCTCATCACAGGGCTTGAAGGGGTTTGGCCCTGGGCAGGTGTTAAAGCTGACTCTCTGTGGTTTTAAGGCACCGTTTTAAAAGACTTCGTTGCTGATGGTGTTCTCTGCAATAAAATCGGTTTTAATCGTTTCTGATAGTAATCAGTTAAAGATTTATCTGGTTTGGGAGAAATTTCCCCGGAACCATTGAAAGCTCTTGCCTAAGAGTTGAGATCCCCTCCCCCCCCCCTCCCCCCAGCCCCTGTGGACTTGACACCTGCTGCCGGATGGATGGTGTCCTCTCAGGATGGTCCCTGTTGGCACTGCCTTTCCAGTCGCTCTTTTTTTCCAGCAGACATTATAATCTTGCGAATCGCCTGGGAAGAAATAGGGTGGTGGAGGGTGAAGGAAGCAGAGAGTGCCTTCTGGAAGCCTAAGGGTTTTCTTTTTCCCAGTCACTGCGTGTGCTCCAATGCCATGCCGCTTTGGTTAGCACTGAGAGCACTGATGGACCCTGCCTCTCTCTTCCCAAGGTCCCTGTGGTGTCCTCCGTTTCACTGCTGTTTGTGCTGGCGGAATCCAGCTTGGCGACAGCTGTGTGTGCTCTGCGGCCCCTCGGGATCGCCCCTCTCTGAGCGAGCCATTGTTCTCCCCTCCTCATCCCCAAGACTGAGTGAATTTTGCCTGCAGCCTCCTCCAGCTGTAGCCAGCAGATGCTGTGTGCATTCCTGAATCTGTGTAGGTTTTCGGGAGATAAGGAAGGCCTGCAGAAGGTGTGGCCATTGCTTCTTTCGCACATCTTTCTGTCCTTTTCCTGGGGTGGGGGTGGGACACAGTGATCCTGCTCCTCAGCACCAAGTGCTCCCCATGTGATCAGCATGGATGCTAGTTTTAGAGCCCCGTTGGGATTCTCACAGTAAGGTCTCCAAGTCATAGTTCATTTAAATGCAGAAATTCAAAAGGCTCACTTGACTTAATGGATACGTTTTAAAGCTTTTATAAAAGAAAAAGTATTTTTTTTTTTTTATGAAAGGGCAAACTAGACCAGAAGATGCTGCTGAACAAATCTTTATTCTGTAGAAGGTAATAAGTAGAGCCCTGATATCAAAGAAGTTAAGCTTTTTATTTCGTGTCCAATTTTCTCTGTGGGGGGAAGAAGTCTATAAAGTCACTCATCTGTGTCCACCTTTTTAATAACTTAGTCATGCTGTTGAATTTGCCTGGGGGAAGGGAATTCAAAAGTATGTAGTACACCACAGAGTCAAAAAGCCATTCGTAGTCCTTTAATTCACTCCTCATTTTGGGTGTTGGGATGAAGGAGAGGGACTGTTTGAAGGGACTTTTCTCAGGGACGTCTATCCCGTGTCTTCTCCCTACCCTCATGCTCTCTCCCAGATCTGTTCCTTTTTCAACAATCGGTTTGTGTGAAAGGAAGGTTATGATTTACTGGGGAACCCCAGATTCCCAGCAACTGGTATCTTTGGCCTTTCCATGTTTCAACAATAAAATACTCATCTGAATTTAGACATGGAAACTTCTGGAGAGAAAAATGTGCAAAACACGTATCCGTCTAGAAGACTTGCACGTGAGCTTACCAGACCCTCGATACCCGCCCCCCCCCGCCAAGCCCCCATGTGAGTAGCCTGCTATCACTCAGTTGTTACCTATTCTTGTTAATAAGGATGCATTGGTTAGGAGTTTGAAGTTAGATTCTTGGAGCAAACATTTGAGTACAGATAAATGTTACATGTATGTGTGTGTGTGTGTATATGTCATAACATTTTAACTCATATATATACACACACACACATATACATATAAATGTGTATACACACACACACACACACACAGCATGTAACTATAGATAAACAATGCTTATTTGAGTAATTACAGATGAATAGCATAGAACATGGGAACATGTCTCTATGAAGCCTTGTGGGAGGTCAGTGGGATTTAGTGTCACTGACTGCTTACAGTGACCAACAGAGCCTACATTTAGTGTCAGTGACACAGGTGGCCAGGGACACTTCATGGGATGGGTTTATATTTGACATGGGCAGAGCTTACAGTAGTGAAGAATGGTGTGAAGAGATATCATATGTTTTCACTCATATGTGGAATGTGAGAAACTTAACAGAAGACCATGGGGAGAGGGAAGGGGAAAAATAGTTTCAAGCAGAGGGAGGCAAACCATAAGAGACTTAAATACAGAGAACAAACTGAGGGTTGTTGGGAGGGGCAGGGAAATGGGTGACGGGCACTGAGGAGGGCACTTGTTGGTTTGGACACTGAGTGTTGTATGTAAGTGATGATTCATGGGAATCTACTCTTTTTTTTTTAATGTTTTATTTATTTCTGGGAGAGAGAAAGAGGCAGCGTGAGCAGAGGAGGGTCAGAGAGAGAGGGAGACACAGAATCAGAAGCAGGCTCTAGGCTCTGAGCTAGCTGTCAGCACAGAGCCCAACGCGGGGCTCGAACCCACGAACTGTGAGATTGTGACCTGAGCCGAAGTCGGATGCTTAGCCGACTGAGCCACCTAGGCGCCCCTGGGAATCTACTCCTGAAGCCACGAGCACAATGTATATACACTGTTACATTAGCTAACTTTATAATAAATTGTATTTAAAAAAAATTTGGTCAGAGTGAATAAATTCACTTTTTTATTTAAAAAAAAAAAAAGAATGGTGTGAACAAAGTTTCAGATATTGGGAAAGTACACACGACTTGTTTGGTGGGGGTAAGCAGTTTGAAATGGTTCTGTCTGAAGACTCAGGATGATTGTCCAGTTTTTTGTTTTTTTTTCAATTGTGTCATAGTTACTAGTGCTCCTTTCAAGAGGAGCTTGGAATCATCTAGAATGATTCGAAGGTAATGCAGTTTAAGTACAAAAATAATAGATGTGGTAATCTCTGGAATTTATTCCATCTCCTTCGGTAGAAAACTAAGAAAATGGAAGCATGCAGCTAAGCCCTTTGTGGAATCCTTGGGATCTTAACACACGTCTTTGCAGCACAGGGTGTTGGGCTTGGTTAAAAACTGATGGCTTTTCATCCCTCCTTCCTTCCTTCTCTCTCCCTCTTTCTCTTTGTTGCATTCATCCATAAATGTCAGTGAATTACTGTGGCAACATTCTAGGCCCTGGAAGTAAATGATGAGCAAACCTCTGTTCTCGGGTTTCCCTCAGAAAACAGACTTACAGTTCTGAATAGTAAGCATCAGGTGCTATGAGGATACACACAGGAAGAGCACCTACCCAGGTTTGCACCCTAAGGGAGTTTCTGGAGGCAGCCGGAGACTGAAGGAGCAGTGGGAAGGAGCCAGACCAAGAAGGAAGAAAGAAGGGGAAGGGAAGAGCATTTTAACCAGAGGGCGGATTATTCCAAGGCCACTGAGCCCAAGGAAAACATGGCCCTCAGAGGAACCACAAGTAGCTTAGTGTGGCTGACGGGTGGAGTGAATGGAGGAAATGGTGAGAAGCAAGGCTGAAGAGTAAACAGAGGCTAGATAATGAAGAGCCTTGTGCACCAGCCTTGCTTATTATAGGGCATCCTCCTCAAGGTAGGGCGATTATTATTGATGGGCTTTCAGCAGGGGAATGAAACCCACTTCACGTTGAGAAGACCACCACGGCACAATGTTGGGAATAGACCGGATAGACCAAATGAAGGCAGACCAGTTAGGAGTGCATTGCAGTAGTACGGGAGGGAGACGCTAGGAGCCTAGCCTGGAACAGGAGCAGCAGTATGGAGAGAACTGGGCATGTTCCAGAAATAATTACAAGGTACAGTTGTTCAGATGAGTGTTGTCGATGTGGGTGGTAAAGAAGAGGCAGAAATCTAAGGCAATGGTTAGGTTGTTGTCTGGGGCACAAGAACGCATGGTGGACCCATTCACAGAAGAGTACAGAAATCAAAGGGGGACACGTTTCAGGGTGAAATAGCTTGTCACTGGTCCTGTGGCGTTGGCAGACCCTGGGACAGACACATCCAAGAAGTGATATTGACGTGGCGCCTTTGCTGTCGGGTGGCCTAGCCCTGGAGGTAGTGAGTGCAGAGTGTTAAAACCAGAATGTTACGCGTGAGGAAAGTAGAGTCCAGAGAGGTGGGGAGACTTGCTAAGGGTCACACAGCTGCTTACCAGTAATCCGTGTCTAGTTTCTAAGTCTCCAGCGAATCTCTAGGCATGTTTCCCCCCGTGCTGTGGGTTTAGTAGCCTCTGGAAAACATGAGGAGATATATTCACAAGAAGAACTGCTGATAGTAAAAATGGGGGCCATAAATCCACGTGGGGACTACGCCCCATTTACATCTCATTTCGTTCCATCTGCCTTGTCTTCACACAATTATGGCAACTTTGTTAGGCAAGTGGTTGCTTAACACAGTGGAAAGTCTTAATTACTCTTTAATAGCTATATACAGAGGGAAAGGCAGCCTTAATGTTTAATCATTTGGTTGTCTCGTGAACAAGTTTATTTTGGTATTCCATTTGTGTACTCATAAAACATATAAATGCATATTTGTTACACTTCCGTTTTCATTCCAGATTTCAGTGACAGAAAAATATTTTCTTTTCACAGCATTATTGCTGCATAAACACAGCAAATTTAATGAAAAATTAAAAATTAAAAATCCACCCACAGTCTTTTCATAATAACAACAACAAATTTCAAGCTTTATGTTCTTAACTGTCTCCACATCCATATGGTAATTCTAATTTATATTCAATTTTTTTACTTTTTTCTTCTGCCAAACATTTTACCTTATTGTGTTTGTCCATCCATCCATCCGTCCACCCATCCATCCATCCATTTGGCAAAGAATCTAAGTATCTTCTAGACCAGATGCATGGTATTAGAGGTTATAGCAGTGCCCATCCTCATCAACATTTGGCTAACATGGCGTATAGGGGAATGGTTGGGTGGGTAACATATTAACAGTTAACCAATAAGACTTAAGAGGAAAGATATGCAATGGATTTAATAAACATAGTGCATCATGTTTTCATGTTGTAGATGTAATCTAATGACTTTTTTTTTTTTTTCGTTTGGTTTTACCATTGTATCAGTCAGGGTCTCAGGAGGAAATTGGAAGCACACCCAAAGTAGGGTGGGTTTCGTACAGGGACATTTACACCAGGATGGTGTGGTTCCCCAGTGCTAGTAACTATAAAACACTTGTTCACCTAAAAGGGCCAGAGGACTCCATCATTTTAAAAGCACCTTCAGTGTGTTAGCTAGGTGGTGTGCTCAGTGCTGAAGAAAAGGGAGGTAATGTACTGGGTGGTGGTGGGGTATCTTGTGCCTCCAGAGAGTGAAGCTCACAGATCAGGACAGAGTGACAGAGGTAGGGTCACAGGGAAGAGGCACAAAGGAGGCCATCTGGTTTCTGCAGCTGTGAAATTGGCTGAATGGAGGAGGTGGGAAGAAGGTAGGTGGGAAGACTAGGTTAAACTCAGTTTTTTTTCAGGCAGAGCTTTTCAGTTTGGGGCAGTGGTTGGGTTATAGTTGGGGAGAGGAATGAACAGGGAGGCCTCCTGAGACTGCTTACTTAGGGCCCTGGAAGCTCCTTCCCCTTCCCCCTGGCATCATACAAATATTAGCACTCTTGTGTGCTGTGACATGATGAATTTGGGAAGTATCCAGGGACTCTCTTCTGGTCATCAAGTACTGTCATTCTAGAGATTCTTCCTGTACTGTCTAAACCTATACACTTGAGTACTGGTCACGTTGGTCAACTCATGTGATCATACCAGTAGTAATTGTGTGTACAATGGCCTTTCCATTGTTAAGGTTCAGGGCGGCAGATGGGGCTGGGGAAAGGGTTTCCTTTTGGAGAGAGTAGGGATTGAAGCATGTAAGCACTCCCCCCGCTGATGGATGTATAGGACAAGGGGTAGGGGGCATGCTTACTGGGGTTGTGTGTCTTCTAAACTTGTGAATTCCATGTTGGGTGCTTTGCTGAGCATTACCAGTGTGGGGAACTGTTGGCTTTGGGGAGCTAATGGACCACTTGTGCTGAGCCTCATAAGAGAAAAGAGAATAGAGGCCAGAATCCAGTGGCATCTTTAATGACATCTGTGTGTGTGTGTGTGTGTGTGTGTGTGTGTGTGTGTCTTTGTATGAATGAAACCTTGGCTGTGGCTTCTGTTTTCAAAGACATAATGTCGGGTCTTTACTGCTATCAAATTATTGATTTTCCCATTGCTTTGTTCTATTTTGCTCTCCTGATAGAGGCAGAGAGGCTTGTCCAGAGATGAGCCCAGAGAAGACTTGGAAACTGGTTCTGCTTCTTAATTTCAGCCATCCCCTTACCCATGATTCTGTCTCAGTTTTGAAATGTTCAGCCATAAAGTCGGAGTTTTGCCCCTTGTGATCCTGAGCCCCCCACCCCCACCTCAGGGAAAATGCCGAAGGCCAAAATGACATCCCCTTGACCTTGGGAAACCTTTTGGCTTATTTGTCTCTCTGCCTCGCATTGTAAACTACCTCAAGTCCTTTTTGGAATTCTACTCATTTATGAACTAATAAGTGAGTACATTTTTTCCTTTATCTAAATCTGAACTGTCGAGGAGGTAGGCAAGAATTATTTCCATACCCCAGTTTTATAAGAGACAAACTTGGATAATGATTATTAAAAAAAAAAAAAAAGGTGAGATGTCTAGGAAGTGTCACAAGATTCAGTCAGCCCTACCTTCATCTATCACAGTGTTTGATTTTTTTTTTTCTTTATACCCCAGCATCCTGTCATATCTCTGGTTAGTACCCACAGGTATTTCTAGTTGTTGAAACCTGAGAGTCTACTTAATCGCTGTCCCCACACACTTCTGTTCCCCTCCTGTCTCTCCTGCTTGAGGCTTTCCCACGGCTCCTATTAGCGTCAGATCAACTCATCCCTGTTAACCTGTCTGTAAGGACCACCCAGTCTCTACCCACCCCCTGAGCCTCGTCTTCTTCCTCCACCCTATTTGCTCTCTCCACCCTGGGTTCCTTTGAGATCCTTCAGCCTGACTCGCTCACTCTGGACCACAGATCTGGCCTCTCCCCCTCCCTATTCTTCAGGTCTTTCCCCAAGACCATAGAGGAGGCTAGGTTTCTCCATTCTCCTCCCCTCTGTACCTGTACTTACGAGCACTTATAAAATGTTAGTCCTTCTCCATAGAAGATGGTCCCCAAGAGGAAAGATTCTGCGTTGTTCTTGTTTCCTACCATCTTCTCAGTCCCTGGGCAAACAGTGCATGCTCGAGACAGATTTGTTGAAAGAAAAGGAAATGAAATGTGCCCTTAACAATAGTCAAGTCTTTTTGACATTAGTGACCCATATTTGGTAGGTACTATCAACCTATAGATAATGATAGGTTTAAAAAAAAGTTTTTTTTTAATTTCTGAGAGAGAGAGAGCGTGAGAAGGGAAGGGTCAGAGAGAGAGGGAGACACAGAATCCAAAACAGGCTCCAGGCTCTGAGCTAGCTGTCAGCACAGAGCCCGATGTGGGGCTGAAACCCACAAACCGTGAGATCATGACCTGAGCCGAATTCGGGACACTTAACCAACTAAGCCACCCAGGTGCCCCAATAAGAGTCGTTTTTAACATGTTCGTATCTTTCCTTTTCCAATAAGTTTGGATACCTTCAATCCGCAAATGTTGGCAACTTTTCATGCTAGGTGGTGGTTGGCACCGGGGGCGGGGGGGGGGGGGGGGGGGCAGAAGGTGGGTTGTGTGTGGAAGTGACTGGCTCAGCCCTGGCTTGTGAACATGCTCATGGTCTGTGTGAGATGAGGCTTTGCAATATGAACCTTTCACCTGCATCATCTCCATTGACGGCCTCCTAATGACCTCTCAACTTGGCAGAGCAAACGTCTTTACCCTCTCCTTATAAGAGCTGTTGCTGGCAATAACCATGCAGTGTGTGGCTGAGCAGTTGTACTGAACCTTGGCTCTGAGGATGGAAATGACATCAGGCCACACTGTCTGGAGCGACAGTTGTATAAAGTTAGAGTAGCCACAGACGACCGTTCTCAGTTTGGATGTATTTTTGCCTTACCCAAGGCATGCGATGAGTGGTTATCTTTGAACCTGACTGTTTTAATGTGGGTTTGCATTTTTAACTACCAGGGGAGCATGACCGAAATGCCCCGATGATCTGGTGCCCTTACCCTTTGTGCTCACGATGCTTTAAATGTTCTAGTTTCTACCGGTTTTACGGATGAGAAGCTGAGAGTCAGAGGAAGTCGTTAACCAGGGAAGACTCAGCTGGGGAATGGAGTTGCAGTTCAGACCCAGATTTCCTGACTCACCTCGGGGAGGTTCACTCTGGGTATTGGGTGGGAGGCACAGCCCTGAATGCATGGTTTGGGGATTGCTGTGCGTCTAAGCCTCCTGGACCGAGATCATCAGTATTTGGTTGTGTTGTTTATTTCATGATGATGATTATTAGCCTTCTTCAGTGAGCTGTTCTGATAAATGGCAGGCCCTTGCTCCACTTAAGGATCATCCATCCAAGTGCGATGGCTGTATAATTTATTTTCCCCTGGAAATCGCTCCACGTTGCCTCTAATATAATGTGAAGGCTGTAGCTGCCTCGTTTCCTGATGCTCAGTTCCCTTCCCTAGCTCAGTTCAGCTGGTTGTAGACAGTGCTGGTGGCTGCCCAGAGAGCAGCGGTCTTCTCCATTATTCATGATGTTAGTGGCGGGTTGGCGGCTTTGCCTGTGCAGGCTGGAAGAGGCTCATTGACGGCAGCAGGTGCGGCTCCTTCCTGTGGAACTGGCCACAGCCCTTACGCAAGCTGAAGTCAAGGACTGTCGGGGTTAGGGAGGTTTGCAGAGCAAAGGTCTCATCGGGGTAATGGGCAGTCTTCACTCTCCTTTGGCACAGCCAGAATCTCAGCTGCGATTGGGGTGTGGGTAGGGTCAGCCACTATGATGTGCCTCTGGATGGTTGTGCGTGGAGTTCGTTCCATTGATAGGGAGACAGGGTGGTTGGAGCATCAGACCTCGGCTGGAGCCAGCTTTTTAGATTCTGGGTTGTTTCATTCACTACGTCTGTCTCCTCCACCGTTCAATTCTGCCATGTTATTTCTCCTCCTCTTATTCCATTGCTAAATACATTATGTTTTTTTTTCCCCACAACTACCCCATGGCCTACTTAATCATACAGTGTTTTATTTAATGGACACATTTTTGGTTATTAGCATGGTCTCCAAACATGCATTACTTTGGCCTTGTTTCCCATGGTAATTTGCTTAGCTGGCCACTAATACCAATCTGCTTGGTTAACCTCCAGGTTTTCACTATTCTGTGTTCCATGGAATAGCATGGAAAAGTTGCAGCCACAGAATCCTAGGACGTTAGGATCTCTCCTTTCTTGGCAGCAGCTCACTCCCGTCTTTTCATTTTAGAGACTGGAAAAATGGAGCCATGATGTGTTTTAAAACGTTGCCTGTAGGCCCCCCTGCCAGGCCCCCTTAGGTTGACTTCCTTCTTTGCCACTGATGACCAGTGGGCTAGGAATGGAAGAAAGCAAGGGCCAGCGATAGCCTTTCTCTGTTAACTGGCAGTTAGGAATTGCAGCCGCAGCAGAGTGGCAGGAAACTCAGCACAAACTTGCTCCAGCAAAATATAAATCTGGTAGCCTGTGTCATTGAGAAGTCCAGGATAGCTGGCTACATGGAAAGAGTCAAATTATGTCCTCAGTCCAAGTCAGCCCTTCTGTGTTCCCTTTCCGTTGCTGTTTCCCATTGCATTGACTCCATTTTCAGAGGAATTTTCCCCTCTTGCTCTGCCTGCCTCTTCTCCATTTTAAGTCCAGATGGCGAAAGCTCTGCCTCTCCCCTAGCCTTCTTGGCAAAAGCCTCTTGTGTCTCCCTGGCTGTGAATAAATCAGTCACCCACCCCTGAAACAGTCTCTGCGATCAGAAGGCTGTCAAGCCAAAGGACTCAGGGGTGGGGGGTGAGATTACCCCCCAGCAATGGGAGGTGTATTCTTTTCTTTTATTAGCAGGGAAAGAGGGGAAGCGGTATGGTTCCTCAAGTGAAAGTCTCCTTCCTGGGCCATGGGGAGGAGGGTTGCAGAAGATTCTGGTCCAACATGGACCCAGTCCTCCCATTTCTTGATTTGGCTGTCCTAGTGAGTAAAGGGTAAGAAGCAGAGGCATGAAGGTCACAGAACCAGTTGTTGGAGCTAGAAGGGCTTTTCAGTCTCCTGTCTCAGTTACTGATGGCTGCGTAACAACTACGCCCCAAACCTAGTAGCTTAAAATAACAAATTATATTTGATGACTGTGTGAATCAGGAATTCAGACATAGCACCAAGGAGATGGCTTATAATTGCTCTGTGGTTTCTGTACGTCAGCTGGGAGCCGGCGAAGCACCTCTCCCCCTCATTCCTTCTAGTCTCCCCCCACACCTCCAGTCTTTCCGTGTGGCTAGTGTGGCCTTTCTCAAAGCAGGACAGCCTCAATGTAAGTCAGACATTTTACATGGAAGATTAAGGATCCAAGAGACAGGAAGTGGAAGCTGGTAGCTTCTTATAGGCCTGGGCTCGAGAATCTGCCAGGTATCACTCCCATGGTATTCTGTTGATCTGGCCGTCAGAACCCAGCTAGATTCCAGGGGACAGGGCCTCTTCTGTTCACAGATGAAATACCCGAGGCCCCCAGAGAAGCAGCGACTGATCTAATTTCTCAGAGCATTCTTTGCAGAAATAAAATGAAAACAAGCAACAGCCCAGGTGAAGGCCTGCACCCTGTCCAGCCAGAACACCTGCCCTCACCATCTTTTGCTACCTTCTCTTTTTGCAGCAAATCGGTGAGTCTTGGGCTCTCAGGGCCCAGTGAGCCGGGGTATATAGTTTCTCCTTTGCGAATACGATGCTCACAAAATGCCGCTTGTCTGAGCTGCCTCTTCCTCCCTTCGCCCAGTGCACCTCCTGTTAAGTGGTGGGTCAACGACAGATTTCTGTTTGAAAGTCATTCATTCCAAAACCTAATTATGTCCATGTTGTCTGAGTTTATTGTCTCCCTCCAGCCTGCGGCTTCGCACCGTCCTGTGTGTGTGCACGCGCTCAAGGAGGGGAGAGGGAAGCGAAGTGGTCCTCTACATTTCTTCTCCTCTGGAAGGAGGGAACATTTACAACCTGACATCTCCTTCGAGGTGTTTGAGGCAGGAGAGAGCTAATAGAACGTGGTAGTTCAGGGATTCCAGCAATTTCTTAGGAAACCAGTGAACTCCCCTCTTTTAATGATGGGAGCTTTCTTCTCTGTTCATGAGTTATCGTTTACCTTGTGGGAGACATAGTGTTTTTTATATCTGTATGTCTCATGCAATCGATCACCCCCAATTCCTCCAAAGCAGGCACGGTCTTCATGGAAATGCAAGATAATTCAGTTAGTTTAGAATTTATTTACAACCTGGGGCACCTGGCAAAGAAGATTACAATTCAGAATCCTATGTGCACATGTCTGTGTGTGTACATATGCACGTGCAGCTATGCGTAGAGATACGCTGTGTCCTTAACATTGTAGATCAGATACGAAGAAATCCCCAAAACACAGATTGGGCTCGGGGGAAGGAGGAGGTAAGGAGATTATTTGAATGCAATCTTCATTTATTTCCCTGCCCTTAATTGGATAGATATAACTGGAGGATGCAGTCGAATTGATGTTCTTTTTTGGTTTTTAGTTCTCACAAGGTGAAGGGACCAGGCCGGCAGTGTTTTTGGTTCCTTCGGGGGGAGTGCGATTCCTGCTTAAACTTGTGCATGGTAGTTTTTTTTTGTTTTTTTTTTCAATGTTTTATTTATTTCTAGGAGAGAGAGACAGCGTGAGCAGGGGAGGATCAGAGAGAGAGGGAGTCACAGACTGAAACAGGCTCCAGGCTCCGAGTTCGCAGTCAGCACAGAGCCCGATGCGGGGCCCGAACCCACAAACCGCGAGATCATGACCTAAGTGAAAGTCGGAAAGTCGGACGCTCAACCGACTAAGCCACCCAGGCGCCCCTTGTGCCTGGTAGTTTTAATCTGCATTTAAGGTTTGCGGTTGCGTCTTCCTGAGCATGCAGGAGAAGTTCTGAGCCCTGGAACCTACTATAATGATATTTAGGGAAAGTTCACAGGGCACAAGGGTCACTGGCTCTGATTTTGGTTTCTGAGGTGTAGATTTCACTGTAACTCCCGGTATCAGCAACTTCTAGGCTCTTGCTTTTTAAAAGGGGTGGATCTAGTGCTATATTGGATAGAGAAATCCTATATTGGATGGTGGGTGGGGTCTGGGAGGAGTTAGACGGCTCTAGGGCAGGTCTGCCTTCCAGGTACCACCACAGCTACGTGCATCCCATGCCTTCATGCCAGACTCTCCTCAACCCACTTCCTGGGTCCCCCAGATTCTGGGCTGTGTCATTTTGATCATGTGCGTGACCTGCCTCTTACTTATAGACGAAGGAAAGCAGGATTTGCTCTTTCTGCCCTTCCAGTGGACTCTTTGTCCCTGTATTTGATTAATTTCCATTTGCTCCTTCTGAGTCATTTTTCTCCATATAGAATCCCAGGAACCCATTTACACGCTTCAAAAGGGTAATACACAAAACCGCGAAGGCAGTGGCGTCTTAAGGTCGGGAACTGAGATCTAATCTGGGTCGGCCTCTAACTTGCAGTTCCCATAACCCTGGGCTGCCCCCTGGCCTCATCCACACTGCCAGCTCCCTGGGTTGCTGTAAGAATAAAACCCAGCGACATGTGAGAGTGTTCTGGAAGGGGGGAAGCTCTGTATGCAAGAGGTTATATAATTATGTTCTGGGAACGCTCACAGCTGTCAAGTATGACACACTGACATCCTCTCTTGCTCTTCCACTGTTGGGAAGCAGCTGTTAGTTTCATTTCTGCCACCCCTTTCTCCATATGCCAGAGTGAGGAGACATGAATGGATGAAAACTCTGTCGGGGGTGGGGGAGACCATCTGATGTGTCTTCTGTCTAGCTTTTCATCGGTGAGTATTTTAAGTTTTGATACTGCCATTGAAGCTGTAAGGGGGAGTCTATAGCCAGTGTTGGGGAGGGAATAAAGTGGTCTAGTCATGCTAAAATGAAACATGAAAATGACATGGTGCTCTGGGTATGAGGTTACTAACTGAAAAGGCCTCTTCAAAGTTGGAGCTGGGCCGTCCAAGCACCTGTCAGGCTTCCTGGACTCGTTTGTGTATAATTGGAGATGCTTCTACATAGATCGGGAGTTTCATTTCTTGTCCCTCCTTATACCCCACATCCACTCATGCCTGGGACTTAGGCCAAGGCCCATGAACACGGGTTATCACGTCTAGAAAGTGCTTCCGTCTGGTTCAGCGGGAGAACACAGACTTTTTAAAGATCCAAGTGCAGATGGAACCTTTGCAGAAAGTCTTCCCCGATCCCCACGGTCACGGGTGATCATTCTTGTCCTGTCTTTACCTCTGTGTTTATCAGTGACTCCGTCACAGCCCCCAGCGCTGATGTGAAGTCCTCTGCCGAGGTACGGTCGAAGGTGAACAGGGAGCCGTTTGAAGGCACGGATCATGTCACCTTGTCCCCGTGTCCTCAGGGCCTCGCAGGACTTTTGCCACGCATTCCGGACTCCATGAATGTCTAAGAAGTGCGTGAAGGAGTTAAAAAGAAAAACAAACTGGTTTCTTAACGTCCCTTCTGATTCAAGAATTAATGTTGGTGCCTCATCACAAGTCCCGCTTGGAAAGCAACGCTCCATTCCTAAGAAATGGGCAGAGTGTCACCAGTCTCAGGCCTTGGTACATGCATTCGTTTCCTAGGGCTGTGCTAACACTCTGTGACACATTGGATGGCTAAAAACACATTTATTCTCTCACAGCTCTGGAGGCTAGAAGTCTGACAGCGGGGAGCTGTCAGAGCTGTGCTCCTTCTGAAGGCTCTGAAGAAGAATCTCTTCCTTGTCTCTCTCCAGCTTCTGGTGCGTGCCCGCAGCCCTTGGCATTCACTGGCTTCTAGCCTTTCTGCCATCCATCCATCCATCCATCCATCCATCCATGTCTGCCTCTGTCTTACCCCGCTGCCTTCCCTCAAGGTGCGCCGGTATCCGCATCTCTCTCTCCTTTGAAGGACACCAGGCATTGGATATAGGGCCCACCCTAGCTCAGTAAGATGCCAACTTGATTACGTCTGCAAAAACCCCGTTTCCGCATAAGGTCACAGTCAGAGGTGAGGCGGCCTAGGGAGTTAGGACTGAACATACCTTTTTTTTTTTTTTTTGGCAGAATGTAAATCAACCACAAGGGCAGTTTGACCTTTTATCATGGATTCTTTTGACTCCTCAACGCCTTGGCCTCTCCTCCCAGTGATGGTCCAGCCTCTGCTTCAGCATTTCCGGCCTCTGGCGCTGGGGAGTTACTTCCTTCAGAGGCCACACGTTCTGTATGTGGGTGACGGCGTTGGGGGGAATTTTTCCTCTGATTGGGCCCAACTCTCCCTGCCTGCCATCTCCATCGCTCTGCAATCAGGGCGAATGTAGACTATACATTTGATCCCTTCAGGGGGAGGAAGAGAAGCTTTCAGCCTTTGGAGACGACGTTTTCTTGCCCTCCAAGGGTCCCTCCGGAATGTTCCGTTTCTTTCAATCTTCCTCCAGGTGATGGTGTCATTACCAAGGTCCTTCCATGCTGATGGCACTTCCTGTTTGTCAGTGTGTGGATGAAACTAGTTGAGACTTTTCCAGGTATGGTATGAACACGGATTAAAGGAGACACATCCAGCGAGGGAATCCACTTCTGTTCTTGCAGCGGCACTCACTCTGCCTGGGCCGCCAGCAATAGGTGTGAGCACAGCCCTGGGGCTAATACATGTCCCAAGGCCTGAACCTGGGAACATCGACTCCTGGGTTTATGGGATGCTGCTGAGCCCTGTTCCTCTCATTTAGTAATTTGACCCCGAGAGTAGGACCTGGCTCTTGTGCGATTGATTATACTTTTCTCTGTTGCACTTGGCCTATTGCCCTGGCCTGTAGTCCTGGCCTGCTGAAACAGCCGTATCGCAGAGGTGTCAGTGCACGTTGGATGGTAGTGGATCACATTGGGGGAGGGGAGAGGGAGGGACGATCACTAGAAATGGCCTCTATGTTAGAGGCCGCTGTGCTGCTTCTCTGTCCCCAGGCAGCTGACCAGCACAGAGCCCAGATATGATTCGGCACTAACTGTAGAGAAGGCATTCGGATTTTCAGCGGTCACTCTAGGTTACCGAGGTGGGACATGGCTCCTTCATACTGTTGGCTGTGGGGTCTCCTCTGATTGGATACAAGTAGACTCTGGTGGTCACGACCCTTTCTCTTTGAATGAATTTACGTTTACATCTAATGAATTTGAATAAATGAATGCCACAGATGGTCAAAACCAGAAGGAACTTGGCAGCATTAACCCAAAGGCAGTATGTGATCTAGATTAAGGGCATGAGCATAGATCAGGCCGATTTGTACTCCTGGTTTTACCGGGTGTTTGTGATTTTGGAAACTGTTACTTTGTAAAAATAGGTTAATGATAGCATCAACTCAGAGGTTTGTTACAATTAAATGAGATTATAGGATCTGTATAATTTTCAGTAAAGTGCGGTCAGGAAGGGAAACTGAGGCCCAAAGAAGTCCTATGATTTACTTGGCATATGCCGCCTTAAACCAGGCTCTTTCGTCTAAACCCCTCAAGCACTTCAGAAATCACCCATTCACCAATCTACTTTTGTTCATAGCGTAAAGAAAGGGAAAGAAAACTGGTACTTAAAACCTCCCTCACCAGAACATGGACTGAGCTCCTCTGGAGCCTCTTGGGATTTATTTCAGATGTGTCTGGATGACTGGCGGGGAGCAGTCGCCCTCTCGGACAGGGACATAAGTGAAGAGGCTGCCCCAGACCTTGGTAATGTCACTCACTTGTGCTGGGTGGCCGGGGCAGTGTGGGCCCCTGGGCAGGAGCCTTGTGAAGGCTGTCCGTACCGAGTCAGCAACTGCCTGCATTCTGAGGCCATGTGAGCTCCATTTTCTATATGCAGCGTGGACTATATTTTCCCTCAATTTCCTGTGAATTGGAGAGGTGCATTGTGCCAGCTCTCCTAAATTGCCACAATCAATATTCTACTGCCTTTATTTTTTATGCATGCTAATGGCTTTTCTCCTTTTGAAATGTACTTGTTTCCCCCATCAGTCTTTGCAACATTGAAAGAAAGAAATAAGTAAATAAAATAACTAAAAAAGGAAAGGGACAGAGAATAACCCTCTCTGTATCACCATGAGTTTCTGCCTGGAATTTTTTGGCGTGAGTCTGAATGGGGGTAAAGAAAAAACAAACCCTGCTCTGCAGTGCTCGGGAGACCCTGGCTGGCCTTCCTGGGCCAGTCAACTCCGAGAGCCAAAGCAGTGTGAAGAGGGAGGCGGGGTTTTGGCTGAGAGAGCCACTTGGCCTTGGGCACCTCGGCTTGAAGGCCTGTGTAATAGTCATTGGCTTTCAGGGGATTATCCCTCCCTCCCCTCCCACCAACCAGCTGGCTTGCTTTCTAACAGGGCCTGTGTGAGTCTGGGGATACCAAAGTAGCTTCCTGAGATGGCGTGATACCTTTCCACCCTTATCTGTACAGGAATATCTGCATACATTTTACCAGACGCTTGGGGCTCCGGTCTGCAGCATCTCTGCTTTAGTTTTCTTTATACGTCTTACATTTCAGACAAAGGAGCCCCTCCCTCACTGGTGGTGCACCGTTCCTTCTGCCTGTGACGTCGACGCTGGCCCCCACTTGACATCAGTGTCTGCCTTTTCTGAATACCATGCATTATTTAAGCCTGAGATCGGTGGTGTCTGCTTCATAAAGCCTTCTCTGATTTCTGTTTTTACTCATTGATTTCTTCATTACTTTCAATAAGCACTTTACTGAGTATCTAATATGTGCTATGCTCTGTGCTTGGTCCTATGGCCGAAGCACTGAAGAAAACAGAAAAAGATCGCTGTCCATGGCCTTTCCATTCCACCTGGGGAGAGGGAGTAGGAGAGAGAATGTGTATATGTGGGGTGTAGGATGGTAAAGTGGACTTGGAAGGGGTGCTCATTGGCCCAGGAGGGGGAGGCCTTACTCACTAGGTCCTATTTGAATTGGGAAGTGTTGTCTTCTTCCTCTGACTCCGCCTCTTAGCTCTGATGTGGGTGGGGAAGGGGGGGGCAGAGGCAGGAGAAAGGAGGCTATGCACACACTTGCCATGCTACCATTTTGTCTTACGGCGCTTATTGAATGACTTCGGGGCCTTCACTGTCGACTAGGCTTGTCTTACTGCCATTCCTAGTGAAGTGAAGCAAGATGTATTCTGTATTGTGCCATGTTAAAAAAATTTGTTTTAATGTTAATTTGTTTTTGAGAGAGAGAGAGACAGACAGACAGAGTGAAAGCAGGGGAGGGGCAGAGAGAGAGAGACACACGCACAGGATCCAAAGCAGGTTCCAGGCTCTGAGCTGATAACACAGAGCCTGACACGAGGCTTGAACCCATGGACCATGAGACCATGACCTGAGCCGAAGTCAGATGTTCAACCGAATGGGGCACCTGGGTGGGTCAGGGATCCTTCTGGGTCCATGGTCTTTACTGATGGTGCTACCGTTACTCTGTAAGCCCCGCCCCGAAGGGCCCCTTCCAAAGGCTTAGATTTCTCAACCTTAAAATAAGGGAGTTGACCATCCGACTCCTTAGCGCTCTCCTAGCTACAAAGTCCCTCCACTTCACGTTATGAAACCCGAGTTCCGGTCACTGAGCGCAGGATCCTTGGCTGATGATGCCAGCTGGCGCAGTGCTCCGCTGCTTGTCGTGCAGTCTGCCCCTGGCACGTAGCACCTGCAGGTGTATTTCCTTCAGTGTTGTGTGGCCTAGCAGAGTATCCTCTCCAGCCGGAGTGTGAGCGCCCATGTGACAAGCCTGGGAAGACCCTGTCCCCCTGGTAAGCTGCAGTAGCAGGCTCTGTTGGTTAATTCGTAGCTCCATCCGTCTGTCCGTCCACTGGGTGCCTGCAGAGTCCGATGGGCCCTGTGATAGACACTGCAGAGACTGTTCCCATGGGACCTCTACAAGTTCGCAACATGTCAGATGAATAATACGATCTGTGGAGCGCCTGGGCGGCTCAGCCGGTTAAGTGTCTGGCCTCGACTCAGGTCATAATCTCAGGGTTCATGAGTTTGAGCCCTGCGTTGGATGCTCTGCTGTCTGCACAGAGCCGGCTTAGGATCCTCTGTCCCCCTCTTTCTCTCTGCCCTTTCGTCACTCACTCACTCTCTTTCAAAAATAAATAAACATTTAAAAAGTAATAATATTATACTTTGTTGTCTTCATGACGCTTTCACGTCTGTGTTAGCCTGTGTATCTTCAGACATCCCTATGGTTGAGGCAGGACCTAGAATGTGAAGTTGTATTTTGTGCCTTTTAAATGATCAGAATGCAATAATATGACTTGGCAGAGAGAGAGAGAGAGAGTGCGAGAGAGAGCGAGAGAGAGAGCGCGCCCAGGAGTAATCAGTTTCAGTGGTGCTGGTGGCCTGGAGTCTGGAGTCCCACCGTGAGGCGGTGTCCCTTGGGGCAGGGAATGGGGATGGAGACCTAGGTCTGTTCTCTCCTTTGGTCTCAGGTCCATGTGCCTTTTATGGTCTGTGCATTAAACCACAAGGATCCTACCCTTCAGATGACCTTAGAGATCTCCAGGGCCGCTTATGACACGTGTGTTTTTGGCCTTACCTGTTGACTTGGGAACCAAGTTCCTGGTGTAACGCATTCCCACTTTTTCCCATGTCACAGATGAGGAAACGGTCTCAGAGGGAGGAAGTTTCCTCCTCTGCCTGAACGGAGGCAGAGTAAAGATTGGTCACATGCCTTCCTAACCCGCAACCACGGCTTCTTCCTCCTTAGCCTTGTTTCTCTTAATTCCCCGGGGATGGTGTCCGTGTGGACCGGTGACGTCTACGGGAGGAGCAGCCGGCCCAGAAGCTGGCATGGGGTGCGCGTTGGACGGATAATGAAAGAATGGTTTCCCTTTGGGTCGTCCGCAGCTCTGGACCACCTTGGGCTCCTTCTGGCCTGGGTTGGAGACGCCTGTTTGGAAACCTGTAGCCGCTTCTCCTCTGGCATCTAATGAATTCCGACTGACTTTGAGCGCTCCCGCGACTCCCCTGCAGTTCTTTAAAGCCTGTCCTACACATGGAATTGGCTGGTGCATTTAATTGTTTGGGAGCCAGATAAAAATGCTTTGTTCTTTGTTCCTACATTATGCCGTTTCAAAATATCTCCCACAAATTGCTGAAACTGTTCAATTTGGGCCTTCGCTTGGCTCTCTCTGAGCAGATCTTTCAATTTCTATTCCAAGGCCTGTTCTTTTTGATTACACATTTAGGAGATCAGTTAGGGTTCTTAATCTATTTATTCGTACTTCTTTTTGCCTGTCTCTTCTCCCTTTAAATCCCTTCCACTGTGAAAAACATGCAGTTGTGGGAAATGCAGGCATTTCTTTCTCTCGTCTGGCAACTTAGGATTCCTATTTTTTTTGGCTTGGTATTTTTCTTTATGCTTTGTTTAGAATGGTGTTAATGATGACGAGAATGATGACATCATCATTATTAACACGCTTCCTTTCTTTAAATTTTTAAATATTTATTTTTGAGAGAGAGACAGAGTGTGAGTGGGGGAGGGGCAAAGAGAGAGAGAGAGAGAGAGGGAGGGAGGGAGACACAGAATCCGAAGCAGGCTCTGGGCTCTGAGCTGTCAGCACAGAGCCCAACACAGGGCTCAAACCCACGAAATATGTGATCATGACCTGAACCAAAGTCAGAGGCTTAACCGACTGAACCGCCCAGGCGTCCCTAAAGTGATTCCTTTTTAAGTCTCTCCCTACACTTTGCTCTCAAGTAGGCAGCAGGTTATCAGTGAATAAGAGAAACTCCCAGGAAGCCATGATCCAGACTTCACAAAACACGCCAAACTGGACACCAGGCTCCAGAGTAGAGCTGTGGGCAAGATGATCTGGGTCTCTTCCCTCGTGGTGCTTAGAGTCTGGATTCCTCTGTGTTTCCCCAGTTTTCGTGTGGGGTGGGCATTGTGACCCTCATTTTCCTGTGAGGAAACTGAAGTTCAGGGTGCTAGCGGCATCTGCCCAAGTTCACACAGTCGAAAGGGATGGGAGGTGGGTTTTAATCCCATGTGTGGAGGCCCCAGGGCTAGTATTGAAGCCCATGCTCAAGGAGGATGTTCCAACTTGGCCTCTAATAAGATGCAGTGGAGACAGCCCTTTCCGAGTGCAGATGAGGTCTCCTCTTTTCCTTTATTCTGAGCGTTGGAAACATTATGGGATGTAGATCTCTGGTGCTTCCTTTTTCTTGCTATTCACCTTCTCCCAAGCTCCGCTCTTGATCCATGAAGTGAGAAAAGGTTGGAGGAGGGGGAAGGGAGGGAGGGAGAGGAGGCTGACATTCAAAGGAATGGGTTCTGGAGTCGACAGACGGAGTATAGAGTCTTGGCCTTGCTGTGGTTTTACTCTGTGATCCTAGAACCTTGAACCTCAGTTTCCTTGTTTGTACTCTGGAGATGGTAGTACCTACCTCGATCATTGGAGGATTTAGTTTAAAAAGAACACAGAAGTGAATGTGACGTATTTAGCATCATGCAGAATCAATATTTGCAGGCATTACTTTTCTGTTGGAGTCATTTCTTCATTTACATATTGGGTGTGCCCTTACTGAGTGGCAGCTGGGTTATAACCCCAACACTACGGTCATAACCTCTATTTTGGCCCATCGTAGGCACTCAGTAAGACATTGCTGACATGGTTACATTTGCAATGAATTATAATTTGGTGAGCGACAAATGGTAAAAGTCCCATTGCATTAAATGCTCCCTCAGAGTAAAAACCTAGTTGTCACCGAAGTGCCCCGTAAAGAAAGGAGTGTCACGTGCCTACAGGGTCCCCAGGGACTAGAGTGACTGTATGACGGTGTAGGGGCCATGGAGTGAAGTGGCCTGAACTGGGAGAAGAGCATGGAAGGCTGATGGGGCTGGTCGGATGATTGGTCTTAAAGTCCAGGCCAAGGAACTTAGTCCTTTTTCGTTCGTTCGTTCGTTCGTTCATTCATTCATTCATTCATTCATTCATTCATAATGGGGTGTGTGGAGGATGAAGCAGAGTCAGTATTCTCAACTGTGTCAGAAGCAATTAAAATGGTCTCAGAGGGAGCGAGATGATGAGGGCCTGGACTCAGGGCAGTGATATGGGGAAGAAAAGTAGCCGGGAGAAATCCAAGGTGATGAGATGGTGTAAAAGCACTCTCAAGGATCTGGATTTCCGGCTGGTCATGAACGCAGAAGCAGGCCAACCCAGGGTAGTTTGGAAATGTAGTGGCACAGGCAGAGAATAAGAGGTATCTTGATTAAAGTGACCTGAATGACTGAGCAGAGGGTCTGTGGTGGGGACTTTGTTCTGCAAATTCCAAGGTGCAGTTTGAGGATTTGCCAGATCACTGGGCTTTGCCTGTTTCTTTATCCATCTCCCGATCATGTCAGCCACACTGACACACTTTCTTTTTTTCCGATTGTTTTAAATTTCCCATGTTTACAGCCTTTGGATTCTAGGAAGTGCACCGGAGAACATTTTTTTTTTCCCCATCATAAAATGAAGAGACTGTTTCCTCTTCTTATTTGAAGTGATACTTCTTTTCTTTTTTCCCTTCTTTAAAAATCTCTAAGAAAATGACCTTAGGACATGTATCAGGAACAGGTTGCAAGGATGGCTCTGCTGAGTGCTCAAAGAATACTTAGGTGTTCTTTACTGCCTGCCGGCTCAGGCTAAGAAATAGTTGCTTTGAAATATGGAGCTATTTGTCTCCTGTGGTGCCCTCTCTCCTTACAAGCAGGCCTCCTTTCTAGTGCACTTATTTTTGTGGCCATTATACAGATTAAAGAGAGACTATAAACAGTACCTCACGCCGGAACCAGGGGCTGTGCATCCTGATTGCCTTCTCTGGTTCTGTACCTGGCCTAGAGGACGAGACCGCCCCACCCCCACCCCCACTTTCTCCTCCTGAACTGGTTTGTCCAAGCTTTGCTGTTTGATCACTTCCCCGTTGGCAGAACTTGCCTTTGACCCTCAGCCACAGTGAATGAGTGTGTGCTGGCGCTGCTCCAAGTGCCTGGGGGACAAAACTGTACTCAAGTTGGCCAATCATTCGGCACAGCTGCGAGGTTCTTCCAGCCTTTGTTGATATTTCCTCGAAAATCTTGGCTCCACGTTTGTCATTGGTTACTTAGTTTCTCTGACATTGAGCTTGTCTTTTCATTGGAGACTTCAGGGGTACAGTGATAGGACTTGGCCACTGTCCTGGGGGGGAAGGAAGGGGACATGATACTTTTGTGTGTGTGTGCAATTTCGTGGTTTTAGTATATTGACAGAGTTGTGCAGCGATCACCACGATCTAATTCCAGAACATTTTCACCACCACGGGCACAAAGCCCATACCCATTAGCAGTCACTTTCTTTTCCTCCTTCCCACCAGCCCCTGCCATTCCCTAATGTACGTTCTGAACCTGTGGATTTTCCTCTTCTAGATGTTCTGGACATTCCATATAAACAGACTTATGTAATGCATGGCCCTTTGCGTCTGGCTCCTTTCACTTAGCATAATGGTTCAACCATATTGTAGGCTGTACTAACACATCATTTGTTTTTGTAGCGAAATAATATTCCATTGTGTGTATAATCACATTTTTTTAATGGGAAAAGTATCTTGACTAATATGTTTGGATGTTTTCTGTCGTCATTGTTCCATGAGCTGTGGCATTTTAAAGTCCCTTCTCTTCACGTTAAACCCACTTGGAAGGTACGCTTACAGTCACCACTTTATACGAAAGCACGTAGGCATCGATGGGTCACACGGTGAGTACTTGGCAGAGCAGGCTTCGTGTCACTGCAGTCTTGTGCTCCTAACCACCCTGTACCTCACCCCTCCACCCCCACCTGGCAAGCCAGAGGATATAAGACATATTCTAAAATTATTATAAACATAGGAGAAGGTTATACAGGTCTTAACGTTACCGCGGGGGTCGGTGGCTCAGATTTGGCGATGCTCTGTGGTTGGGCGTGGCCAACAGGAAGTATGTTATACCCTGAACCATTCTTCCATGCCCTTGGGGTTGTGGGATTCAGGGGATTCAGGGCAGCACACGTGATCAGGCCACGTGGAGGTGGGCTGGGGCTCCCCATCCACTGCCAGGTTTGGGCTGGGCTGACTCAGGCAGTGGATGGGGCTGAGCCTGGTGCCAGGTTTTCAGACCGTACCTGCACCTGGGTGGGGCTGGGCAGGCAGGAACTTGATAGCAAGCAGCGCTTTCTTGCTGGAATGTAGAGCAGTATATGCAGGGGAGAGGGTCATATCCAGCTTATCACATGTGTGACGAGTAGTGGAATGAGTGAGAGATACCATGGGCGGGTGCCAGATTTGAGAGCCTGGAACCTCAACTTGAAGAGCCCATGCAGTGAGGGGCTTTGCCGGGGGGGGGGGGGTGGAAACCTGCAGCGGGTGATGCCATACTTGCGTTTTGGGCAGTGTAGGTCTTGCCCAAGTCTATCCATATTTCGGTTACTCTGCTTGAGCTTCTGTCTAGCACCTGGCTGGGGGGGCACCATCCGGGCCCTTTCTGATGGCATCGCACAGTGAATGGCCTGGGAGGTGGGATTCTCCAGGCCTAGTCTTTGCTTTAGTAGAGCCCCTGGGAGTTGCTCTGTGATGGAATACGTCTGTCTCTGGCAGTTCAGTTATTCATTCAGCAAACATTTGAGTCCCTACCATATGCCCGGAAGTATTCTAGGCACTTGAGACACACATCATTGAGCAAACTACATAAGGACTCCAAGCTCTCTTGGAATTTAGATATTCTGTTGGGGGGCGGGGGGAGGCAGACAATATATGATTGACATGATAATAAATTATTTTGTTTTGATTTAATACAGTTAGTGTTAATTTTTTTAAAAAAAGGAAAAGCAGAGCAAAGTAAAGGGGATGGGAGGACATTGAAATGTTAAGTAGAATAAGCAGGAGCTGTTGAAGCAAAAATTTGCAGATGGTTTGGGGAGCCTGGGTGGCTCAGTCAGTTGGGCGTCCGACTTCGGCTCAGGTCATGATCTCGCCGTTCATGAGTTCTAGCCCCACGTCAGGCTCTGTGGTGATAGCTCAGAGTCTGGAGCCTACTTCGGATTCTGTGTGTCATTCTCTGCCTCTCCCCAACTCCCGCTCTGTCTCTCTTTGTCTCTCAAAAATGAATGAATGTTTAAAAAAATTAAGACAAATTGCAGATGGTTGAAGATGAGCTACAGGAACATCAGGGAAAGGATCTTCTACCCAGGGCAGAATTTGAAGATGCTCACAGAACAGCGGGGACGTGAATGTAGCAAGTGTGACCATGGATGGGAAGTAGTGGGATGGGAGAGACTTGTCACACCTCTGCCAGTGGGAGGACCCTGGCTTTTCCTCTGAATGGAACAACAGCCTTCTAGGACTGAACAGAGGAGTGACACATTGGGACATAAGCTTTAAAGTCATCCCTCTGGCTGCAGCATTGAGACTATTAGTATTGAGCCTGTAGTTTGCTAAGTGCTCCATAGACAGATTACTCAAAAAACTAAAAAGCACGCACGTGGTAGGTCCAGAACATGGGGAATTTTGGAGTCCTTCGTTAGACCTTCCAGATACATTGCTTTTGTTGTCTGTGGTCAATCAGAGCCTCGGGGGGGAAGGGAATACCTTCTACAGCCGAAGCTTTGCCGTGCCGTGGTCATGGTGGATGCATGTTCTTGCGGCTGGCTAGATAAGACCAGGCTCTGGAATTTGTTTGCTGTAGGAGGACTTAGCAGTCAGTCCTGGATCATTTACCTACTTTAAGCATAGAGTTTAAGAAATACAGATGTGTATGTATGCATACACAGATGTATGTATATAACACATAGCACCCGGATGCTAATGTATGAAACTTCTGTAAGTTGATATATTCCATCTCACAAGGTTTTCTCCAGGTTAGAAATATGAATTCAGAAGTGTACTTTTAGTCTGCAAGAGACTGCGTCTCTAATACAATCCCAGCTTATTCTCTTGGGAGGAGGAAGTAGATCAGACGGCAGTCACACTGCTGCGAAAGGACCCCATCTTATAGCATAAGTATATGATAGTGTTGTATAAAGGTACATATGCTGCTTATTTTATCTGGCTTGATATGGGGCCCAAAGTCTTCAAAGACACCTCCGGTGTTTGAAGTTCATGCTACGAGTGTTGTACTCCTTGCTCCCCTCCCCACTGCTGATTTGTGGGCCAGCTCCTTGGCGAAACGTCAATGCAAATGTTCGTAGAGGTGGGCGAATGAATTAAAAAGCAGAGTAGGCATGTAAACTGGCAGACTGAAAGGGGAATGTCAGTTTCTGTGGGTTAAGCAGGATCTTTACAGCATATTTAGCACTCGACTTCTTCCAAATCCGTCTCCGTGAAATAACCTCTCTGTTTTCACACAGGAAATATTTGAATAGCTTTGAAATGTGTGTGTAATGCTGGGTATGTGACCAGATGGAAGAGCATTTCTTGGCCGATGAATGTAAACAAGCTGCCACTAATGTCAGTGTTACAGCTGGAGACATAAATATACTTTGGTTGGTCATATTTTATTTTTGAGAGTGCTCAGGACTTTGAAGCGAAGCCCAAATGGAGTTTCTATTTGAATTTTGTTGACGGAGCTTTCATTTGTGTCAGTGTTACCTGCCTTTATTGGCTAGACAATCTCATCCCAATGTAAAGTGAATCCAACTGTTAATACTTTTCAGATAGCGTCCAAATTACCATTTCCATCTCTGGTTCCCTGGGGAAAGGGCTGTGCAAACAGCCTTAGGATATTGTAGTTAAAGGAAATTGTCAGCTATGTTGGTAGGTTACTGAGTTTGTAAAGAGTGTGAGAGGCAACTGATGTGCTGTGTTAAACTGGGAATCGTTTGTCCTGCAAACACTTTGATTTGGGGGCTCTGTGGGGGAAGGGTGTTCCATTGTTATAACTTTAAAATGAAGGAAGGTAAAGTGGCTGTTGTGAATCGAGAACTGTATCCTGTCCCTTACTTCCTTGTTGAATCCAATTCTTTAGGCAAGTTGATCTTATTCCTACTGTTATAATGAGGAAAATTAGCCTTTGAGTGACACCAGCCCTAAGATCCCTACCTGAGAGTTAGTGACAGAGCCAAGATTTGGACCTCGTTCTAATCTACTCAAAAGCTCACGTTCTTTTTACTCTCTCTGGTTATCTCCAGGGAAGGAGCAAGGTCATATTTGTTAAGCAGGTCCCAAGAGATTTTTTTTCTGACACATCTTATGTTTCTTAACCTCTCGGTAATTAAATGGAGAACCTATGGGTTCACCTGATTATGACTTTATTTTCAACACTTTATCAGGAAAGTAGTGTGGTTCTCAGAGACCTGCTCAGCCCCATCTTGATTTGACGAGTAACTGCGATTATCTTCCACTCCGGGGCCCTGAGACCGTGAAGACTTAGGAATGGCTCCTCTCAGGCTGTTATTAGAGTTTTTCCCTCCATGTGGTGGTTAGTCTTCTCCACCTGTAATTGCTAACCTCCAAATAAAAGCATTCAGGGAACCCTGAAACCAGATCACCTGGGGGATTTTAAATAAATTCACAGTGGAAAAAAAATCCATTGGCATTTAATAAAAATGTTTGCGGGAGTCAAGGTGCCCATGCACACACCTGTCTGTGCTTGTACCACACTCTTGCATCTTTTTTAAAATATATATTTATTTTTGAGAGAGAGAGAGAGAGAGAGAGAGAGCGAGCGAGCGAGCATGAGCGGGGAAAGGGAAGAGAGAGAGGGAGACACAGAATCCGAAGAAGGTTCCAGGCTCCGAGCTGTTAGCACAGAGCCCGATGCAGAGCTCAAACTCACGAACTGCGAGATCATGACCTGAGCCGAAGTCTGACGCTTAACTGACTGAGCCACCCAGGCGCCCCCACACTCTTGCATCTTGATGCAGGCATGGTAGAAAAGTAAGGCCACAGACTTAAAGGCTGTGATATATGGAGCAGGAGTGGTAGGTAGTCCCTGGCTCTATTATCTTAGGGATCTCTTTCTACCAGTGTCCTGAATGCAGCTTGGTCAAAAGATGGCTCTCTCTCTGATTTTAAATGAAACTGCATGGCCTTTTTTTGTTCAGGGTAGTTTTGCTGTGTTTCCAATCAAAAGATATCTGTCTGGGGTCTCAGATCTCTGAGTTCTATCTGGGGTAATGCTGTGGGTGGATGAGGAGGGGGGTCAGGGGTGTGGATTTGTCTCTGTGCCCGTGAGCACATTGATCCAAATGTGTGGTTTGTGGCATGGCGGGGGTGAGGGTGGGAGGGGGAGAGTGAGAAAGAAGGAAGGAGAAGTGTACCAGGTGATTAGATATAAAAATAAACAAAACAGGGGCATCTGCGTGGCTCTGGCTGAGAACCCCACTTCGGCTCAGGTCATGATCTCACAGTTTGTGAGTTCAAGCCCTGCGTCGGACTCTGTGCAGACAGCTCAGAGCCTAGAGCCTGCTTCCGATTCTGTGTCTCCCTCTCTCTCTGGCCCTCCCTCTCTCACTCTCACTCTGTCTCTCTCAAAAATAAATAAACATTAAAAATAATAAAACAAAATGCCAAAACAGCCCATGTCATAGGATTATTAGGAAAATCTACTGAAATAATATGTATGAAGTGCTCTGGGCCTGGCATCTAGTAAGTACTTAATAAATATTGGTTTTTATGTCTTTTCTTTTGCATCTCTTACTGTTATATGCATATCAAATGCGCATGGGAGGAAGACTTCTGAAATACTAAGATAGGCTATAAGTTTTGTAACATAAGTAATAGAATTAGGGGATGGCTGTGATTACGGTGTAATTCAGACAGTTGAGAAGGTTGGGTATCCAATGAGATCTTTATAAGAATTTGGCTAACGGCATTATTTTAGACTATAAAGTGAATGTGGACTCTTGCGTGCTACTTGTTTGAAGCCTCTGGTGGAGGGCAAAGGGAGTAATCAGAGGGAAATTTGACGTGTCCTTCCCGTGAGGCCTTTACAGTGCTTGGGGGGCTGGGGGGGGGCGGGTGGGGGAGTGGATGGCAGAGATTATCAACCTGACAGGATGGAGAAACATTAATAGTCGAGATATGAATTATGGGCTAAGGAGGCAAAGAGTTTCCACACCTATGCCACCCTGCTGTCCTGTGGTAGGAATTTATGACTGGAGCATAGGTGTGGATGCCCATCAAGGCAGGGGAGGGAGAGGAAGCATGCTGCACATGGCAGCCGTGATTATTGATGCAAGATGGTCTCTACCTCGGAGATTACCAGCGACCCCGTACTGGGACAACAGCATCTTTTGGCTGCCAAGACCACTCGCCAGAGTTAGGGATGGTGCATTGTGCTTCCCGTGACTCGTCACTGATGAAAGTCGTTGGGAGTATCTTTTTCCCTGGCTCTTAAATACAAAAGGAGAAAACCTTACTCAGTAAATTATGTCATTTGAAGAATATGTGCCGGTCACCCTATGATCCTTCTGCCACAATTCTTTATGCTTCCTCATCACTTAGTCTGTAATTTCGAGCTTCCCAAGGAAATGGGACAATGAATACATGTGTTTCTTTTAATTTTGCATCAGATTTACTTAGCAGCCAAGTCTATAGTGAGTAGAGGATCATTCTTGTTTAAGAGGCTGTTAATCACCAATTGTAAAAGTTCCAAGTGGGAACCGATGGGCCAGAGCTTTCGTCTTGTGGGCATTCCTTTGGAAGAAATAAGGAGAGATGCTGCCAGCTGCCTGGTTGAGAGGTGGGAGGCTTAGACGTGGACTTTCTCCTGCGGATCAAAGAGAGGCCTTTGCTTATTCAGCTTTCTCTTTTTCAGGCAAAATGTGGTGTGTGGGACAGAACAGGCTGGATTCGCCCGTGAGAGTGAATGTGGAGAAGGGGTCCCGTTGGCAGGGAAGGGGGTGGATGCGTCTCATCTCCCTCTTGAGTTCCCAACCTGTTGGAAATTGAGAGCACTGTCGTAGGGGTATCCTCAGCTTCTACCTGATCTCTCTCAGTGAGTTTTGTCAGCTCCATTTGCCTGAGGAGAGAAATGACTTGGGGGGGGGGGGGGATATCTGCTTGTAAACAGAAGTGGATGGTGCCATGTTGTTTACCTCCCTCACCTGTGTTTGTGGATTTCATCCAAAGCTTTGGCATCACGATAGCTATGTGGCATCATCTGCTAATTTACCCATCCGTCAGTTTGTGCAAAGGAAGGAAAGGGGAAGGAATGGAGTGCTGCAGGGAGATGAACTGTCTAAACTCATTCCCTCCTACAAAGTTGAAAGTAGAATAAAATAAACTTGAATGAGGGCCGCCTGGGTGGCTCAGTCGGTTAAGCGTCCGACTTCGGCTCAGCTCATGATCTCACGGTTCATGGGTTTGAGCCCTGCGTTGGGCTCTTTGCTGACAGCCAGCTCAGAGGCTGGAGCCTGTTTCGGATTCTCTGTCTCCCTCTCTCTGACCCTCCCCTGCTCATGCTGTCTCTCTCTGTCTCTCAGAAATAAATAAAACATTAAAAAAAATTTTTTTTTAAAAAGTGAACATTCATGGGCATCGTGCATCCAGGCCAGATCACCACAGAGGCAGGGACAAGGTAAGCGTGAGGGCCTGGCTGGGTGTGGAGGAACCCATTCAGGTGGTTTTGGTGGAGGGTTCTGGCCAAGGGAGGCAGACATAGAAGGAACAGAATTGAGCAGATACCCAGCTCTGCACCCTAAGAGCATATTTCATAATCAGTAGATGAAGTGAGGATGGTATGAAAGGAGTCAGGAGAGCAAGCGCTCTGGCCCAAGTCTGCCGGTTTGGACTCAGTCTGTACATGGGGGGCAAGTTCCAGAAGGTTCCATGTCTCATATACTTGGAGGAGCGCTATCCGTGGCTGCTGGCAAGCCTGGGCTGGGGACTGTGTAGGCACTGCTCTCCCGTAGTCTTCTTGACCGGTGGATGAGGGAGGTGATATTTACTTCTCTTTTACTGATAGGGAAGCCAAGGCTCAGGAAAGCAAAGTAACTTACTTGCAGCTTACGGAGCTGGTAAGTGGCAGAGCCAGGATGGGAATACTGGTGTTCGGTTTCAACGCCCGGAGCTCTTTCTTCCCTCCCCAGCTCTGGTTTATGTGTGCATGCCGTACCCACTTCCTCTGATAGATTTCACTGTCACCCAAACAGAGGTATGTGTATATTTCTGTGAATTTGACAAGTCCAGTTTTCGTGAGCAGATGTCCCTACCTCGCTCACTTTTGACCCAACAAGGACACTTGGCATCTCTGTAGTGCCCGCACGGCATGTGGTTGCAGAGGTGGCCCCTGAGCTGTGGTGACAGTCCTGGCTCATCGCAGCAGTCGGAGGAGCACCAGTTACTGAAGCTGGGTTCTTAGCACCTTCCCGCATGGGAAGGCCGATCAGCATTCTGCTACAACATGCCAGAGACGGGAGGGAGCTTGCTCTCAGTGTTTGTATTTTGTAGTTCCACCAAAAGGGCCGACATAGTGGCAGGCCACCCTCTAGCAAGCTCCAGCTGTGGCTGGTTGAGCCACTTTTTTGGCCAGGGTTGAATCACGTTAGTCCCTTGGGAAAAGCATACATGTTTCCCCATTGTCTGTGAGGTAAGGTTCAAACTTCTTTTGAAATTCCAAACCTCTTCAATTTGGCTTGTGCCTCCCTTGAATCTGCCTCTCAGGCCACCCCAGAGCCAGCCTTCCAGGCTTTGTGAATGGCCAAAGCCACTGCCTCCCTATCAGGACACGAATTGCCCTTTTCATGTCACGTGCTCCATTATCTCTGCTCCTTTGCCCAGTAGTCAGCCTTTGGTTAGTCAGCCGTGACCATTTTCTGTCTCTTCTAGACTGCCCCATTCCCTGCTTCCTTCAGCCCCCATGCTGATCCCTAGGTCACAGGACCGTGCAGACTGCTGGGTGTGGAGAAGATGCTCGACGTTTGCTGAGTTGAAGGGCTCAGGCTTCATTTCTGCATGAGATCGATAAATCTGTGGGCATAGAGCGTTCGTTGGAGACTCTTTGGAAGACTCTTCCTTTAGTTTCCTCCTTTCCACCATGGGATCGAGTGAAACAGACCGCTGGGCTGGGAGTTCAGGAAACCAGGATGCTAGTGCTGATTGACTCTCCAGCCTGTGTGACCTGGGCCAGAGTAGCCTCAGTGTCCCTAGCTATGAAATGTGAGCCCAGTGATCACACTAAACCAGGTGGGCACTAGCCTTGTGCAGCTGGGTGTGTTTTTTCACCCCAATGGCATGTGGCTTCCTTTGCTCCAGTTCCTTAACACTGTTAGTGAAGGACAGTCTGCCATAGAGTAGGGCCCTTTCGTCCATTTCACTAGAATGGCCCTAAATGCACCCAACATGGGCAGCAGCTTTGAAAGCCTCTGAGTATTGGGATAGCATCCACTTCCCCGAGAGCCCAGAGATCCCACAACCTACATGTGCTTTGAATCTCCGTTGGCATTTTGATGATTTTTCTCCTGTTACAGAGGATGGCCGGACAAGATTGATAATACCAATATCGTTTCTCTGTGCTCTCCTCCTCAGACCTGTCACTGTTATCAAGGATTGTTTTTGAAAGGCCTGTGGATCACTCCTGCAGTGGGTCCTCTTTTATTAGCATTTGACTTTATTTTATTAAAGATCACAGAGTCATTTGGAGTCCGTTCTTGAGGCTGAGGTGATTTAAGGGAAAACGGATCTTACCCATTTACTCTCATTCTGTGTCTATAATGTCTACAGTATTTACGGCATTAATTTTGTAGGCAATGTATTGTATAGCCGAACAGCGTGTTACATACATGAATGGTGGTGCCGTGACTGAAGTATGTGTCCCTTGGTGGCTTTGTCCTCAGGCATGTAACTAAATATGCACACAGATTAAATGACTGAGTGAGTATTCAGAACCGCTTGTTCTCTATGCCTACTTCAGCTGCTTTCTGGTTCCGCTTTTTATTTCCTCCCTCGGATCATTACAAAAGGCTCCTGTTTGAATTTCTGGGTTTATGTAGCTACGCCATCTTGTCCATGCCCAGCAGTCAGATCCCCCAGTCCCGGTGACTGCCCAGTCATCCCCTTGCTTAAGGATCCTTCCTCCATTCACCGGGTCAGAAGAAGACCATTCAGCCTGGTACACAGGCCCCTCTCCGCATCAACCAAATGAACTTGGCTAACACTTCCCTGCCCCTGTGTCTGCTTTCCTCATGTCTGTGGCATGCTACCAGTCCCCCATCCTTCACAAACGCACCCCCCTCTTCAAAACCTGCTTTTGTCACGAAGAACTCCCAGGCTTCGGGGATTTCTTCTTCCCAGGCTTGCAGCTCTTAGTTTGGCCGAATGTATTGGTCATGTATTGCCGTGTAACAGATTACTCCACAATGTAAAACAACAAACACATATTGTCTGCCACAGTTTCTGAAGGTCAGGATTCCGTAAATGGCTTAGGTGGGTGGTTGTGGCTCAGGAATTCTCTCCAGGTTGTAGTCTAGCCGTCAGTCAGAACGTCAGTCATCTGAAGTTTAGACTGGGGTGAAGGATCCACTTTTAGGCTCACTCAAGAGGCTTTTGGCAAGAGACCCCAGACCTTCTCTACTTGGTCTTCTCCATAGGGCTGCTCAATGACATGGCAGCTGGCTTATCCAAAGTGAGTGATCATAAAGACAGACAGGCAGACAGACAAACATGGTGGCTGCAGTGCTTTTTGTAACCTAATCCTGGAAGTAAAAACCATGACTTCTGTTGGCCCCATTGACCAACCTAGGTACTCTGTGGAAGGTGACCACTCGAAGATGTGACTAACAGAAGGTGAGGTCATTGGGACCACATTGGAGGTTGGTTACCGCCCCTGCCCTGTCTTTTTGCACAGATATGTTGTTTTTCCAGCTAGCCCAGAGATGGTTAAAGTTCAGAGACTGGTCTCATCCACTGCCATTGCTCCAATACTTAATTCAAAGTGCTTTCCATGGAGCTGCCTAGTTTCTCTTCACGATAACCTGTTGGGCTTTTAAAAACCAAATTAATTAAAACAGACGCAGAGAACTAAGGCCCCGAGATATTAGTTATTTAAGTCAGTCAGCTACTATCTGACAAAGTTCGTGAATTCATTCCCAGGTCTTTCTGATCTAAAACCTATGGTGGTGGTGTTGTTGTTGTTTTCATTGTACAAATGATTTGCCGATTATGACTTTTGTTGAATATTTGCTACAACCTGCTTTCCTGTCTGTCAGCTTTGGTTATAATGAAGAGGAACAATTTGGGAGCACCCCGTGATGCAGGAAGTATTTGTGCAAAGCAATTCCAAGATAGGCAAAGTTTCCAAGAGATTGTCCTCACCAACTGAAATCTCATCTTCTGCGCTTTCGTCTGTCCAGCTAGTGTTTAGGCAAAGCCTAAACTGGTTTATTTGCCTCTTCTACTGAACAAGGGAACTTCAGAGGCCCTTGTAAGTGCCCTGTTTCAAAAAGTCTTTCATGCATAGTCATCCCAGGAAGTGTCACCTGTTACCTTCCTCTGCGGGACACAGGACACTGCCCATCACAAAACCTTGCTCATGTGTTTCAAATGGAATGAGAACAGACTCTTGGTTTTCTAGGTTTGGTGGGATTAAGTCATCATTTAAATTGGAGTATCTCCTGATATATCGTCCTAGATACCATGACTCAGTTCACAGAGAGCCTGGTGTGATTGTAGGGTCGGGGAAAGGGAAGAAAAGAAAAGACAAAAGGGAAAAAGGGAAAAGGAAAGTTCTCCCTGTACCTTCGAACACTGAGTTATGGTGGTTGAGTTAAAGGAGCTTTGATTTCCTTTTACATCTTGAGCAAAACTCTGGCCCCCATAGTTGGCTTTCAAAATGTGGAATGAGTACAAGCGTTTCTAATTTCAGTCGTTCTTCCTTTATTCTCTGCAAAAAGGGGAACACGGCAGGTGGCTTTCTAAAACTTGAACACCTCGAGTTTTGTGTTCCCACTCATGATCGTCTTTTATGTCTACAGGGGACATTTAGACTTATTCTAGTAGAGGTTCTTTGGGTCTTTGACTTACTGGCTAAAGATATATATATATTTTTTTACGTTCTTGATTTAGGTATGTCTTCCACCTCTTAGGTCTGGAAAAGTTTTGAGTATTGTTTTTTCAAGCTCTTTTCCTCTACATGGGTATGCTTTTCATTGTTGTTGTTGTTTTTCCCATCACGGTCACGGTCATAGAGTGATTTAATATTATGTATCTTGCCACAGGGCGTTTCCCCACAGCCGTGGAATTTCTTGAATCTCTTTAAAGAGTCCAAAAACACTGGTGGGAAGAGAGGATGGGAAAGGGATTTGAAAAACAATTGGGAATGAGCTTCCTCAGATACTTTTGTACTTTGAGGTGGTAATAAGTTGTTTTCTACATAGATTAACATTCTCTCTCTTCTTTTAAATGGTTATTTACTTTTGAGAGAGAGATAGCACGAGTGGCGTGGCGGTGGTGCAGAGAAGGGGGCGTGACTGAGAATCTGAAGCCGACTTATGCTGACGGCTGAGAGCCTGATGTGGGGTTTGAACTCATGAACCGTGAGATCATGACCTGAGCCAAAGTTGGACATTCAACTGACTGAGCCATCGAGGTACCCTAGATTGACATTCTTTTGAGCACCTGTACTCTGAGTCAAATTCTTTTCTCTGGAGCTCTGAGGAAGTTCCCATTCTGATGATGGTAGCATTTTCTCTCACTATCTTATTTCTGTGTTTGTATATATCTAGATTTATCTGCAAGTAATACTTAAATATTTATGTGGAGATATACCTGCAAGCACGAAATATTTCCCGAAATGTCCATATTAATTTGCAGTCCCTTCCTCCCTCCCCCCAGTATAAATGGGCATTTAAAACTTCCGGGGAGGGGGCGCCTGGGTGGCTTAGTCGGTTAAGCGTCCGACTTTCGCTTAGGTCATGATCTCGCGGTTCGTGGGTTCGAGGCCCGCGTCGGGCCCTGTGCTGACTGCCAGCTCAGAGCCTGGAGCCTGTTTCAGTCTGTGACTCCCTCTCTCTCTGACCCTCCCCTGCTCACGCTGTCTCTCTCTCTCTCTCTCTCCTAGAAAAAAAAAAAAAAAAAGAAACTTCCGGGGAGCAATTAGTAGTCCTTGAGAGAAGTTACCTGGTCAGGTAGCTTTGGACAGGTTAGGTACATTTTATGGGACCTACCGAGACATAATTCCTGGGAATTCCGCAAGTAAGACATGTCCACCAGAAAGAAAACACAGTTTGGAGCAGGAAGAAGAGCATCCCTTTTGACAGGATTTCCTTAGCACCCAAGGGGCTGCTTTGCTCCTGGAGGGAAAGTACACAAACCCGGAGAGAATATATACCAAAGGAATTAAGTGACCTGGCATATTGGTCTCATTACCTTCTGACATGTATATTCTCACTTATAATAAAGGTACTGGCAATCGTAATTATTAGTATGTAAAGCCATTAGCCATTTGTCCAGCACTACATGGGTTCCATCTTTGGCTTCACAGCATCCACACCCCCAAGTCCACTCCCTCACTGCCATGAGGAAGTGAGTCCTGTTCATTTTGTAAAGAAAGAGGGTCGTAGTAGCTCAGTGACTAAATGGCATACCTAGCTCAAACTGGGAAAACAGAATTTCAACTCCAAGCCTTCTTTTATCGCCCAAGAACCCAAGCCTTTTTGACTTGTAATTTAGTACACTTGCCTGCCTCTGTCCCTCACGTAACTGTGCATTCCCCAGCTTGACTTCGTGAAAGGGGAATCATATGTTTTTGGTTCTATTATTGCTGCTTTCTTTTATTCCTGCTCCCATATTTCATGAGGTCAAGGCCAGAGATGCTTTTGCGTTTCTAGTTTCCATTCCGTTCTCAGAATATGACAGACATTGACAGACACTGGAAATCATGGTCGTTGGAACTATGCCCACAGGTTCTTTGACACTCCCTTCAGAAGACGGAGCCCATTCTCCTTGGATGTGGGTTGGCCTTCGTGACCCATTTCTAACAAGTGGAAAAAAGTAAAGATTGACAATGTGTATCTTTAAAGACTAGATCATAAAAGACACTGTGGCTTCCTCCTTGCTCTCTCTACTGGATCACTCACACTGAGGGAAGTTAGCTGCCCTGTAATGAGGACACTTAGGATGTCCTATGTAGAAGCCCATGGTGTGAGAAACCGAGGCCTCTGGTCAAGAACTTGGAAATGGATTATTTAGCCCTGATCAAGCCTTCAGGTAATTACTTACCAGTCGCCTCAAGAAAGACCCTATAGGAGAAACAGCCAGCCCCACCAGTGCCTAAATTCCCACCTTACAGAAACTGAAAGATAAGAAATGCTTGTTTTAAGTCCTGGGTGTTCTGTTATGTAACAATGCACACACTAACGTAGAAATGACAGGATACAAACCCAAAAGAGCTCCAGGCCTACGATACTTCTGGTCATTAATGTTAATGACTCAGTGATACCGACTGTGATTTATAGACACCAGCTATTTCTCCGTTGTTTTCTTCCGACTCTGAAATAGGTACAAGGGTTTGGAGTGTTTCCCAAATTAGATAATCACCTGGGGATCATTTAAAGCCCACGATTGAAGGCCCCACACAGACCCATGAAGTGGAACATCCGAAGGATGGGGTTTTGGAATTTCTATTTTCAAAAAAACCCTTTAGAGATGCTTCTGATGCAGACGGCCCGAGCTTGTCCGAGGAGTACTACTTGGGAACCACTGAACTCGAACACTTTTCTCTTATTTCGGTTCTGATCGTGAAGATTTAATTTCGTTTAGTTCTATCGTAGGATCGTTCTCTCGTAGCATCTTCCGCAGTAGGGGAGTATGCCTTGGGATGAAGAACTGTTGTCAGATCTGCAGCTAGACGCCCCCTTCAAGCCCCATTTTGTGCTTGGCACGGAGCCCACGTCAGACCAGGGACTCAGGGACTGTCCTTTCAGGCATTGCATGGGACCAAGAAGAGAGAAGAGAGGTTCCAGTGCAAATGTTGAGTCTACTGCCTGGTATTATTCTCAAGATTAGGCATGTTTTCTGTCTGAGTGTCTCCCCATGTATACAGATTTCAGGAGGCTCCTTTAGAAAAGGAAGGAGCTTAGAGAGTTGGTAGCCACGGTGAGCACTCTGGGGGAACTCATTGGCCTTCAGAAATGAAGGAAGAAGTCCCAGTCCCATCAGTAGATGCTGACAGAGTTCTGGCACAAGCAGAGCGTATTTTAAAGACGAGTTTTTAGTTCCTCAGTGAAATATTTTGATCCTAATATAAAGTTACTTCTTCATCCAACATGGACACTCGTGGGAGGTCGCTCTCCCTAGCACCGTCCAGGGGCCACAGAGGTGCATGGGGCTCTGCCCTGTGACATACAGTCCTTTTCCGCAATGGTGGACTTAGGGCTGAGTCTGGAGCCTGTACCCGTATATTCTTATGGCTTCTTAAGAGTCCCGTGTACGATGGCTGAAGAGATAAATCACACAGACAACATCTAGCATATGAAAAGGCAAATTTTTAGTAAGCTCCTATATAGGTCTCTGATCTTCAAAAAACAACAAACAAGAAACAAAATTAGTTTGTCAGACACTGTGACTAAACACTGGGTATAGCTTCAGTGATGTATACCATCTGGATGTCTCTGTCAAGTGTCAGTGTTTGTTGTGTGATCTGCATTTTTTTTTTAATTTTTTTATTCTAGGAGAGAGAGAGACAGCGTGAGCAGGGGAGGGTCAGGGAGAGAGGGAGTTACAGAATCTGAAACAGGCTCCGGGCTCTGAGCTGGCAGTCAGCACAGAGCCCGACGCGGGGCTCGAACCCACGAACCGCGAGATCATGACCTAAGCGAAAGTCGGACGCCCAACCGACTAAGACACCCAGGCGCCCCGTGATCTGCATTTTTGTTTTGTTTTTTTATTTTTATTTTTTTTTTTTGAGAGAGAGAAACAGAGCATGAGTCAAGGAGGGGCAGAGAGAGAAAGAGGGAGACACAGAATTTGAAGCAGGCTCCAGGCTCTGAGCTGTCAGCACAGAGCCCGACAGGGGCTCAGACTCGGGAATGGCAAGATCATGACCTGAGCCAATGTCGGAAGCTTAACTGACTGAGCCACCCAGGCACCCCTGATCTGCATTTAAAATTTTTTTTTGATGTTTTATTTTATTTTTGAGAGAGAGACAGCATACCAGTGAGGGAGCATACAAGCTGGAGAAGGGCAGAGAGAGAGGGAGACAAAGAATCCAAAGCAGGCTCCAGGCTCTGAGCTGTCAGCACAGAGCCCGATGTGGGGCTTGAACTCATGAACCACAAGATATGATCGGAGCCCAAGTTGAATGCTTAGCGAACTGAGCCACCCAGGTGGCCCTATGATATCCATTTTTTTTTTTTTAAGGGGAAAAGGTCTGGGAGTGGAGGTATTGATGTTCCTGTTTCCCGCATGAGCTCTGATCTAAAATCTCTCCTGGCACCACACAGGTATGTGGTCTTGGAAAAGTCACTTTCCTGCTTTAGAACTCAAGTCTTTTCATTAGAGAAAGGAAAGATGTAGACAGATGAGCCAAGTTGTCATCTAAAACGGTGTGGGGTGCCTGGGTGGCTCAGTCGGTTAAGCACCTGCCTTCAGTTCAGGTCATGATCTCACAGTTTGTGGGTTCGAGCCCCGCGTCGGGCTCTGTGCTGACAGCCAGCTCGGAGCCTGGACCCTGTTTCAGATTCTGTGTCTCCCTCTCTCTCTGACCCTCCCTTGCTCACGCTTTCTCTCTCCCTCCCTCTCTCCCTCCCTCCCTTTCTCTCTCTCTCTCTCTCTTAGAAATAAATAAAAACATTAAGAAAAAATTTTTTAAGTGGTGAATCAGTCAGTACTGTATTAGTTGACTAGGGCTACTCTAATAAAATACCGCAGACTGGGTAGCTTAAACAGCAGACTTATTTCCTCATGTTACTAGACGCTGGAAATCCAAGATCAAGGTGTCAGCAGGTTTAGTTTCTCCTGAGACCTCTCTTCCTGTCTTGCAGATGCCTTTTTTCTCACTAGCCTCCCATGACCTTTCCTTTCTGTACCTGAGTTCTTCACGTCTCTTTGTGTGTCCAATTTCCTCTTCTTTTGTGAGTGTGTGCATTTATTTATTTACTTTTGAGAGAGAGAGAGACAGAGAGAGCACGCAGGAGGAGCAGAGAGAGAGGAAAAGAGAGGGAATGAAAGAATCCCAAGCAGACTCCACACTGTGAGCACAGAGCCTGATGTGGGGCTCGAACTCACCAACCATGAGATCATGACCTGAGGAGAAACTAAAAGTTGGAGGCTCAAGTGACTGAGCCACCCAGGTGCCCCACCCATTTCCTTTTCTTAGAAGGACACAAGTCAGATCGGATTAGGACCTACCCTAATGGCGTCATTTTAACTTAATCATTTCTTTGAAGGCCCCATCTTTAAATCTAGTCCCATTCAGAGATACTAGGGGTTAGAGCTTCGAAATAACGAATTGGGGGGAATACAGTTCAGCCCATAACAAGCTTCCAGAAAACCTTCACAATTATTAGAGGTCCATTGTGAAGCGCTGGTGGGGGTAAAGAAGGGGCAGTCTTGGGTGTCTCTAGCAGAGGTAGAACAGATATAGAGACAGTACCCTGAAGACAGCTGGTCGTTTCCCCACTTTTCCAGAAACAAGTTCTGAGATTATCTCTGGACTTCAGTAGAGTCCAAGTTAAAGTCACAGAATGCTAGCAATAAAGGAGACCTTCAAGTTATGCCCCTATATAATGTTAGAGGAAGTGGAGGGCTAGAGAGACTGCACTGTGTTTGTAACTAGGTCTCTTGATTTATAACCCAATTACATCTGCTCAGAGACAAATCAGCGTACATAACCATAGTTTCTGACCTCAGTGTTGCCGCACTCCACACCTCTGAGACACCCCAACTTAGGAGTGGTATGACATTTTTCCAGGCTCCAAGGAAGAGAGGCTATAATGGTACTTCACTGTGATGTGCTAAGAACATTCCAAAAATAGTGACATTCTGGGGCGCCTGGATGGCTCAGTCAGTTGAGCGTACGGCTTCGACTCAGGTCATGATCTCGCGATTCGTGGGTTTGAGCCCCGCGTCGGGCTCTGTGCTGACAGTTCAGAGCCTGGAGTCTGCTTCAGATTCAGTGTCTCCCTCTCTCTCTGACCCTCCCCTGTTCACATTGTCTGTCTTTCTCTCTCTCTCTCAGAAATAAATTTAAAAAATAGTGACATTCTGTAATCAAAAGCTTTGTGTCCACGGAGAGGCTTTTTCAACACTTTCTTCTTGCTCTCCCAAAGGAGGGCAGTTTTCTCACAATGAGTTATAGGATGAAGGGTAGTATATCTGTAAATTGGTGGAGTTTTTGTTTTTGTTTTTGTTTTTTGTATTTAAACAGGTGAAGAACAGCGAGAAACAATAATAGAAGTGATCCGTTTAATTCCAGAGTTAGCACTAGAAACTACGATTTTTGGTGTCTAATGCTTTTAGAAACCACCAGACTGTTGAAATGTTTTAAGAAATTACATCAAATTGCTATCATTTCTTTTTTGGAGTCTGTAAGTGGCTTGAGAGTCAGAGATGTGACCTGGAACTTTCTCTGGGTTAAGTGGAATAAAATTTGCAAATATTGATTGTATACTTTTAAGAAATTGTTTAGGGATGGCTGGGTGGCACAGTCGGTTAAGCATCTGACTTCTGCTCAGGTCACAATCACACAGCTCGTGAGTTTGAGCCCCGCATCTGGAGCCTGCTTCAGATTCTATGTCTGCCCCTCTCTCTGCCCCTTCCCACTCATTCTCTTTCTCTCTCTCAAAAATAAACACTAAAAGTTAAAAATTTTTTGAAGATCACGGGTAAATCAAATAAGAATAATATCTCTACCTGTGATAGGAAACGGTAGTTTACATAGTTCAACAGACATTTCAATTCGTCTTGGGAAAGAAATTCTGTGAGCATTGTATTGATGGTTCCCGTTTGTCTTACTCCCACGATAAAATACGTAACATGTACCCTTGTTAACCTACTGAGAGAAAGGCAGCCAGCTTTTCCCAGATCTGAAACAGGGACATCTGTGATTAAGGACTGGCTACTTATCATTATAAAATGAATTATCTGAATGCAAAAATAGAGAGATCTTTTAATATTGTGCCAGAACGATCTGCCCTTTTCATGGTATGTCTGCTGTTCCTGAGACAGAATATTTGCACCACAGACCCGCTGCCTATTTTCAGAGAGTTCCAGAATGATTTATTCATCCAGCAAATACGTAAGTGAGGCATCCTGTGCTCGCCACTAGCGACAGAGCAATGAATGACAACCACAGTGGCATGCTCCTGTCGTTGTAGTGAGAAAGACAGGCCCTCAGAAAAGAATTGCACTTTTGAAAGTGAATCTGCAAGTTGGGCTACGTTTTCCAAAAGAAAGGAATGTGCTTCTGGGAGATACAGGAGCAGGTGAGTAAGGAGCCTCCCCAGGCGGGCAGGCTTCCCTGGGAACCTCCTTGGGGGTTGGGAAATGGTGCGGGAGGGGGAGCTGAGCGGTGGTGGCAGGAGACAAGGGTCAGACAGAGGGAAGGGCACGTGCGTGCGTGAAGGAGGCATAATGGAAAACCACAGGTCAGGTGGGGAAGGAGAGGATTGGGGTTTTTGTGTGTTCTCTGTCCTTTTCTGGTGGGCCTTTGGGAAAAATCACCTCACTTCTTGGGGCCTCCTGCCCTTATTTGCCTGAATGAGAGAATCTGAGGTTACCTCAGAGTCCCTGAACTAGATTCTTCCATTCACACAGATTGCCCAAGCACCTACTGTGTACCAGGTAATCTGATCGGCCCTGCAATTCAAATTAACTGGGCCCTGGTCCCTGAATTAACTGGGACCATTGACCTCCCGCAGCCGGGATCCAGCAGCAGAGATCAGCAGAGGACATGGCCCATTGTGGTGCCGTGTTGTGGGCATCGCGGGAAGATGGCTGACAGGGGGATTAGCCCTGGGGGCTCCCCGGTGGGAGGAAGATGGCCATAGTCTGAAGGAGTTCACAGAGGAAGAGACGTTTCACCAGACAACAGGGGAAGTCGGCCTGGGCAGCGAGCAAGGGAGAAGACAACTCATGGAGACTGGAAATCCTCCCTGGGACAATGATGTGGGACCCGATTCCGTACCCTAAAGTACTGATAATGCAGGCGTGTCCTTTTGGGAATCTACGTGCACCCCGGTTTCCAGGGATGGGTTATGGAACTCCTTGCCTCTGATCTCCTCACTACACAGGCTGGGGAAGAATGCACATCGTTCCTGTGCTCTGGCTTGGTTCCCCATCTGTCAGAAAATGCCCTTTACACAGCAGGGCTCGAGCGACTTAATTATTGTTTGTGGGAAGTTCAGGTCAAGGATGAATTTCTGTTGCAAAACTGAAAGCACACAAGTGAGATGTTTTAAAATGAAGTGCAAGGGTTTTTTGTTTGTTTGTTTCATTTTGTTGTTGTAGGGAAGGATCTTAATGGCTTTTCTGTGCTTCCATCGTTGGATCAGATTGTCCGAATATTCTGTTGTCCGCCAGAGAAAGACAAGGACACTTTTTTAGAGATGCTCTAAAATTATTTTCTGTTTATTCTCTGAAGTGTTTGGCTTGAATAAGAAATAGAATCTCCATGCCAGGATGCAGTTAGTATTCCCGCGGTGTTTTAAAAGCTGGCCAAGAGATTGGCGTGAGAGGAGAAAACCCACACGACTTGAAGTGTTGCTGGAAAGTGGGTTGTGGCCGCTTAGCCTAAATGTGATGAGAAACAGACCACAACCAAACTAACAGTATTGATGTTACAATCTGTTCCCTTCTGGGGCACCTGAGCAGCTCAGTCAGTTAAGCATCTGACTCTTGATTTCGACCGAGGTCATGGTCTCACGGTTGGTGGGTTGGAGCCCTATGTCAGGTTCTGTGTTGACAGCATAGAACCTGCTTGGGCTCTTCCCTCTCTCTCTCTCTGCCCCTCCCCCCCAAAATAAGTAAATAAACTTTAAAAATAAAATAAAAAAAAATTTGTTCCCTTCCTACCTTCCAGAAGGACTGGAAGGTTTTGAAAAAAGAAGACCTGAGTGTAACATGACCATTACAATACAACACAAAGCCAAACCTCACAATAAGTTTTTTTTTCCCCGTTTAATTTTTTTGACCGAGGTATGTAACTATTGTTAATATTGTTATTGTTTTGGGGCACGAATTTTAGGTGAAAGATTCCTGGCAGTCTAAGCAAAGAAGGGAAAAATGGTTGCCTAGCAACTTGCATTGACTGATAAAAAAGGAAACAGGTCAGCCTGTCAGGAGATATAGTTTTTAATATATTTATTATACCAATGTGCATACTGTAAACATTGAACGGTAGAATTTTCCATAGCTTCCATAAGCTTCTAGGCAATGGCAAACTCTCCTTGGTGAGACAGCTTTTTTACAGTGACCTTCAGTAAAATCATATACTGGGTTGAAGGCATTTTTAAAATTTGGGGACATAGCTAAGGCAGTCTAGGTTTGTAGTTTTCTATTATGATTCAACGCGGGGAGAAATATCAGTAAGCGGATGGGTATTACCGTGTTTCGATCAGTGTTTTAAAACCCGTGTGTTCCTGAGAACGGCCTGGGGCCCTTGTTAAAATATAGATCCCATGCCTGCTCCAGATTTGCTGAATCAAAGCCTCTAGCAAGGGGCCTGGGTATATATTTAACAAACACACTAGGTGATTTAACACTCAAGCAAGTTTAGGGAGCACTGCCATAAATGGTTTTCCTTGACAGTTTCTTCCTCTCAGTTGGGCTTTGTAACAGTCATTTTGAGCATAAATTGGAATAGGAGCCTGAGGCAAGTGAGGTGATGAAGCCAGTTTAATTAGCTGGTCTGGAACCATAATATCTCTTCCCTTTCTCAAGCCGTGGTACTTCAGGAGGCTGCCCGTCAGTTCCCTCCCGGGCCCCCTCGCATCTGTTACACCACTGATCCTTCTAACGTGTCCGTGCGGTGGGCAGAGCAAGTGCTAATGCCACATTACATCCAATTTAAGACGCATGTTTTCCCACAGTTTTACATCTCTAAAATTAGTCTGCGCTTTAGAATCGACCAGGTATGAATTTGGTGACGCTTTATTTTGTCTTAGTGATGTATAAAGTCATAGTGTCGTCTTTATGCTCAAAGGTGTCAGAATCGGAAAAACTGTAGCTGTTCCTTTTACAAATGAGGTGAGACACTCGAGAGGGTGACGTGACCATGGAACCCCACTGCCAGTTGGATGAGCCCAGTGTCAGACCCCGCTCTCTATCCCTGCAGTAGTTATTTATACCTAAGTGACCAATTATCCCAAAACTTAGTGGCTTAAAGCCGCATCAGACATTGATGATCTCACACAGCTCCTTGGGGCCAGGCATTTAGCGCTGGCTTGGCTGGGGTCTTCTGGCTTGGGGCCTCCCACGAAGTTTTAGGTTTGATGTCGGTTGTACGGTCATGTATAACCTTGGCTGGAAATGGAGGTCCCACATACAGGCTGGCTCACTCGCGCGGTTGGCCGGACGGTGCTGACATCGGTGGGAAGCCTCAGTTCATCTCCACGTGGGCCTCTCCACAAGGTCTTCCCGGTGCCCACGCCGTGGCGACCATCTTCCCCCAGAGGAAGTGATCCGAGGGACCAAGGCAGGAAAAGGTTAAATGCCTTATAATTATGACTCACTTCCCAAGTTGCATCATGTCACTCTTACACACGCAATTCGCCACACAGACCTGACTCTGTTCGAAGGGGGTACACGCGGGCATGGGTATCAGGAAGGGAGGCTCCCCGGGGGGCCGGCTGTTTCCTTCACACCACACTGCTCTTCCAATATCGCGCTGGCCCGCCTGATCGGCTCGGCTTATTCCTAGGTTCTCAGATTGAATGAATGAAAACTCTTCGGGGTTTGGGTCCCGCTCTGGCGCCTGGGAAGTTTTAGTGTGCCTCCTGATTTTCTGGGTCTCCTATTAAAACACAGACTCTGATCCACTAGGTCTAAAGGCAGCCTGAGATCCTGTGTTCTGACCGGCTCCCATATGATGCCCTTGCTTCTGTCTCTCTTCCTCTCATGTGGTCAGAGAGACAGATGGTTTGGGGGGAAGGAACTAGGGAAACCCGCCTATTTCACCAGGTTGGTTGAGGGAAGGAGAGGTATGAAGGCGCTAAGAACCCTGAATTATTAGGTAGGCAGCTCACTGCAGCTGTGAGCCTCTTCACGGTGAAGGTCAGGTTTCAGACAGCAACAGCTGGGTGCTCGAAATGGCGAGGTAATTAGCTCGCGGGGGGTGGGGGGCGGCGGATGGGACGGAACACAAACAGTGCTTAAAATGAAACGTGTCAATGCATTATTCAGAGCTCAGATGCCCAGCGTAGATCCCTCATCCTCCTTTCTCGCCCCTCCCCTCTCCCTCTCACATACACACACAGCAGCTAGCACTCAGGAAAACTGTAGACGCGCAAGATAGTTCCCTGAACAAGATGATAATCAGAGCTGAAGTCCTATAAGTGCTCCCACTTTAAGCTGCTCTGCTGCGATCTAGAATGCTGGCCCCGGCACTCTGCCTTTCGTCTTGCCCACGGCAAACTTTCTGCCTTGTGTCTTTCTACACATCACTTAAGAGGAGCTTATTAGACTGTAAGCTCAGCATGGGGTGGGGGGCAGCTGTGTCTTTTTTGTTCATCTCTCTGTGTAATATCACACACACATGCATATATTATAAATGCGTAGAGGAGTGAATAAACCATCCTAACAGGTAAGAGCAACCTTGAGCCTTGTGATGGAATGCAGGGGCCTCTGTTTTCACATTCTAGTGGTCGCCGGGGACCTTGGGAGAGGGTTCAAGTGTACCACCTACCACTTCCTTATCCGCCATGCCCATCTGTAACTGTAGAAGGTGAAAACTGCTGTTGACTGAGTACTTACTATGTGCGAAGCACGTACCCCATTAAGCTTCCAACAGCCGGCGAGGAAGGTAATGATCACCCCCAGTCTGCAGAAGAGGAAACCAAGCCTGTGAGATATGCTTATACAGCTAGTCGGCGATAACTTTGCAGTCTGTCCCAACCTGGTTTCAGCCTGGTGCTGCTACCTGGTGCCCACCGTCACAGAATAAGATGTCTCGGGAAGGCAACAGAATGACAAACTGCTGAGGCTGAAAGGGTATTGAGTTCGTGTACGTACTTTACATCTGTCCTTGGTGCTGTGGGGGCTGGGGAGGGGCGCTGAGATGCATTTCATGAGAAGAAGCGTCCACACATTAACGGAGCACGGGTAGAAATCTCAGTCATTATCTGAGGCTACCTGTTAAATACCACCCAGTCCATACGTGGCTGGTGGGAAGGCGACACGGTACAGCCACCTTGGAGAACAGTGTGATGCTTTATAAGACAGGTAAACAGATCCACCTAACGAGTAGCACAGCTGTCATACTCCTGAGTATTTATGTGAGAGAAGAGGAATGTATGTCCACACAATGGCCTGGACACAGATGTTTGCAACAGTTTTAGTCATACTAGCAAAAAACTAGCAACAACCCAACTGTGTGTCAGCTGTTGAGTGGATAAACAAAATGTCCTAACCGTGAAAGGAATGCAGTAAAAGGAGCAAGCTGTTGATTTGATGAATTCAGTGACATGGATGAATCTTAAAGGTGTCACACTAAGTGAAAGACAGCCATGAAAGCCTACATTCTTTGTCATGTATGTGCCATTCAGGAAATGACAAAACTATAGGGACAGAAATCAGGTCAGAAATGCCTGGGGCTTAGGAAGGGGATTGACTGCAAAGGAGCATGAGGAATTTTTGGTTGGGGGGGGCAGCGGTGATGGAAACCTGTCTTAATTGTGGCTATAGTTCAACTGTAGACCTTTGTCTAACTCATCAAACTGTATCCTTCAAAGGGATGAATTTTATTGTCTATAAAGTATACCTCAGGAAACATGACTTTAAATTTTTTTAATGTTTATTTTTGAGAGAGAGAGAGAGAGAGAGAGAGCGTGCGCACAAGCAGGAGGAGGGGCAGAGAGAGAGAGAGACCCAGAATCCAAAGCAGGTTCCAGGCTCTGGTATAGCTGTCAGCACAGAGCCTGATGCGGGGCTTGAATCCATGGACTGTGAGATCATGACCTGAGCTGAAGTCGGACACTTAACCAACTGAGCCATGCAGGTGCCCCAGGAAACATGACTTTAAAAAATATATCAGCCGGCCCAAACCCTCCATTTTCCAGATGGGGAAACTTGTCCCCGATGAGGAAGTGGCTTGCTCCAGTGATGTGAGTTGGGAATACAGCTGTCAACCTGCAGTTTGGAGAGAGGGCTCCTAATTAGAAACAAATAGAGTAAATTTAGCCAGAGTCTAAGAGTGTTCAAACTCCAAGAATAAGCGTCCTATGTACATATTCCATTCCACTTTTTGGGGGGAAAGAGGGGGAAAAGGAAAATCTGGAGGTTAATTTATCTGGAGTCATGCCTTACAGGACATTGCGACCCAGTCAGTCCAGAAAGAACAAAATATCCTAGAGATTCACATCAACATCTTGTTGCAGAAAGCAGGTGAGATTTAGAGTGAAGCCAGACCTGATTTAGTTCCTAAATCTTTTCCTTTCTAACTTCCTGTCCTTGAGTAGCCACTTAACTTCTCCGTTTCTAAGATAGTGACCGTAATTCCTACCTCGCAGGGTTTTTATGAGGTTTAAATCAGAGAGTGGTGAATACAGTACCTAGGCTGGCTGTGATAGACTTCTCTAGTGCATTCATCACCGGGCCATGTGCTTTACATACAATTATCCTAAACCTTACCAGTCCTTACCATCTCCCCTTGTGGAGATGATCGGCCTACGGTAAATAATCAGCCTGCAGATAATCTACCACCTGGCCAGAATCACGGGGCTTTGTGTAGACCTCAGTAAATGATAGCGGATCTGAGTTGAGCCGTATTTATAAATCTCCCTCTTGGGTAGGGAGATTGGGAAGAAATGAAATCCTGCTTCTTAGCTTGAGAGAAAGCATAATCATTCATTATTACTATTTGCTTTTTAAGAACGAATGAGAAAACAGTTGAGGGCAAAATGTGGACCCTGAGTCAGTGTCAAACTCCCAGTTGAAGAGAAGGTGGCCTCCCCTTAGCCTCCTCTCTTTGTCCAGGGAGAATATCCCAACAACCTAAGAGACTTTGCGCTCTCCAGGGCCCAGCTAAAACCAGACAGCCAGGGACACTTTCCTTCTGTTCCTTGGCAGTGACCCTCTGCAGACATTCTTTCTACTTTCAAACCCTACCTGCCTTCTGAGATTTCGAGGCTGCCTTGAGACTAACTGAATAGGGCTGATTTTATTAAACCTCTCTGTTTTGTTTTGTTTTTTTCCTTTGTAGCTGGAATAACACACCAGAAACGTTTTCCATCTTCATTTGAAAACCTTTCTCAGTCTGTCGCACAGCCATTATTGGCTTAGGTGTACAAACCACCAACCAGTTTTAATAACTTAACACAACTGGCAAAACACCAACTGGCAAACTTACCAAAGACCATAGAATCGGTTGTTTAAATTCCACCATTTATACACTTCATGTGCCTGGGCTCAATTTCCTTTCCTAACCATTGTCTTCCAGTATGAAGTGACCAGTTGGACTCAACGAATTCATCAAGCATGGTGTACCGCTTTGGTCATGGATATTATACACAAAGGGCATAATATGAGCCAGAAGTAAGCATACTAGGTTCCAATGTAGAGAGAATATGGCCAATGTTAAATCTGTATGTGGAGTGAAAAGCACAGGATATTTTAGGTACCATAGATTTCTCTACTACCCCAGGGCAGGATTACCTTCTTAAATGATTTAGGAGCGTGAGGACCAGAAAAACTATGGTCAAAGTGGGAGACTATAAAGACAGAATCCCAACACCAGCCCAGAGCTGTTTCCATTGGCCCACACCACATTCCCTTTGTGTTGGTTATTTAATAAATTCATTTCGCAACCCGTAGAGCACAGTAGGAAACAATGCAATTACTGAACCATAGGAACACAGCTGCCAACATCTTGTTGATTCAGAATTGTCCAAACACTTCCATGTGGGGGCGGGATTGATGCAATTTGCTGGTTCAACAGTTGACATTGATAAATTGGAGTTTCATTTCCTCAGCCTTCTGTTGGAGGTGCTAATGAGCATTGAAAGGCTGGAGAAACGCAAGAGGGAGACAAGGGAGAACCTTGCCTGATCTACATACTAAGTAACTGAGCCTGCGTGATGTAGACTTGACACTGCTAGGTAATAGGTGGACTCACTGAAGGCATAATAAAGGCCGAATAAAATTAGCACGACGATTTTTTTTTTTAATGATTTAAGTTCCATTTGCTGATTGTGTGGGCTGGTATCCTCATTTATTAGAGAGAATATTTGCTTTTCCTAATACCCTTCTGCATGTTTCCTGAAATATTCCTTTCTATTTCATGGGGCACTTTGCCAAGATTCCTTGGCTTCGGGAAAATGAGGGGGTTGGACCAGATGATCTCTGAGGTCCCTTACACGCTCCATTTTTTTTACTTCCTTGGCAAGAGAATTTGCCCGAAATGAATTGCATTCTCCACATACACATTTATCCAAGCCTGTGTTTTCCCATTCATTTTCTTCTTCATTCAGAAAGCACTTGGGATGCTTACTGGGAGCCAGTTACTGTGCTAGGAACTAGTAATAGAATGGAAAGTAGGCCAGGGCCACACTGGGCCCCTGCTCTCAAGAGTTTATATTGCAAGAGCGAGACAGGTGAGAAAGTAGAGCAGGTCAGGGACATGCTGGGGGTGCACACGGCAGTAGCAGAGCACACAAGAGGGTCCCTAGGTTGGACATCATCGTGGAAAGCTATTAGGAGCAGTAATATTTTAAGTTGCTCTTGAAAGAAGAAGGTGAAGATTGGGAGGAAGAAGTGTTTGGATGGACATTCTTCTGTGTCCTCCCGGGACTTTTTGAGCACCTTTTCTGTGTGTAGTTTCTAGAAGGGGTTTATGGGAATGTCATAAAACATGGGCCTGGCTTGATGTGGGAACACAGAGTAGAGAGAGAAAAGAATGACTTTTGGAGAAGGGATGGCAAAAGTTAACAGTCAAGGCTGATGTTATAAAAGGTTAAAAATTTTAAATGAGACTCTTAAAAAATATTTATTTTAGGGGCGCCTGGGTGGCTCAGTCAGTTAAGCATCTGACTTTGGCTCAGGTCATGATCTCGTAGTCCATGAGTTCGAGCCCCGTGTCGGGCTCTGTGCTGACAGCTCAGAGCCTGGAGCCTGCTTCAGATTCTGTGTCTCCCTCTCTCTCTGCCCTTCCCCACTCGTGCTCCGTGTCTCTCTCTCTCTCTCTCAAAAACTAAACATTAAAAAAAATATATAACATATTTTTTATAATTTTCTCCTTAAATAAGTATTAAACTGGGTCACATCTATATGAACATCAGCTATTTTAATCAAATTATTAGAGTAGAAAATCTTTTAAAAGTTGTCTCTACTCGTTTTATATATGAGGCAATTGATGTCTAGAAACGTTAATTCGGTCCCCCCCCCCCCCCAGAAATCAGATAGTTTAATAGCAGAAGTAGCTCTAGAACTCACACCACATCCCCAAACCACCTCTTTTTTTTTAGAGGTCAACTCAAGATACTGCCTCTTCTAGAAAGCTTTCTCCCATCCTCTACTTTTTCCCACTTTGATAATAAACTCTAAATTTCCCTCGTAGTTTTTGCCACATTATTTGAAGTCTTCTTATATTTCCTGACATTCTTTAGTTATTTATTTTTTTCTTCTTTAATCCAACAAATGTTCATTGAGCTTTTATAGCGACGGCCTTAAGTACCGGGGAACATTGTTCTTACACTGAGTGAGCTTGCAGTCTGAGGGGAAGATGGGTGCCATGGTTTTGCAGGATGAAATCTTAAGTTCTTCCTTTGGGATTTAAGTCCCTCCATGATCTGGCCCTATTCTTACTGTCCAGGATTCTCACGGTGAAGCCGGGTATATTGCCAACACAGGACATTGCTACCGTTACTCACAGAGTTCCCACAGAAACAAACTCCTAGTAAACATAGCAGCCTAGAGACGAGGTGCAATGAGTTTCGTCTTTTTGGACAAAAGGTCTGGAGCCTTCTAGATCCCTATGTAGAAGGGATAGCCTTCTAGTAGAAGTATTGGTTATTCCATGATTTTCATATTTTCTCATCCTTTTAATGTTAATTTATTCAAAACGAGAAATCGGTTTGAATAAAGTGGTTGGCATGGACTTTCAAAATTAACCTTTTACACATACTAATTACGAAATTCGTAATTACATATACGAAAGTCCAAGCCAGCCAAGAATAATCTTTTTCCTTCTCTTCAGCCCTTAGAAGAGTAGATTTATCCTGGGGAAATGCATTTTGTTAAGCTGTGAGTAGACGCAGTTAGGAATTCTCCAGCTGCAAGTCATTTTAGAGATTATCAGACATTTATTTTTTTGGTATGGCATTAATTAGAATTAAAGCGGTTCTAAGAAGAATTTCTTTGCAGGTAATCTTTTTTTCTTTATTTTAAGCGTGCTTGGTTCAGGCCACCTATAAATAAACCAGAGCTCAGAATATTCAGTGTGAAAATAATATGCGTAAAAATGCAGATTTAACCGTGAACGAATACTATACTAGCTTATAAATGTGTCAAAAATGTAACATATTATGTTATCGTATTCTATCATATCTGTTTAGTAGAAATTACAGAAATCGAATGTCAGCTGATTATTGGCATTCGTATGATGGTCAGGCTGTCCTGCAAAGGATTTATAATTACACTTACTTATAGCCATTTCACTACCTCTGTATGTAGCACTTGACTCTTAAACCTGGGCATCAGAGCACTGGTTTAAGAATTTGGAAGTGTTGGTCTAGTCATGACCTTGGCACTTCCTAGCTTTGGGAGTTTTAGCTACTAGCAGTGCCTCTCAGGCCTTCACTTCTCATGAATGCCAGATGGAGTGGTTGGACTACAAGTTCTAAAGACCCATGTACTTTTAAGGTGGATGGATGTGAGCGATGGGATGTTTCCTTTCGTTTTGCACACAGAGAAGGAAAAACTACGATAGGTAAAGTGACCTGCTCTGGGCCCCAGGGAGAGTCACCAGCTCAATAGGAACGGCCAAGCTCTTTTGGATCACTCCTGCTGCCTCACAGTCACCCTGGTAACACCTACCTGGGATTGTTTACAAAGCCTGGTCATTTGCATTTTCCCTTCTGTCTGTTAGGGTAACTTCTAGGTGGGTATTTAAAAGATGGGCATGGAGGTGGGCACTTGTGGGGATGAGCACTGGGTGTTATATGGAAACCAACTTGACAATAAACTATTTGTAAAAAATAAAAATAAAAAAATAAAAGTGGGGGAGTAATAAAAGTTGGCAAAATCCCATTTTATTTATTTATTTTTAACTTTTTAATGTTTTATTTCTTTCTGAGAGAGAGAGAGAGAGAGAGAGAGAGACAGCGTGAGCAGGGGAGGGTCAGAGAGAGGGGGAGATACAGAATCTGAAACAGGCTCCAGGCTCTGTCAATGCAGAGCCCAACGCGGGGCTCGAACCCACAAACCATGAGATCATGAGCTGAGCTGAAAGAAGTCAGACGCTTAACTGACTGAGCCACCCAGGTGCCCCAGCAAAATCCCATTTTAACCCTCCCACCGTGTCATCAAAATTGGTATCCTATTTACTTTTCCTATTGAATCTTATTTTGAAGAGAAACCCAAAGTTACAGTGAGGCAGTAGAAGCCACTCTCCAGGGCATCACAGGCTCCTCTTTTCTACTACATTTAGAAACAAGTCCCGTTAAGACTGAAGACTTTAAGCAGATTCCCACTCCCTATTTTCCTTTGGATTAATGCTATGAAGCATGTTTGGGGCATGTGCAATTAGCATCTTTTGGCTTGCTTTTAATGATGCCTCTTGGTAGCCTCACATTTAGCAAGAAGATGCATATGTATTTATTTGTTTAGAATCAAATTACAGGGGCGTCTGGGTGGCTCAATCCGTTAAGCATCTGACTCTTAATTTCAGCTCAGGTCATGATCTCACAGTTCGTGAGTTCAAGCCCCACATCAGGCTCTGCACCTAACCATGCAGAGCCTGCTTGGGATTCTCGCTCTGCCCCTACTTCTCTCTCTCTCTCTCTCTCTCTCTCTCTCTCTCTCTCAAAATAAATAAATAAACCTTAAGAAAAAAGAATCAAATTATATATTTTATGTAAGAACATTCCAGGTAGTGTCTACATTCCCAAGTGCGTGTTAACTTGGTTTGCAGCTGGACTGTAATACTAGTCTTCTGAGCTTGTGTTTGGAAATGTGGGAGTCAGTGCTGTGGGAAGGGAGAGCGAGAGAGAAGGGAGCAGTTGACAACAGTCATCTCCTGGCACTGCCTCTTGCAGCCTCCCTGTCTCTAACGTCTGTCCTCAGGGCCTTCTTGCGCTCTGATGACCCACCTTCATTTGTAGATTTGCTAACCTACACTTCACTCAGTCCACTCGGGTTCACAACTCCCATTTCGGGTGGTGATCTCCAGTACAGTGAGAAGGTCACGCTCTGATCGAGCACATTCATACTAAGGAATAGAGATGGTAATTAGAGCCTTGCCTCCCCAAAAGCAATTTCTGTTTTCTTCTTTTAATTGCGACAGTGAACCTTACTGGGAGAATTTCTGGTGAGAGTAGAGGGAAAAGAGAGACAAACTAGGCCTGAATGTCCTTCTCCAGGCTCACCTCCCCAGGCAGTGGCGGAGGATGTGTTGTGAGAATGAGCTGTGATTCTCTCACCCACGTGATGTCTATAAGCCCATTTTGTCTTTTAAGTCAGGTACCCGGGTTCAAAGACCAGATCTACAGACTGTGTAACTTTGGGCAATTATTTAACGTCAGGGATTCCATTTCTTCATGCCACCAGGGCTATCATAAAGCTGAATACAGAAGCAGCCTTTGGTCCAATGTCAGTGCCCAGCAAACGGATTATGTTATTAGGAGTCTAGGGGTGATTAGATAGTGGCATTACCAATATCCGGAAGGCGGCAGCGCCAAAGAAATTTCAAGTAAGTGACCTGTACATTGTCATTTGAAGGGTGCCCAGTGTCAGAGAGTCTTCTGATTGTTTTCAATAGATTTCTGGGAACGGAAAACAGGTGGTGAAGCTGCATACCGTGTAGATCGCTCAGGGATGGTACCTCCACGTGTGTGCAGAGGAAGTCACCTCCCGGGAAGGGGGTCCCAGGGCCTCTGCAGCGAGCACCTGGGGCAGGATGCTGGAGGAGGGCTCACATCCATTCTGAGCAGTCCGCGGGACCATACACTTTCATCGGCAGTCCTTCGTCGTCTGTTTGAGGCGAGAATCAATACCAGAAGGAGAAGGTGACAGATCGTTCCTTGCCCAGACACCGCCTGTAAATCCAGTGCCTGCTGTTTCCTTTCTGACTGCTTCAAAGAAACGTCCACATGCGTCTTTTCCCTGCAACACGGAGACCCCCCTAGACTTTGAAAGGACTTTGGAAAGGTCTGCAATTCCCTTTCGTGTTGTTAGGAGTTGTTATTTCAGGGGAATTAAAGCTGCGTTCTGTCCCATTCTGCTTCAGAGATATCGGCACTCAGAATGTCATCCTTTCTTGTTTGTTTCCACATGTCCCTTAGTACTCATGAATTTTAGTTTTTAAATTTTTGTAGCGTTTTAATTTATTATCAAGAGGCAGAGAGAGACAGATGGTGAACATGGGGAGGGGCAGTGAGGGAGACAGAATCTGAAGGAGGCTCTGTCAGCACAGAGCCCAACGCCTGGGGCTCGAACTCACAATACGCAGATCATGACCTGAGCCGAAGTCGGATGCTTAACGGACTGAGCCACCCAGGCACCCCTGTCCTCATGAATTTTAGAGAGATCCTCTGCCTGGAGGGTCTGTGTTTGCCTCTGCTTGTATCTAGGAGGCATTTGCTTTACACCTCTGAGCTCTGACTTGCCAAAGACTCACTCCTCCTGCATGCCTCTCTTTCCCCTCCACTCGGGAACACAATACTCTTTCTGTCTGGACTCTGGAGAGTCAGAAAGAACAGTGAAGGCCATCGAGTCCGTCCCCCTCACCTGGGAGTGAGGACATGCCCTAGAGATGGAAAGTGACGCCCTCAGAGAGAGCTCTGCACCTCGGGATCATGAGGTCCTCTCCCTGCCCTGAGCACCTTGCGGGGTCTGCAGAGGGGTAGAAATAGTCAAATGAGCCAGTAAAGTTGGCAGAAAGTGAAGTCTGTTTTAGACAGCTTTAGAATGATTAGAGCAGGGAATTGGGAACCCCCCCAACAGCATTCTGTATAGAGTAGATCTTTTGTAAGCACTGATTTATTTTTCTGCTGAAGGCCAGCCTCGGGCAGAATTGGGAAATAGCCAGCTTGATAGGATGCAGTGATTTTCAGACCTTCTCTCCCTCTCTCTTAAAGCGGTAGTACTCTGACTTCACAGAGAGGCATCAGAGGAAGCCCGATACATAAAACAGATAACAGTGGTTGGAGTGTGGGCGGGAGGCCCAGGTTCTGTCCCTGTGGTGCATTTGGCATGGCGGGGACCCCTTACCCTTCTCACCCACCCCCACCTCCAGTCTCATAGGACTCCCCAGGAGGCCTGGCCCTTGGGCTCAGTTTGGAAGCCAGCATTGCAGCGAACAGCCAGTGAGCGTTCGGAACTTTCTGGCAGCCCTGTGTTGGTCACTGTGGTCAGCTCCTTCAACCACTGAGCCCGATTTTCTTTTCTTGTAAGTTGAGTAGAAATAGAAAACACCAAACTACAAGAGTTTCTTTCATCTCAACATTGAGACAGGGGCGCCTGTTGAGCATCTGACTTTGGCTCAGGTCATGATCTCATGGTCTGTGAGTTCGAGCCCCAAGTCGGCCTCTGTGCTGACAGATCTGAGTTCAGAGCCTGGAGCCTGCTTTGGATTCTGTGTCTCCCCCTTTCTCTGCTCCTCCCCTGCTCACGCTCTGTCTCTGTCTCTCAAAAATAAACATTAAAAAAAATTTTTTAATAAACATTGAGATAGCGAGTAATATACTTGGCTCATAGCAGATACTCTGTAAATATTGATTCGCACCTCCCTTTTCATCTTTTTCTTCTTTCCCCTTTTCTATGCTGCTTTCCCTTAGATGTCCCCTCCCCTTTTCAGAAGCCCAGGGAGGCCTCTGGCACTGGTACTCTCCAGACTGCTCAGCTCTCCAGGAAAATGGAGTCATTTGTATTCCAGTGGCAGCTCAGGGCAGCCCTTTGGTCCCCAGGAGCATTTCCTTTGGCACCTCCGGATTTTAGAGGAAGATCTCCCTCCCTGCCTCTCTTGATTTTTAATTGGTTGAGAGCTGGCCGAGTAAGTGCTATCCAAGGGAATTGTACTGAGGGACGTGGTAATCATTCCCTTCTTACAGACAGCAGTCTGACTTCTCTCCCTGGTTGAGTGCCAGTCTAGCCATTTATGTAACGATGCAGTTACAGAATAAGGAGGATTCCTTAAAATCCTTGCATTCTGCAAAAACTGCGCTCTCAAAGCGACAGGGCTTGTGTGCAGATCACTCAGAACATATTTGCCTTTGGAACTGGGGTATTAACAAAAGCAGTAGCAATACTGAAAAATAAATATCACTCCAATGGAGGACTTCACCTTAAAAAAAAAAAAAAAAGGGAAGGTGGTGTGACAAAAACTGTTTTAGGAAAAAAAAAAAAAAAGACAAGTTGTTGAATTTTGAAAACAAAGGTAAAATGCACCCAAATCAGAAAATAAGAGGCACCTGGGTGACTCAGGTGGTTAAGGGTCCGGCTTCAGCCCAGCTCATGATCTTGCGGTACGTGAGTTTGAGCCCTGTTTTGGGCTTTGTGCTGACAGCTCAGAGCCTGGAGCCTGCTTCAGATTCTGTGTCTCCCTCTCTCTCTGCCCTTCCCCTGCTCATGCTCTCTCTCTCTCTGCCTCTCTCTCTGCCTCTCTCTCTCTCAAAAATAAATAGGTGTTAAAATTTTTTAAAAATAATAATAAAAAGAAAGCCCTTTCTATGACAGATCACATTCTAGTCTGAGTGAAGAGGAATGTGAGCATCATTCTCTCCACGGGATGTTACATTCTGCCGTGTTTGAGCATGTTTTGTTTAGTGGCTGTTCCTTGGTTGTACAAAATATTAACATTCCTGGGAAATTACGTATGACCCTAACACTACCTTCATTGTGCTGACATAATGCCAGTCCTATACCAGCTAGCTCATGTTACAGTGGCGCTTTCTCTATCTGGACAGACCGCTCCTAGATCTCAATAGCCCAATCCCTAGGCAGCGAACTCAGGGACAGAGGTGACGAGGAAGGCTCCGTCCGTGTCCTCGGAAGGCCTCATGATCTTGTGTAAGACACTGAAATGAGCTCAGATAGCTGTAGTACTGATCACGCTGTAAACGTCATGAAATCTCAGATCAGGTTAGTCAAAAGGCAGCGCGCAGAGAGAAAGGAGAGAACATGCCGGGGTCAGGACGGGTGAGGAGGCAAAAGCTTGTCGAAGGGGTAGAACAGGCAGGATCTCATCAGGCCAAGACAGAGGGCGAAGAGAGGAGAATGAGCAACGGCTCGGGAACCCGAAAGCACAGGGCATAGTTGGGGCACTGGTATAGTTTGGGAGCTTCACTTTAAGGCTGGAGCCACTGAGGAACATAACGGAAAAGTAGGATGAGGTTGCAACAGGGGTTGGCCTCTGAATGTACGAGGCCTTGATGGGGGTGGGGGAGGGGTGCACCATCAAAGAATTTCGAGCAAGGGGCGGGTGACGTGTTCAGAGCTGCCCTTTACGAAGCTCCTTTTGGCAGATCACGCTGGGTGATGGTACTGGGGAGTGGGATCCAAGTAAGAGGTATTGCAGGTGTCCCCGTGAGAGACACGGGGGCCTGAGCGCCACAGTGACGGTGACACCCAGTGGCCGTGGGATGTATGGGGAGGGCATGGCACGAGACATCGTAGAGCAGAACCTCAAGCACTTTTCCACTGAACGGATGGTATAGGGCTCTGGTAGTTCCTGTCCGGTGATGATGTTTACTGTTTGGCGATGATAGCCAGTGTGGAGCCTCGTTTTGGAATGTTGGGGAGCTCATGCCGAGGGCTGGAGGGGGCTTTGGCCCACGTGGGTCCTGTGACTGGGCGATACTGAAGAGTGGGCAGAGCCCGTGCCCATCAGGTTACTGCTAGGTGATCCGGGTGTGCAGAGGGAAGACAGTGTCCCCTAAACTGAAACTGCCCAACTGCCTGGAGCCCCAGTTTCTGCTTCTGTTCTGACCGTAGAACCATGCATTTTTAGATCTGGAAGATCTTAGACACCATCTTTAAACCCTTTGCAGAATGGAAAGCTATGGCCCAGAAAGGTCAGGTGTGTGTCCAGAGTAAGTCAGAGGCAGAACGCAAAATAGAACCTAGGGCCGTCACTCCCCAATCTTCAGAAAACCTTTTAAGTTAACGGATGGCTGTGTATTAGCATTTCCCAGAGAAACGGAGCCAATAGACTATAAAAGGAGATGGATTATGAGGAATTGGCTCCTGCAGTTATGGAGGCTGAGAAACCCCACTGCCTGTCAAGCTGGGGACCCAGGAAAGCTGGTGGCGTGATTTGCAATTTGCTCAGAAGGCTGTGAGAATGAAGGGGAGCCAGTGATGTCAACTCCAGCTGGAGGGTGAGAAAAGAGGAGATGAAATACTCCAGCTTGAGGAGTGAGGCAGAAAAAAAAGGGGCCAATTCCTCCTTCCTCCATCTTGTTTTGTCCGCGTCCACCCACACTGGAAAGGGCAAGCTACTGAGCCCACCAGTTCAAATGCTCGTATCATCTAGAAACACCCTCACAGAAACATCCAGAAATACTTGACCAGAAATCTGGGCATCCCCAGACGCCCTCAAGTTGACAACTCAAGTGAACTGTCGTACGTCGTTCGGAATTATTGATCAGGATACTTCGTTCCCACAGAGCATTTTCTAACCTAAGTTCCAGTTCACCCGTTTCTCTCTTGACCCTCGTTTGACTTCATGGGTAAACAGATGTTGTTCCTCCTCACAGGGAAGCAAATGAAGGCATGACAGGTCATGACCTTTCCCATCACATGGTGAATTCATGGAAGATCAGAATAGAGCCAGGGTTTCTTATCAGGATTCCATTTTCTTTCCCACAGTTGGGTTGTAGATTCGGTGCTAAACCACTGGTTCTCAAAATGTGTCCTGGACCAACAGCATCAGAGTCACCTGGGAGTTTACTAGAAATGCAAACTCTTAAGCCCTGCACCAGACCCAGTGAATAGGGACCCTGGGGACTGAGGTCCAGCAACCTGTGTCTTAGTAGTTTCTACAGATGATTCTGCATGCTAGGTAGAAAACCACTGTGGTGACAAGACAGAATTTATTCAGTATCTGTGATTTCACTACATTTTGCTCATTTGTCAGTCATCTGAAAACATAAAAGATGGTATTAAGCTGAAACTGACCATAAACATTAGTACATCTGTCTTTTTCTCTTCCTCCCATTTTCCTCCCACTCACTTTTCCCTTCCTTTGTCATCCAGGTGCATCATGGTAACTTTTTATTTTTTTTTTTTACTTTTTTTAATGTTTTATTTATTTCTAGGAGAGAGAGAGAGAGAAACAGCGTGAGCAGGAGAGGGTCAGAGAGAGAGGGAGTCACAGACTGAAACAGGCTCCAGGCTCCAAGCTGGCAGTCAGCCCAGAGCCCGACGCGGGGCTCAAACCCACGAACCACGAGATCATGACCTAAGCGAAAGTCGGACGCTTAACCGACTAAGTCACCCAGGTGCCCCGGTAACTTTTGATTAAAAGTGTTTTCTGGGGGCGCCTGGGTGGCTCAGTCGGTTAAGCGTCCGACTTCGGCTCAGGTCATGATCTCATGGTTCGTGGGTTCGAGCCCCGCATCGGGCTCTGTGATGACAGCTAGCTCAGAGCCTGGATCCTGCTTCAGATTCTGTGTGTCTCTCTCTCTGACCCTCCCCTGCTCACGCTGTGTCTCTCTCTCTCAGAAATAAATAAAACATTTAAAAAATAAAATAAAATAAAATAAAATAAAATAAAATAAAATAAAATAAAATAAAATAAAATAAGTGTTTTTCTTGTTCTAGGACACCTGGGTGGGTCAGTCACCTAAGCGTCTGACTCTTGATTTCAGCTCAGGTCAGGATCTCATGGTTCGTGGGTTTGAGCCCTGTGCCTGGCTTTGCACTGACTGCACAGACCCTGCTTGGGATTCTCTCTCTCTCCCTTTCTCTCTGCCCCTCCCCTACTCATGCTCTCTCTCTCTCTCTTTCAAAATAAACTTTTTTTAAAAAAGTGTTTTCTTTTCCTTAGAAAGCTGGCAGAGTTTGTCATGAGTTTTCCATTTATTCAGCCCATGTTACTTGACACAAAGTTTGGGGAAACTAAAATCCAAAGAAAAGAACAAGGAGGGAGGGAAATGGTTGAATAGACAAGTACCGCAACATTTCTTTAAAAAAATATGTCACATGCTCAAATAAAAAGACCAGTGTTACTAATTGACCTAGAAAAGTGTGAACAGAATGCTATTTTAAAAGGAAAATTACATTTTCTCAACATCTGCAAATTTCTAGAAACCATACTGGGAGCTTTAGGTAACTTTTTCCTTCAAGCATCATAGTAGCTTGTGAAAGAGATCGTATTATCCTCATTTTTTTAAAATGAGGAAACTAAAGTTTCAGAAAGTCAAGTAACTCATCCAAATGTCAACATAGCTAATAGATCATGAAGCAGGTGTTCACGTTCAAGCTTTTCTATATCCTGAATTCATAGTCTCTCTGTCACATCATCCATATTTTCTCTTTGGCAGCTTTCTTTTCCATATGCGTTTCTATCCCAAAGTATGGAATTCTGTCGGTGACTGCTGTATGACATCCACCCTTATAATAGGATTGCTGCAAATAGCATGTGGGCATTTTGGATTCATCAGACAGTCCGTACTGTTTCTCAAACCCAAATCCATTTATGGCTCACTTTGAAAGCGTATCTGTAAAATCAGCTATGAATGAAAAAATATGTATCCAATCTATCCGGTCTTTAGGACTCTTTTTTTTTTTTTTTTTTTTTTTTTGGTGGGAGCCAGCCCAACACTGGTAAACAACAACAAAAAAGAGGGGAGGGGGGGGAGAAAGAAAGAAAGAGAAGAGAAAGGAAAAGAGAAGAAAGAAAATTAGGAAAGCCCGACCTCTAGTGGAACCACTGAAAATTTCCCATGGTTTTGCTGGAAGGCTTCTCTTCAAACCGCCTCCTCTCCGGGTTTCAAATGGAATTCTGGAATTTCTCGTCTGAAAGCTTCTCTCATGAGAAGACTTAGGTCTGTGTGCAAAGGTAATTTTTGTCACTACCTTAAAAATGGGGCTTCTGCATCGCAGATTCACACTGTGCTTGGGCTTGAATCTTTGAATGACCTTTCTCAAGCGAGCACCGTCTCTTGAAAGTACTCTTGTCATTTGGTCTTTCCCCCCACTTAACTGTAAATCCTAATCTGGGTTTTTGGAAGGGACACTGGATAAACATGAGTGTCTGTAGTTAATCCATTGTGTCTAAATTTGCCTTCGGGACAGTTGATAGCTTTGGAAATTGTACACTTCTATTCACACTGTGTAATCTTTGGTTTCACGGCCTAAGCTGTAATTGTGCCCGTCACCACAGGCTTATTGCGTGGCAGCCAAGACAGCGTCACAGCCGATACTCACTGACCCACATATGTGCTCCCAAGTGAGAAGTGGAGTGTGCCAAGAGCCCTCAAGCATTCTCGGTTGATTACACAATTGCTTTGTCCAAGTTGGAGATTGAAGTAGAGGACAAAAATCAGCCACTATCTGATGGGTGGGGAGAGAGAGAGAGGGTGTGAAAAAAAAAGTAACTGGAAGGAATCTAGCAAAAAAAACCAACAACAACACAAAAAAACCCAGATCTTTTACATTCAAAGAACAATGAACGGGTGGGAGATTGCCAGTGTTAATGGATCCCTCAGTCGTGGGGAGATGGGAGATGTCCTGTCTTTCCTGAATCCCAGATGCTGTCATGTTTCCAAAAGTTTCATCAAAGTTGTGTCTTTCTTGATTTGAAGAATAGGTAATCTCAGCTCTTGAAGATTTTAGAGAATTACAGGTACGGTGAACCCCTTCCTCTAACTTGACAGCTTTGCCTTTCTTGAATCCATGCAATTAAACTGTCTGCTTTGGAATTGAGGGAGGGAGTAGACAGTTTCAATTTTTGAAAGCGTTTCAACATTGCTAGTTTAAAACATGGATGTATCCTTGGAGATTACACTTCAGTCACAAGTGGGACCTTGGGGACCCATATTTTCCACAAACTCCTGGTTAGAGACCCGCATATGGACCGGAGAGAGCCCTGGATTGAGGACCAGGACTTTAAATTCGTTTTTAGCACCTGTGCCAGATGTGGTGCTGTGTTACCTTTGCCTTTGGGCCTCAGCAACCTGATCTGACAACCATGACAGTTGGAATATTTAACCTTGAAGGTCAGTTCTGGCTCCAGTCATCTACGACTCATTCGTCCTGTGTGTGCGGTACACACGTACCGCACAACTTAAACTCGTCCCTGGGAGTCCAAGAGTCCGGAACTGGCCACTGATTCAACAATCATCTTTAACACTATTAAGTTAAGAAAGGAAGGAAGGAGGGAGGGAGGGAGGGGAAGAGAAAGGAAGAAAATACACCCGCTTATTTTTTCTTTATTTTATTAATTTCTTTTATTAATATTTCTTTTTAATATTTATTTATTTTTGAGAGACAGAGCACAAGCAGGGGAGAGGGAGACACAGAATCTGAAGCAGCAGGCTCTGTGCTGACAGCTCGAATCCACAAACCGTGAGATTATGACCTGAGACAAAGTCAGACACTTACCCTACTGAGCCACCCAGGCTCCCCTCACTTTTCCTTTAATAGCTACTATGTTAGCCCACAATTCCTGGCTAGAATATTGAATTGCCCTTTTTAACCCCACACCATGGACTCTTGCTCCATTTTTTGATGGTTGCTGGACAAGTTAGAAGTAGGGAAAACAGCGTCCCTCCTCATCAGGGAAATACAGATCAACACCACACTGAGATACCACCTCACGCCGGCCAGAGTGGCGAAAATGACAAATAAGGAGACTGTAGATGCTGGCGAGGTTGTGGAGAAACAGGCCCCTTCCTACACTGTTGGTGGGAATGTAAACTGGTGCAGCCCCTCTGGAAAACAGTCTGGAGGTTCCTTAAAAAATTAACCATAGAACTCCCCTATGACCCAGCAATAGCACTGCTAGGAATTTACCCAAGGGGTATAGAAATGCTGAGGCATAGGAGCACGTGTACCCGAATGTTCATAGCAGCACTCTCCACAATAGCTAAAACATGGAAAGAGCCTAAATGTCCATCAACTGACGAATGGATCAAGAAGATGTGGTTTATCTATACGATGGAATACTACATGGCAATAAGAAGGAAATCTGGCCATTTGTAACAACGTGGATGGAATTCGAGGGTGTTATGCTGAGCGAAATAACTCAGGCAGAGAAGGACAGATATCATATGTTTTCACTTATAAGTGGAACAGGAGGAACTTAACGGAAGACCATGGGGGAGAAGAAGGGAAAAAATAGTTGGGGAGAGGGAGGGAGGCAAACCATGGGAGACTCTTGAATGCTGAGAACAAACTGAGGGCTGATGGGGGTGGGGGGAGGGGAAGGGGGTGATGGGCATGGAGGAGGGCACGTGTGGGGATGAGCACTGGATGCTACATTGCAACCAAATTGACAATAAACCATAAAAAAAAAAAAAGTAGGAGGGGGAAAAGCCATCCCTTAAAATATCACTTTCCCACTTCCTCCGTTAGGAGATTCACTTCTTGACCTTCTCTTTGACTTTCCCTTCTTTACTGTGTGGGCGTGGATTTAAAAACACTGCAACAATTTGACCCTCTTTCAAATGATGTACTCTGCTTTTAAACTGCAAATTTCAACCTCCCACAGGGCTTTGACTGGTTGTTTTTTAAGTAAGTCTGACTTCTTTTGATGTGAACATTTTCAAGCTCAAACAATAAAGTATGTTTCTACCCAGATACCGAAGTAATTATCAGGTAGACAATTGTGGCTCAGAAGTAGATTTCGCTCTTTGTCTGCCACGCTGATGGTACTTTTATTCTATGTCTGTTTTTCTCAGAACTACTTATTTGATCCCCTCATCCGTCCTTAAATTATAGGTATGGATGTGTTTGTACTAATCCAGACTTTGATGTGGAACGTTCTGGCCTTATATAATGAGAAAACTTTTAAGACTTGTTAACTGAGTTATTTTTTGAAACGGCACATTTGGGGGACATTACTACTTTGTTTGGAAACTTGATTGAGGGTATTAGTATTTGAAATAAGTATTTAAATGAAGATAAAGACAGCATAGGCAACGGGTCGTCATTAATATATTAGGGATTACAGTAATGAGTCATGTGGAAAGTTGATGAATAACTGTTGACTGGACACTTGCACGCAAGTTATTTCCTAGAACTGCTATATGTCTGTTTCGCTGGCGTAGAGAAAGAAAGCAGGGCATCTCGTCATAACCTACCCAGTCTAGGCATAACTGCGACCTCTAGGTTTATCATCTGTAGATTGCCGCTAGCAGAACAGGCTTTGCATCTCAAGCCCTTTCTTTCACCTTTCTGCCCACCCTGCAACACATCAGTTGGGAACCTGGTAAGGAATCCGAATGACGCAATTTCCTTTCTTCAAAATAATTAAGTGTGGTCACACTAGTTTTTAATCTACTTTAGACCGACGAACCACATAGGTATTTTATGCACTTGTATTGGCCCAGTCTTTGCAGCGGCCCCAACCCTCAGTCCCCATATCTGTGCAATGAGAACTCTAATGCTCTTCACAGAATGACTGCTGGCCATTCTCTGTGAACAGCAGGACACACATTCGTACGGAGCATACAGTGTAAATCAATATGTGTTTTACTTTTGTTGATGGAAGCCAGGTTAAAAGATCGATTTCCTTTTTATTAATAACCTTGGCTCCTAAAATCTTTTGGTGTATTTACTTCTTTGTAGTCAGAATCAAACAGGTTCCAGAGAGAGTGGTATCTTAACCTCATAACATCAAGGACTATTTCTTTCCTCCACTTTAAAGCCCCTCATTCCTACCACCTGAAGCTTTCGTCATGATCTTTTGTGTGTGTGTTGCAGCAAATTAGAGCTGAAACTCTGTGCCTTGCAACAAGGTCTTCCAATATACTTTGCTAATCAATTGTCAATCACATTGCCTGCCCAGACCAAGCATCTTTTAGTCTTGGCTCAACCTAGCAAGAGCCTGTGAGCTCTTGAATTACCAACTGATTTCCACTGGGAAACCAGAAGGCAAAGTTCTGAGTCACTGGGTGGTACCTTGAATTACCACCCCCCACGGGAAGGTTGCTTGTAATATAGTCTTATCAAATCTTAACGCTTTGCTAAGCCTCTGCTTCCCCAAAGCTTTCATTTTAGAATTCTTTGCCAATGGTTCCCAGCCATCAGTGCTAGGTAAATGAATGGGGTGTGGGTGCCATCTTCTGGCCATTATTGGAAATTGCTTAGTAAGACGATTCATTTACTTACAGGGTCTGTTCTTGCACATTAAAGGGAAAATACACCATTATCATTAAAAAAAAAAATTCAGGTATTAGACTTTGATCTTAGATCACACTGTAATTACATAGTAGCTTTTCTTCTAATCTATGGCTATGATTGTTGGCTAGAAATTGGTGCTTTGGAAAATATCCTAGAGTTAAATTATTCTTTGAGAATAAAAGATGCCTTTCTGTAGTTACCATACAATTAGTGTATGGTCAGCTCATTAACAGGGTCCTCCCTTCTTTTCTGCAGATGTAGGATGATTCTTTTGCTTACAGATATAGTGGCTCTGGAGTTCTTCATGGGGTCTGGAAATGACAGTGTCAGATTGACACCATCTGTCTAAGTTTATCACCCTGGCAATTCATCCTGGAAGATTCTCATAAACTCTGTCTTTAGGTTATACCATCTACGTGTTCATTCAACTGACATCTGTTGAACTTTTGTCGTGTTAGGTTAGGGGATACACAGCTCATCAGACAAACGGACACTGACGGGTCAACAAATAATTGATCCTTGGTCTAAACACTACACTAAAGAAAGTGTGGGCAAAGGTCATCGAATGGAGAGATTAAATCCATCATTCACCAGTATTTCCCCATATAATTTAGAGGAACGAGGCAGAATAATCCCAGGTCAGAGCTGAAAGAGAAAGGTGATTTTGGTTTCTGAATTTGGTTCAACCTTTTACATGTGAATAAGGCAGATGAACTTGAACAAGCTCCATTCTGAAGATTGGTGCCTGCAGTAAACTGGGAAGCCGGGGTTTTCTCCTCAAACCTACTCCCTTTTGTTTTCTTTGTAATTTGAGGAAGAAATGCCTATTTCAAAGTAATCTATAAACTTTCATCTCTCCAAAGTTTCCCAGAATTGGAAGAGGTTTTAGAATGTCCTTTGGAAAATGAGAATTGGAATATCAGCAAAGCAGTACCTTAAAAGGCAAGGTGCTAACTGTAAATAAACTGGAAAACCAGCTTGCTGAGCCAAGAAAGATGATGAAGTCTTTCCAAGAATTAAGCTCAGATATAGTTTTATAAGCCACATATACTAGATTGATACTTTGACTGTGGGAAAGGACGAGTAATTCATTATCATTGGATTATGCTTCCATTCTTATGGCCATTTATATATCTGGCATGTTATAATTTCATCCAGAATTATTACAGATGTGCCTGTCTGGTACTGCTACACACACACACATACACACACACACACACACACACACACACATGCACACACGTGAGCTGTCCCCAAAACAAGAACTACCTGGGTGTGGTACTAAGAATCAGGAGTAAGGGAGTAGAGCAATGGAAACAGAGGAGGAAAGCCAGTGAAGTGTTTGCTATTGAGCTAATGAGCGCATCCATCTTGTGAGACCCTCTAGGAAGTTGGGTAAAACCCATTTTAAAATTATCCTAACAGGATCTGGGAAGCTGGGGCATTGGTTCACTGATTCCTGTCCCCCATTGGTTGAGGCTTGCCACCAGTGTTGTGCATTAAGTCCCCCATACTTCCTGGTAGTGCCAGAGCAGAGGTGGCCCCCAGGCAAAGGAGCAGACTCCCTGGCCTTGAGGAGGGAAGCTGTCGGCTTGCAGGATACTGCCTACCTCAGCTGCAGGAACACGGCAGGGTATCAACATCTCCTGCACACGCGCACATGAGTGTACACACACACACACATACATATACACACACACGTGCACCATCTACTCATATATTCATACATATTAGAAAAATAAAATAAGCTGAAGGCAATAATTATCATAAGGAATTCTTATTAATTTTGTTTAGATATGAGAATGGTGGTTGTAGCTTTAGAAAAGTCTTTGGCAATTAGACACATACTTTTAAGTTTTTATGGGTGAAGCTATCCGCTATTTGGGATTCACTGTAAAATGTTACAGCAAAAAAAAAAAAAAAAATGTGGGCATAAATGGAACAAAAATGGCAACCATAATTGTTGAAGCTGGGCAATGGGTACATGGTGATTGGTTAGACTATTATCTCTACTCTTGAGTGTGTTTGAAATTTTCCAGAGTAAACTAATTTTAAAACAGGGTCTTTGCTAGCCAATAATAATTTAAAAAAAAAATTAAATCCCCTAGAGGAGTCTTCTTTATATGCAGTAGGATCATTTTGAGGTAATGTAACAACTCTAAGTGTGCAGTATAGTGTGGATCACAGCTCTAAAGTCCAGTTTTAATCAACAGTGTCATATTTTCATAGGCTGCTGGGTTATAGAAAGGATATCTCTTCCTACAGGCTCATGGGTACCAGTTGCTTTTTAGTTTTTGTTTTTGTTTGGGCAGGGAGTGGGGGGGGTGGGGAGTCTGTGTTTCCAGAAGGCACAGGATTCTTCATGTTTCTTTCCCCATGGCTCTCAGTGTGTCTGAGCTTAGGTTTTCAGTGAAGAAATGTTGCCGTGGTCGATACTGTGTCCACAGAGGAAAAAGATTTCCCTGCTTCAGAACTCAGGAAGAGCTTACAGCCCTGTGGCTAATGACATTCCCACACATTTCCTATGGTAATGACATTCTCAGCCACCCTCAGTCTGTCTCCCAAACTTAGTAGTAGAAATATAGGGGATTTGACTTTAAAATTAAGGCTTCACCGTTAAACTGAAGTACGTAAATGAGACTATGCATCTAAATAGATGGGAACGTTCTCAGAATTTGTCTTGGGGTCCTGAACGGATTCCAAGGATGTTGTTGTGATTAAGACAACTTGTGGAATGCCCTCTGAAAACTGTCTAATAATTAAGTATCCAACACATACGTGCGCCCGCACGCATAGCTACGTGCCACAGCTATTTTACTCATATTCTGCATTCCTTAGGGATGCCTAAAATCAGCTATTTGTCTGCCTTAGAAACCATTCCATTCCAAAGTAGAATCTGTTTTATTTTTAGATGGAGAAATAAGCTTCCATTATTTCCTATAATGTCGTACGTGGCCATTTTAAAGTCTTGAAGATATTAAATTGTTTATTCTCTTCGAAGAGCCTTTTAATGCTGGGAAGCAGCATGGGATAGTGTGAAATGAATTTGAATTTGGATCCCAGCTCAGCTGTTGTGGCTAGGAACAGTTTATTTGACTGGTATTCATCCAGATTTCCTCATCTATAAAATGGGGGAAGTATTACGTTCTTGAAATGCCAAGAGCTTTGGATGAGGTGCCAGTAAAATATTCCATCTGTGCCTTGACGCATTGTCCAGCCAATAAATGTGCCCTTCTCAGAGAGCCTTTGGGGTGAGATATGCGTACCTTGAAAAGGTGCTATGTAAAGTCAACCCTTCTTTTGCCATTGTGTGTGCTATTGCTAGTACTGTGCTCTCTCCTTTTAAAACTGGCAGAGTTAGAGATGTGACCGCAGCTGGGCTGTAGATTCAAGATGCAGATGGGTAAACCTGATGAGAGAGCAGCAAACAGCATTTGAGCATTATGAACCCTTGGATCTCTTGCTGCTACTGTTTCTGCCCCCGTTCCCCCCACCCCCACCCCCACTCCGGGATGGCCAGAGGTGGCTTTAGGAGTCTATGTTGTAGTTGTCTGTCTTTAGTAGTAGGTTTTTGTGCTGAGCGGCCATCTTGGAAGACATCTAGACTCAGACTCCATCACATGTTTGGGTTTTTAGTCTCTTGCAGCATCCCCAAAGAGTCTGATTGATCGTCTCTTGGAACAGGAAATGCCCTCTGTCAACTGGCAGCATTGTTAGAAAATTCTACTTGATAAAACAGGTCGTTCACTGACAGGTTAGACAGTATTTCTCTCTATGTCTTCTACTTACTGGAACCCTGTAGGTAAAGCCCATTTCTTTGCCAGGGCATCTCATCAAATATTTTAAGGTGGATCTCATGGCCTTCTTGACTTTTCTGTTCTCCAGGCTAAATGATAAGCACTCCTCTTCCTCTTCTGTGTTGTGGCTACAACCTTTATTCTTTTCCTTCGGTATTATTATCTCAGCTTATCATTACGTGTTCATTAGCATATGATTATTTGATTAGTGTGAGAGCTGTTCATGCCCCTTATCAAATATTTCTGGCTCTCTAGCTTCCCAGCTGGAGGTAGAATTGCACTTTCTTTCCTGGAGTTGGATGAGACCATGTGGCTGATTTTGGCCAGTGATTTATGAATGTGAATGATGTCTGTCAGTTCCAGGCCAGAGCATTTAACTGCTGAAAAGGTATTCTCCAGGGCTTTCTTTTCTTTCAGTGAGTAACTGAAGTTCTCACTAGATGAAGGTTGCTCTGTCTGCCTGGATTAAGAAAAGAAGAGCTCCCAGCCAACCCCTCATGATCATACAGCCTGAATGAAAAATAAGACTTTGTTGTTTCAAGTCACTGAGACTTCAGCTTTGTTACTCAGCATAACAGCATCTGTCCTGACCGATATAATTATATCTGGCTTTCTCCCTAAATGATAAGCATTATGTATTGGGGCTGTGTGTCTCTCTTCACCTTTGTATCTTCGGTATCTAGCATAGTCCTGGCTCAGAGAAGCCCACTAATACTATGTGTTGCATGCATGAATAAATTAAACCTGAGTTTTGAATTCTATCCATTTCTGCAAGTTCTGGAACATGGCTTACTGTATTATTTCTCTTCTAAAATGTAGACAACTGCCTTCCCCAATCCAACCCAGCTTTCCAGTGTCAGAGAATGTAAGTGGTTGCACGGACATCCCCAAATGCCTTTCAGTGCAAACCACACTTACCTGAGTCTCAGGCATAGGTGAATGGGGTACAGCTGACTTCATTCTAAACATCTCCATCACAAACTTATTGCTTCTTCTGAAGATCAGGAGAAAGGTGATGTGGTCATCACTGATACATGTCGGTGTCCTCAGGTAGCCATTTAATACCATATTGGCAGTATTCTTGCTTTCCACTTGCTATTGTTTTTTACCTTTCAAGAATGAGCCTTCTAAAGTGAACATTCCTTGCAAATTGATAATATGTACCTTTCATGCCCTGTCGTGGCTATGGGAAGCTGCTAGGTGGAGCTAATAAGATGCCCCTTTGAATCTTGCCATTAAATTCTAACTGGCTAAAACCATGAGTTTTTAAACTGCCCTAAGAACTAAAATTTTTAAAAAGGGGGCAAGACTTATGAGATGAGGAAAAAATATTGAAAATGTGTGTTGTATGCATGTGCTTAGAACTCTGTCCTTATTGGATGCCAAATAGATACCAGACCACATGCTACGGTATTTGTTGGGCACGTTGTTTTTATCCCTGTGACCACCCAACCAACTTTTAGTTGTCATTCCCTAACTTCATTCCCCAACAGGTGCCCAGAGTGGCTAATTATGTTGTTCATGGGTAAATCAGACTTGATTTCATGCCTAACTCATGCTCACTGTGTTCAGACTAGCTTAGTAGACTGACAGAGCCCACCAGTTTTTAGAACTTAAGTTTTTAAAAAAGACACTAATGAAAAATTAGGCTTTTTGCCCCCACTATGACTTTGCTTTTTTTTTTTTCTTTTGCTTTGTGCCTAGTGCAGAGCCCAAAGCAGGGCTTGAACTCATGACCCTGAGATCAAGACCTGAGCTGAGATTGAGAGTTGGATGCTTAACCTACTGAGCCACCAGCACCCCTTTCACACTTGTGAATTATTAGCAAATGATCTTACAGATATATGCTGGCAGCATTTCATATTATGTTGTATAGGAAATCCCATGATCCCTGGGATATGTTCCTGGGGTCCTGGCGTTGATTGACAGCAACCAGACACTTGCCTTCTGATCCCAGGATTTGTGTTAGCCACTGCACTAATAAAACCTGTCTGCAGAGGTGATGGGATGATTGGCTGTGACAATTTGCTGAGCTTCTTTGCCAGCTAACTGTGTCAAATGCTTTTTATTGTTATCTTATTTAGGGGGAAATAAGCCATGAGTACTGCCCACTCTTCAATAGGCATAGAAAGTGCCAATGTACAAACTCAGATCAAGACCCTCTGTGGGGGTGTGCAGGGTAGGTATTCTGCAGGGCACTTGCTTAGAAGGAATAAGAAAGGGCTGGAATCCTGTCTGCCCTCGACTTGCCAAGCTGTATGCCATGCCACACGACGGACGGCCTGCACCAGAGGTGGCATCCATGGGCCGGCAGCAGGCTGAGCACAGCTAAGGAGGAGAATACTCTATTCGTCTCCCTTCATCTAATAAGTTTTATATGCCTTGCACGTACTAGAGGCCTTAGATGGGCTTAGTTAAATCTTCAAAACAATTCTATGGAATAGGTGGTGTGTTTGCTATTCCAGTTTTATAGGTGGTGGAGAAAGGAAAGAACATATGGGGAAAATGAATGAAAAATCTACTATGTGCTTAGACATTTCATATCGGTCCTATGAGTGTGGTCATATGGTTTGTTTGTTTGTTTTAAATAGATGGGGAATTGGAAGCCCCAAGAGGTTACATAACTTGTCTGGGTTGCTGAAGCAGTAAGTGACAAACCCACATTTAAACCCAAGCATATCTTAAGTCCACTGCTCTTGTACGCATATTTGTATCGAAACAAGGAAAGATCAAGGGAGACGCTTTTGAAGAGGTATCTTTGAATTAGCCCTATAACTATATATATTTCGTCAATAGGTCATTACCGTACATGGGGTAATCAATGTTCTAAAAGATTTGAATGAGATTACATGCAGTTGTCTCAGAAATATGCCAAATAAAACAGACTCTTTGCATTATGGAATATATAGTTATAACTGTTAACATTAATGGTCACTCAGCAGATTATAGAAAAGCTGGGAGGTTCCATTCATGTCTTCCTTCTCTATTTCCTGTGTCTTATAGTCTGTTTAGTTTAGAATACTAATCGCTTCTTGCAAGATAGATAAGGTCTCTTCTTCCTTATGATAACTGTGGATGCTCAGACGGGATCTGCTGCTTGTCCAAAGTCACACGACAGCTTTGACCAGTGAAAGCTCAAAGTTGATACTTGGCCTTCAGACCTCCTGCTACTTTCCTTTCAGGCATTCTGCATTTATGTCAAGTTCAGTTGTCATAATGAAAACAGTATGTATATGCCATTCTGACCTTTGTAACAACTGTGGAAATAAGAGAAAGTGCGGTTAATCTGTCACTTGGGCTGTGTGACCTTGAATGAGTTACTTCGCCTTTCTATACCTCAGTTTTTTCACCTGTAAGGTGAGAGACTCCATATATATGATTTCGTGCCAAAAATGAAGAAACTGTGAAAATCTTCCCCAAACTGGCATCATTAAAAATCTGATAGATTGGTGCCTTTCTTGGAATAAGGTGGCCAAGCCTACTTCTCAGAATGTTTCTCAGAATGTCAAATAAACCTGACAAATATTTCTTTGAAGTGTAAGTCAATTTTTTATAGGAAGGTTTTATATTATTTATTAACAGCCAATAGGCAGTTCCCCAAGGAGATGTATCAGAATCACAGAAGCACTTTGTCAACATCATTACATTCTGTGCTCTTCCTACTATTAAGCGTCACAGCTGTCATGAGGCACTGTCATCAGTGTGCTGCAGTAGTTTGGGTGGAAAAGAGAACACATTTTTAGGAAACGACTATGATCGATACATTCAGGTCTTTTTTTTTTTTTATCTACATAGAACTCTTTTGTATTCATAGTCAAAGATACAGAGAGAGACAAAATTGATCTAATTCTATAGCTTTAATAATAAGATATAATTGGGGCACCTGGGTGGCCCAGTCAGTTGAGCATCCCAATTCTTGAGTTCAGCTCAGGTCATGATCTCACGGTTCATGAGATCGAGCCCTGCTTCGGGCTCTGCACTGACAGCTCACGGAGCCTGCTTGGGATTCTCTCTCCCCCTCTCTGTCCCTCCCCCACTCCACTCTCACTCTCCCTCAAAATAAATAACTTTTAAAAAAATTATATAAAATAAGACATAAACATTTTACCTTTTTGACATATCTTTCTCCCCTCAACATAGGTAACAGCTTTCTTTTGTTTTATTTTTTTTATGGAATCTACACAAATACCAATTTCGCTTATCTACATAGCATGTATTAAATCACCTCCTTGAGTCCCCCATGTATCTACCAGACTGAAGCTTTGAAGCTGGAAGCCATACCTAGTTCATGTGTTCTGCTGTTAACCATTGGCAGCGTATGCTTGAGCAAAGATGGCTTGTAGTATGAGGTCAGTGGAATGTGATAAAGTTTTATCCACCAGAATATGAGGGAGCCAGGGACAGGGCCCCCATTTTGCACTTGACATTCTATAGATAATCAACAAAGGACTAAGTGGATAACATGGAGGTCATTCCTTAAACTCGAGGTCTCAGTGTAACAGAAGCCAAGTCCATCTGTCTGATGCACAGCAAAACCAGTCACTGAGACACCGAGTGTGCCGTAAGGAAAGGGTTTCTTCAAGAAGTAGCCAAACGAGGTGGTGGGAGAGCAAGCCTTAAATCTGCCTCCCCAAGGGAGGGATCCAGGATTTCTAAAGGCAAGTGCAAAGGGGCCTGGGTAAAGGGGAGAGAAGCTCCTGAGGAGGAGAGTGTTAATTTCCTCTCCTTGTTAATTTCCTCCTTGCGCAAAGAGGAGGCCAGGGGTCCTGACTGGTTTGGATGGCTTTTTGATGAAATCTTGAGTCTCTCCAAAAAAACTGAATTAACACTTGGTTATCTCTGGGTGTTAGGCAAGAATATTATGCCACAGAAACAGCAGCATGCCTGAGAACAAACCGATTTGGGTAAAAGAGTTGCAGCCTAGTTTAGCTGCCCTGTTAACTCTTTAGTTACCAGTTACACCAGTAATTAAAGTCTTCTTAAGTAGAAACTACAGAATAAAGCAAAATCAGTGAATCAAGTACAGGAAGAGAGGCCGGGAGGCAGTTTGTTTGACTTGGTGTTAAGAGCAGACATGTGCCAGTACTTCCGTGGTAAAGAGGAGACCCACCCAAGGGAATAAGCTATCTCTCCTGCTGACAAGCTCAGTGTTCTGTGTGTATCTTCCTATTATTCTCACCCTTGGTTTTGGATAATTTGCTAATAGCTAAACACCCAGTCCCTTGATCTCACCCTCCTGAATCCCTGGATCGATTCAAAGAAGCACTTGTCAGAACAGGTGTCCATGGCCAAAGTATATGGTTGGGTTTTTTTTTTTATCTCCTCTGCCTTTTCCAAAACCTCCAGCCCCTGGCTGTATTTCAGTTGCATGGCAACCCATCTACCATGATAGCTGATGTCAGCTTATTTTCATTTAAACTTATCCTAGGAAAGTTTTCAAGGAGGGCATTTGAGTTTGTATAATGCTGGGGCAGGCTCCAGTTTGTGTTACCAAATCATTGGTAAAACTGCAGAAAAATGGACTCAGGCAGGCTAAATGTAAATGTGAGTGTCACAGGGGATTAGCTTCCAGAACAATTGGCCTTGGGGACTTTATTTCTAACTTTCAGGAGCTTAGCAAATGAGCCTCAGCAATATTTTCTCTGCTGCTGAAGTTCTCTCTGCCCTTTAAAGGGATAAGTGTCCAAAACTAGCCTAACTCCCCCAAACAGAATTTAGACAAATAGTTTTCTGTCTCCAGAAAAAAGGGGAAGCATTTTAACCAGGTGCATACACCCTGTCTGGGAGGAAAGGTTATTTTATTATTGGCAGGAATGTTCTAGGGTATATGTTAACAAGTGACAACATGTTAAAACTTCTTCAATCCAGTAGAGGGCAGAAGTGAATTTTAGCCTTTTCTTTCTTTCTTTTTTAAGTTTTCTTTATTTAGTTTGAGAGAGACAGAGACAGTGTAAGCAGGGAAGGGGCAGAGAGAAAGGGAAAGAGAGAACCCCAAGCAGGCTCCATGCTGCCTGCACAGAGCCCAATGTGGGATCTTGAAATCCCAAAGTCTCAAGATCGTGGCACGAGCTGCCATGGAGAGTCGAACACTTAACCGACTGAGCCACCCAGGTGCCCCAGTTTAGCTTTTCTTACCTGGCACATTTGTACACAAATTATATCCAGCCTATTTATGCACAGCTTATTCTGGTTGTCTAGACAGGTCCTTGGCAGTAGGCTCAGAGCCAGTTTGATCCTGTCTAGGACGGAAAACAGTGTATAGAGTTCTGAGTCATTCATGCCTAAGAGGGAACAGTGATGTGGTATCCAAATTATAATACCACTGCTATTCTATTCAGCTCTTATTTATTAATCCTAACATTTCAAACATGTTTCCTAAGCGTAGTTATGGCACACCCCCTCCCCCGCTAGAATTTAAAAATATTTGAAATAATGACAAATTATTTCGTTATCAAGCATTTCTCCTTGAAAGCAGCTGCCTACCTGTGAGCCTATAAAATAGTGAAAATGGTTTTCCCAACCCGTTCTGGATTCTGAGAAGCAAATCTTACCTGTTTGTAGCTATAGCTAAAACTTGAGGTGGTGATATTTGTTGCATTATGAAGATGAGGTTAATTCTGAAACATAATAGCAATTGAGAAATGAATCTTTCTTTATCTTGGTGTTAATGGTAACTTTTCATCTTTGGTCACTTAATTTGGTTTTTGAAAACTGGTTTTTAATAGGAACATAGGGACTCCTGGGTAGCTCAGTCAGTTAAGTGTCTGACTCTTGATTTCTGCTCAGGTCATGATCTCACAGTTGGTGAGCAGGCTCCGTGCTGACATTGCAGAGCCTGCTTGCCATTCTCATTCTCTCGCTCCTGCTCTCACTCTCACTCTTGCTCTCTTGTTCTCTCTGCCCCTCCCCCCCCACTCGCCTGTGCAAATATATATATCTATTTGAGAGACAGAGACAGACAGAGAGAGTGCGAGCAGGGGAAGGGTAGAGAGAGTGAGACACAGAATCCAAAGCAGGCTCCAGGTTCTGAGCTGTCAGCACAGAGCCTGACGCGGGGCTCGAACCCACGAACCATGAGATCATGATCACCCGAAGTCAGACGCTTAACGGACTGAGCCACCCAGGTGCCCCTGCTGTAGTTTTTTCATTGGTAATAAATACTTTAGTTGATTTTTGGTGAAGATGGGCTAACATTGTTCACTTAAATTTTTTTTTTTAATGTTTGTTTATTTTTGAGAGAAAGCCAGAGCGCAAGCAGGGGAAGGGGCAGAGAGAGAGGGAGACACAGAGTCTGAAGCAAGGCACACAGCATTCAAGTGTGAATGCTCATAGTTTACCTTTGTTTTTTAAAATAAAAATGGTCTTCCATGAACAAAGCAGCTGACTTAGCCCACAACTCCTGCATGAACTCTTTTCTTGAAGACAGCTCCTGTATTTCAGTGTGAGACAGAAGTGCATTCTGGCTACTTCCCATTTTGTCACACTCGTTCGAGAGGTGGCTCAAGGGGCACCTGGGTGGCTCAGTCAGTTAAGCCTCTGACTCTTGATTTTGGCTCAGGTCATGATCTCATGGTTTGTAGGTTCGAGCCCCGTGTCTGGCTCTGTGCTGACAGCATGGAGCCTGCTTGGGATTTTCTCTCTCTCCCTTTCTCTCTGCCCCTCTCCCCTCTCTCTTTCTCTCTCTCGGAATAAATAAATAGACATTAAAAAAAGTGGCTCTGGGGGCGCCTGGGTGGCTTAGTCGGTTGAGCGTCTGACTTTCACTTAGGTCATGATCTCGCGGTTTGTGGGTTCAAGCCCCACACTGGACTCTGTGCTGACTGCCAGCTCAGAGCCTGGAACCTATTTCAGAGTCTGTGTCTCCCTCTCTCTCTGACCCTCCCCTGCTCACGTTGTCTCTCTCTGTCTCCTAGAAATAAATAAAAATATTAAAAAAAAAAAAAAGTGGCTCTAGAGTTAGGATTTAATAAGTTAACCCATTTCACTGTTCTTTCCCATTAGGGATTTTCTTGAGTGAAATCAAATTTTTTATTGCCACTTTTATTTATTTTTTATTAAAATTTGTTATGTTTATTTATTTTTGAGAGACAGAGCATGAGTAGGGGGAGGGGCAGAGAGAGCCAGAGACATAGAATGTGAAGCAAGATCCAAGCTCTGAGCTGCCAGCGCAGAGCCTGATTTGGTGGGCTCACAAACCAGGAAATCATGGCCTGAGCTGAAGTCGGACCCTTAATCGACTGTGCCACCCAGGCGCCCCTGAATTTTTTTTTTTTTAAATGCTAGTACATGTCAACAATAAAGAGTCCAATGACTGCCAATGTGGCTTAGCGCCGCCGTCTTCCCGAATGCCTTTCAGTTAGTCCCTCCACTTACTTTCATACCATCAAGTATCAGTTCAGGTGGCAACACAGCGAGGAAAGACAAATGACGCGTTAGTGTTATTATGGAAAGAGTTGTGACCTCACCACCCCCTGAAAGTGTCTCAAGTTCAGTGCCCACAGCCCACACAGACCCGCTGGTACAGAGGAATGTTTAAGCAGGGCGAACCTAGGGGTGAGGAGGCTGTTTTGGCAAGAGACGAAAGAGCCTGGCTTTATAGGATGACAGCAGAGATGGAGAACAGGGAAGGAGTGAGAAACGTTGCAGGGGTTATAGACATAAAATGTGGTGGTAGAAGCCAACGAAGACTTGAGGCTTGCTGAGGTTTTCAGCCTGGATGAGCTAGTGGATGGCGACGCTGCTAACCATGGTGATGACTTGGGGAAGGGCCCCTGTTGACAATTGAGAAAGTTACCGCTCTCGCCACAAGAGGAAACTCTACCGTCATTCTCCCACTTGGTAAAGATGTATTCTCACACTGATGAGAAAGAACAAGATACTGCTGGCTGGGTCCGTGCGGCAGTCTGAGATCTGATTTTGCGCTGGTAGCGAATAGTGGGCCTTGGAAACTCGAGCACCTTCTGCATTGATGCAAAAGACGCTGGTGTCTGTGCTTCCTATAATAGTGTCTTCTCTTTCTGTGTTTTTAGGAATGGTGCAAAAGCTGGACCAGAAACTTCCAGTGGCCAACGAGTACCTGTTGCTCTCTGGGGGAGTCCGGGAAGGCGTGGTGGACCTGGACTTAGATGAGCTGAATGTCTATGCCCGGGGGACAGACTACGACATGGACTTCACTCTTCTGGTACCAGCCCTTAAGCTGCATGACCGTAATCAGCCTGTGACACTTGACATGCGCCACTCGGCTTTGTGCCACTCTTGGCTGAGCCTCCGGCTCTTTGACGAGGGGACGATCAGTAAGTGGAAAGACTGCTGCTCCATCGTGGATCACATCAATGGTGCCACCAACTACTTCTTCTCCCCAACCAAAGTGGCCGACTGGTTCTATGACTCCATCAGCATTGTCTTGTCGGAGATCCAGAAGAAACCCCAGCGAGGGATGCCAAAGGTGGAAAAGGTGGAGAAGAACGGGACCATCATCTCCATCATTCTGGGAGTGGGGAGCAGTCGCATGTTGTACGATATCGTCCCTGTGGTATCTTTCAAGGGCTGGCCCGCGGTGGCCCAGAGCTGGCTCATGGAGAACCACTTTTGGGATGGGAAGATCACGGAGGAAGAGGTCATCAGTGGGTTTTACTTGGTGCCTGCTTGCTCATACAAGGGCAAGAAGGACAATGAGTGGCGGCTGTCCTTTGCCAGGAGTGAGGTGCAGCTGAAGAAGTGCATCTCCAGCAGCCTCATGCAGGCCTACCAAGCCTGCAAAGCCATCATCATTAAACTCCTGTCCCGGCCCAAGGCCATCAGCCCCTATCACCTTCGGAGCATGATGCTCTGGGCCTGTGACAGACTTCCTGCCAACTACTTGGCCCAAGAAGACTATGCGGCCCACTTTTTGCTGGGCCTCATCGATGACCTACAACACTGCCTGGTCAACAAGATGTGCCCCAATTATTTCATCCCTCAGTGCAACATGCTGGAGCACCTGTCGGAGGAGACCGTCATGCTCCACGCGCGGAAGCTCTCGTCCGTCCGCTCGGACCCGGCCGAGCACTTACGCACGGCCATCGAGCACGTCAAGGCGGCCAACCGGCTGACGCTGGAGCTCCAGAGGCGGGGGAGCACCACCAGCATCCCCTCCCCTCAGTCCGATGGAGGGGACCCCAACCAGCCTGATGACCGTTTGGCCAAAAAACTGCAGCAGCTGGTGACTGAGAACCCGGGGAAATCCATCTCTGTCTTTATTAACCCTGATGATGTCACAAGGCCCCATTTCAGAATTGATGATAAATTTTTCTGAGCGTGTTGCTGCCTTTTTTTTTTTCTCCTTTCTCCCTTTTTCCTGGTTCCCAGACGCTCATCCCGTGTAGTGCGGTTTGTGATGCTGACTTTGTGTTTTTCGCACATCCCGCCTAGATTGGATCTGTTAAGAACACATTTTACGTTTCCTGGTTCTGCAGGACAGTGCGGGCTCTGAAACAGTACATGACTATTTCATATTCTGCCTCTGATTTTGTTGTTTACTTTTTGTAGTTATTATCGCATTGGGTTTTGGTTTTGGTTTTGGCTTTTTTTTTTTTTTAAAGGAGAACTTGAGCCATAGACGAAAATGCCCATGAATTCTCTTGCTTTTGTACTATTTCATGCTTTGCGCAAATTCGTGAATGGGGATAAGGGCAACAGATCTTTCTGACACTTCAGGATTCTGTTGTGGGTTGTTGGTTTTTTTGGGGGGGGTTGTCTTTTTATTTTTATTATGAGCTTTCATCACTACAGATATTTGAGAATCATCCAAACCCGGAAACTACCTGGTATATTAGCTGGATTTGTTCCCTTTGACCAGTGACCAGAGTAGTTTTCACCTTTCCACCAAACAATGTAGACTTTGAAAGTGATAATGCTGCCCGTTCCGTTTTAGAGCAGCTTCATTGAATGTAATTGTCAGCTCAGAACTTTGGATGGTTTGGAGGGTGTGTTTGACAACTTTCCAAACAGAATTAAGGTTTCCAAATGGTAGTTTTAGCGTGTGTAATTATTTGAAGCCTTATTTAAATCCTATTAAAGAACATACCATTATAATTGTTATTTGCACTAATGAAATCTTGGCCATTGTCAGAGTTCCAGTGTGTGTGTTTCAGTAGACATTGACATCCACTGTTGAAATGCTATCATTTGGTTTTTCATTTAACCCATTTCTCTCAATCTGTAGAGTGGTTCTTCGCATTTGTTTCCTTCTCCTTTAATTGTGGGGTCCTGTTTTGCCCTCTTTGATACTCCTGGTTCCTGTCTTACCGAGGGAAGTTTGTAAAGCTTTACACCTGCTAGGTGACCATCTGAAGGTGGGGAAAATATACTTGATAGAGTAGGTATCTTTGTAGGTACTGCTTTGGGGGTTATAGAGGTAAGCTTTTTCGTAAAGTCTCTTTGCTTCTCCTGGGAGTTGTGGGGAAGACAGGCAGAAAGAATTTATAATCCCCGAATGGAAGACACCATGCCTGTTCAAAAGCAGGTTTTTCCATAGAACAGGAACAAGGACGTATCTGTGGGTGGTCGCTTTGTTTGGAGGTGTCTTAGCTTCATGAATGAAATCATTTGCCAGGTTTAGGTACCACGAGGCATTGGCTCTCTATTTGGTACGGACTCATGGCAAACTGTGGTGCCTGAGAGGTCAGGGGCCCAGCCGATATCTCAAAGGCTGACCATGATGTCTACCATTGGAAGGGTCAAGCAACATTTTGGATTTGATCTTGAGGGTCCAGACTCACAAGTTGAATTTTGGCCAATTGAAATCAGGCATATGCGGTCTTGGGTTTTTGCATGGGAATTAATGTAATGCTTATAACTGAAAATGAAATCATCCAACCATCTTAAGTCAAACACAAAATAATAAAAGAAACATACTGGCCTCGGAACTTTGTTGTCATTGCTGTTGTTTGTTGGTAACCGGGGAACTGTTTTCTTATTAGTAAATACCAGGGGGTGCTTTTCAGTAAATACAGCCCTTGGGTTTGCTATTGTCTTTCAGACCAGATGTCCATGTAGTGAGCACCTGATATTCATTTGCCCTTGCCCTCAGTTTACCTGCTAGTATCTATCTACCCTCCACATGTTCTACATCCTTCTCAGAAATGAGTCCATCCCCAGCTCCAGACAATTATATCCTGATTGGTATAAATCAACTGACATAACTATTTCCCTGGCCACAATTATTAATTACAGATTAGTCCCATGAGGTAAGCTGTCCCAATCAGGGAGGGACATGTTCAGGACTCTAGCTCAGAATGCTGGGAAAGAAGCAGGCCTCTGGGTGTGGAGGAAAAGCAGCTGACCTCTGTCCTCTGACACCTGTCCCATAATCCTAACTGGAATCGGCCTTAGGATGGAATGACATTGTGTGATACTGTGGAGAGAAGAGAAAGAGGAACATGACCCACCAGACTCCCACCCCACCCCCACCGCACCCCACATCTAAGGCCTCTCCTCCCACTGGGTTTTCTTGTTAAATGAGTCAACATTTAGTTCTTTCAGCCGGTTTGAATTCGGTACAATTCACCAAAATATTTAAACTGACATTCCAAACCCTTTCAGCGCATTTAAACTATTTCAGTTGATGTGGATCCCTTTTCTTTTCTTCAGACGGGTATCTGGGATGTCTTCTACAGTTTATCTAAAAGCTGGTTTCTGCTATCTGATTTGATTAATCCCAAAGAATACCACAGCCTCTGTAACTAATAAATATGCACCTGCCAAAGTATGTTAAAACTTGTTCTACTTCGACCATTATGTCACACTTCCTAGATTAAAAGAAATTGTCATAAACCACTAAAGTAGCAAGCATATTCAAAGGCACTGGTTCTCTTTAAAGTCAGCTACAAACTGCCGTAACTGTGCTTTGAAGGGGCCTCTCAAACACAATTAGCAACATTTACAATATGTTTAATGCTATGTTTGCAGGCAAAGTTACATTCCAGATGTGATAAAAAGCCTAGTTTCAGTGATCCTTATGGCATGTTCTTCCTTTTGCCACGCCTGGTTCTAGTAAAGAACACTCTCTACAAATTCTGGGCTAGACTTTATTTTAAAAGTCCACAGGGTCCTGAGATCTAGTAACTTTAAAACTGTAATATTTTTTTAAATTCCTGGAATTCTCTATCAGCCCCATAAACCTAGGACTCGGGTCAGACATTGTTGAGGGTGGGTAGAAATGGAATGTAGTCTGATACTTAGTAAAATCTATCTTTTTTTTTTTTTTTTTCTGAGAGAGAGAGAGACAGCGTGAGCAGGGGAGGGTCAGAGAGAGAGGGAGACACAGAATCCGAAAGAGGCTCCAGGCTCTGAGCTGGCAGTCAGTATAGAGCCCAATGCGGGGCTCGAACCCACGAACCGTGAGATCATGACCTGAGCCAAAGTCAGATGCTTAACCGACTGAGCCACCCAGGTGCCCCCAAATCTTTCTTACCTTATCTGAAACTTAGTAAATCATTGAATACTAGCCTACTCTCCTCCTGAAGCCCAGAAGATCGGTGAAAATCCCTTCTGTTTCGGGTACAAAAGGAAGTGCCTTAAGGCCGGAGTCACAATTTCAACATAGTTCATAACTGATTTTTTTGGTCATGGGAATTTACAAGCTACACCACGACAGGATTTCAATCCTTTTGTAGCATGATTCTCGCACAAAGAGTCGTGACCCCAAAGCCTTTCTTTCCAGGAAGCAACTTTATTCCAGCCGGCATCGCTCAGTTGGGTTCATACCCAAAGAACTGAGCCCCGAACACCACGCGACGTGGTGCTTTATATATTTTTTACTTCTTTGTCTCCCATATATGGTAACACACAAACATGCAGTCTGATTAAATAGTCTCATGTTACAAGGCTGTGAGGGATGTTGTCAAGTACCCTAATAGCAAGGTTGCCTTGAGAGGTTTTTTTTTTCCTTAGGGAGGGAACCCTGCCACACTGACGAGACCTGGTTTCATATATTTCACAAGTAGATTATTTCTACCCTCTGCTTCTCTCATTTGAAATGAAAGATTCGAAGATGCGAATAGACGTTGGTTTCAGAGTAGAAGGAACCAAATAGGATCAGATATTATAAAAATAAAAATCTCCCTGAACTTTCTACATAGAATTATTTCTGGAGGATTCTGGGGCTAGTTGAAGAGCCCCTAGTGACTTCTGTTACCACCCCTTACACACATGCACACACGCTTTCTCTTCACTGATTGGAAATTTCTTTAGACTATTTGGTAACACTTCCAGGGAGGATTAAGCCCATTGGCTGGTCACAGCTAAATGTTGATTCTTTTGGATGGGATCATTACCTTGCTGAGAAAAATTTCCTGACTTGGAGTTCAGCCTTGGATGCGATTGCCGGGAAGGAAAAGGAAGCCTGTGCTTAGCAGCAGATGCGGAATCCTAGGGTGAGGTGGCTTCCTGCTGCCTCAAAGCTCTGCACTGGTCTTTGGGGAAGTACCCAAACTTGCATCCTGATATGCTCTCCCTAGGACCTCCTCCCTTGAGCCACCCAACGGGGTATTTGGATGGCTATTTTGTGTTAGGGTCCCCACCCTACGGAAAGAAAAAGAAACAAACCTCAAGGCAACCTTGCTATTTGGGTGCTTGACAACCTCCCTCACAACCTTGTAACATGAGACCACTTACTCAGACTGCATGTTTGTGTGTTACGATAAATGGGAGTCAAAGAAGTAAAAAATATATTAAAAACCACGCCACATGACGTTCGGGGCTCAGCTCTTTGGGAATGAACCCAACTGAGCGGTACCTGCAGGAATAAAGTTCCTTCCTGGAAAGAAAAGCCTCGGTGGCACAACTCTGTGCAAGAATACTGCTACAATTTCACTTCCCAGATGGCCATTATTAGGGGTGAGGGAAAGACTCAGTTTACACTTTCCATCATATTATGACCTGGAGGGTAAAAAGCTATTTGCCATTAAATGGAGCACTAACTATTCAAATACTAAAGGCAGGAAGGGCACCATTTCCTGTTGCTGTCACTTTATTAATATTAGGTAAATAATATGTATTTTTAAACTGACTCAATGTCATTAGTGCTCCCCTATGAGACAAATCTTCTTAAAAATGTACCTCTTAGGCTGCAATTTCCTCAATAGGTAAACAAAGGATGTGTGATCTCAGCATTGTTCAGAATAGTTATTTGCCGTTGAAAAATTATTTGCAACATGTCTAAAATTCTACCTTCTGTTAATTAGCAGGAAAAGTAGACTTTTGGTGGTTTGGAATAGTAAGAAAAGCCCAATACTAATCCCTCATGTAAAAGCACTGTTGTTCGAGTAACTTTAAAGACAGACATGTTTACCCTTGATTTAGCAGCTGAGATGAGAATGTTTGGATATTTGGACCATTTTCCCTCCTTTCAGGGTGAGTGGACTCCTACTGTGACTTTGGTAAGGGTGGACACATTGATACATTTTTCATCTACAAAATTTTCCACCAATTAATCACAAAGCTAAAGGGTGGTAAGTATGGGTGGAAGATAAACTTTGATTTTATATCCTTTGACTTTGTATCTTTATCTGCAAAATGCAGACGTGGGGTAGCTGTTCCCTTCCTTTCTGGGTTTCTCAATCCAAGGTCCCGTGTCCCGAGGGCACCTGGGTGGCTGAGTTGGTGAAGAATCCAACACTTGGTTTTGGCTCAGGTCATGATCTCACAGTCCCTGAGATTGAGCCCCACGTCAGTCCCTGCGCTGGCAACATGGAGCCTGCTTAGGAATCTCTTTCTCTCCCTCTCTCTGCCCCTCCTCTGCTCGTGCTCTCTCTCTCTGTCTCTCAAACTAAATAAACTTAAAAAAAATAAAAATCTTATTAATTGAACCTGTATATATAGTGGGGCGCAGCAAATATTTATCGGGTACTTTCTAGTACAGATGGTCTTGCTAGATACTTTGTACTCATGAATCCATTTAAGTGTCATGATAACTAAACACCCATGGAAATCAAGACTCAGAAATCAGACAACCCATCCAAAGCTCCTTAGATAATTAAGTGGTAGCGCAGAGTCAGGATTTGAACCCATTTTTCTGTTTCCAAAATAAAGAACTTTCCTGCAATGCCACTCTAACTCTGATATTAGAATCTATTAATTATTAGGATAAATTCCATTATGTGCATTTATAGAGGACCTGCATTTTGATAAAAGGCAAAACTGAAATAACTGAGCCTGAAGCAAACTTCAGAGATTTTATCAGCAGAATAGACAGATTGTTTGGAGAAAGTTAATTCCTGTCACTGACAGATCCTAGTAAAAGAGAGATAATCACTTTTGGGAAAGTTTCTGGTTGGGATAGGAAATGAACAAATGTCTCCACCATGATTTCAATTCCTGAGCTCACAGGTGTGGGCTGTGGGAGAATTGTTACTATTAGCAAAACACCTCTCTTTTTCAAGATATAGGGAGAGACTTAATTGTCTTCAAAAAGAAGAAAAAAATGTGTAGTTGGGGACTTAGTTACATTTTTCTTTTTAAGCTAACTAGATCCAGTCTCACCTCCTCTTTGAAGTGATTCCCCACAAAGCTCCCCGAGAGCCTTGACGGATTCTTGTTTTTTTCATTGTTTTTAATGTTCATTTATTCTTGAGAGGGAGAGACAGAGAGAGAGAGACAGAGCATGAGCAGGGGAGGAACAGAGAGAGAGAGAGAGAAGGGGGCACGGAATCTGAAGCAGGCCCCAGGCTCCAAGCTGCCAGCACAACCCTCCACCCTTGAACCACACTCCACAAGGCTCCAACCCTTGAACCACAAGATCATGACCTGAGCCGAAGTCAGCCACTTCCAATGATTAACTGACGGAGAGCCAGCCAGGGCCCCAGAACTTGTTACATTTAAGGATTAGCTACAAATGATAGGTAACCAACAACTTTAATGGATCTGTCAGCTGGCATTGAAGTAAAAAGAAACATATGTGAGTAGACCAGCCTGTACTTTTAAAACAGTATTTCTGTAATTTAGGGGTTTTGTAACTATGATGGTTGAAGCAGGGTGATTGTCGAAAAGAGCACCAGATGCCGAATAGAAGTGAGGCAAGTTTTTATTTATGGCCGGGCCAAACCTGATCTCCTGATCTCACGGAGAAATGCAGAGAATGGCCCCAAACAAATGCGGCGGTGAGTTTATATGGACTTCAGCCAAGGGAGACTACGTCATTATTTAGTTAACCAAATACGCTGTGACACTCAGGTGTTAGTTTTGGCAGAGACCTATCAACTTTCAGTTCTTTGTCTTGAAATGACCAACCGTAATTAGACATTTGGGAAGCTGTGGGGTAGTGACTACGTGACAGACCACCAGGGTACAATGGTGACGTGGTGTTCTGTAACCTTGCGTACAGGGTGTGGGTGTGGTCAGCCAGAGCAGGGAAGTACAAGCTTGCTAAGCGATTTTACAGAAGCAGAAATAGCATGTTCTTATTTAACCGTGCTTGAGGTTCACCTACAACAACGGTGTTCTTTAAAATTTCTGGACATTGGACAGAAATTTGGTTGCCAAAACTCACTAAAAAAAAAAAAAAAAAATCTTACCACTTGCATTTTATAAATCCATATCCTTACCATTTACAGTTATAAATCTTTTCATAGTAATAAAACTCTTAAACCAACTTTTATAGGCTATTACCAAGTTAAAGACTGTGAAGTGATTTTAATGATGACTTAAATTTTTATTTCCATTTTAATGACGGACCCAAGGGACAAGATGGCATTTCTTGGTTCTGACAATCTTGAAATAAACAAAAGTTTGTGTCTGATTCTTGTTTCTTCCAGCCTTCGACACAGGCTGTGCTTCACAGACTGAAGAAAATATCTGTCATCGGGAGCCAAACTCTTCCTTATTCATGGGAATAAGCAAATGCAAAGAAGTCTTCCATTTCACATGATAAAATGAAATGCACCTGATCTTTTGTGGTGATTGGCAGGTAGTTTCTGAATGTGTATTGAAATTCACCAAATGACCATCCTCTGAAGAAGACGCTGGTGAAAGAAGAACATTCTTTAGAGAGAGGGAAAGGTCAGGCTGACTGACACAAGTAGCACCAATAGTGAGAGCACTAGACCAAGAGCTGAACCACGTGGGTTCACTCAGGTCTGACGTTAGTCATGCGACTCTGGACAAAGGCCTTTCCTACTCTATCTTGTTCGTTCTTCTCATTTGTAAATTGAGAAGTGAGTTTTTTGACTTCTAAGGACCCCCCTTTCTGTGAAGAGCTATCGGCTATAGAAGAAAAACAACCCAAGAAGACAGAAGCTGGACACAAGGGAAGACTGTCCAGTGACAATTTCTGACGGATAAATGGGATTGGCAGGCCCAGACCGGAGCTCCGGATGAACTGAGGCGGATACACATGGCAGGAAGTGCTCAGATACACAAGACTAATGGTCGGATCTTGCTTTCTCTTATCTCCCTGGTCTTCCTCTCTCCAGGGTGCCATCATTGTTCTGAGAGCTCCCCAAGGCCAGGCTCATGTTCATAGGTACAGATCTCTCTGGGCCCACCATGCAGCTGTGTCTGTGGCATTTTATAAAGCTATTGCTTACGAAAGGATTTTACTGGAAAATTGAAACCTTTTTTTGACTCTCAGATCACTAAATATAGCTCGAGCATTGACCTGACGTAACTCGCATATCAGTTTTGTTTTCAGGCTTTTTTATACAAAAGTTCTGAGAGGAAGGAAGCCATTTGGGGGCTTATGTGAGAAGAAGGTAAGTCTAGATTGGGTATATAATCCGTGTAAATTTGATTTCTACCTACTACATGGTCACCTCATGGTAAAAACCGCTGGGGCCATGTCTGCCATGATAATTTTGTCACTCTGACAGGGTCGCAACATGACTCCAGCCAGGGGACCCTCTCTTGCTGTCAAATTGACTTTTCAGTCATTCTGTTGTTGTTGTATTTGAGAGAGAGAGAGAGAGAGAGAGAGAGAGCGAGCGCACGAGAGAGAGCGAGAGAGAGCGAGCAATTAGGAGAGAGGGTCAGAGGGAGAGAGAGAGAAGAAAAAAATCAGAAGCAGGCTCCAAGCTCAGCACAGAGTCTGATGCAGGACTCCATCCCACAAACTGTGAGATCATGACCTGGGTCACAATCATGAATTGGACCCTGGACCAGCTGAGCCACCCAGGTGCCCCCATTTTATTGTTTTCTTTATGCTGAGAGTATGGAGAAGAATCATAACAAAGTGTAACAGAGACCAAAACAAAGCAACACTGACCAAGAATGACTTCCTCATCTTCCCCATGAAAGTCTTGGCCTGGAAAGTCCTCTGAACTTTGGCATTGAGTGCCCGTTTATTTCCCATGTGCTCTAGGCCCAGACTCAACCCTTTTTATATTGTTTTTAACAACAGCTATGTAGGACACTGAATAGCCCCAGGTCATTATATAAAATTCCCTGTTTTCTGCCTCCCACAGTTAAATATCTTACAATCTTTTGAAAAACACAAAAACCTCATGCTTCAAACTTTCCATGTAAGTTCCTTAGACACTCCCTTTTCACTTGCCTATTATTTGGTAGAGAATCACTATCTTCTAAATATTCCCACCAGCCAGGCAAAAATATTTTGACAAGATTTCTCTGAAGTTTGTATTATGAAAATTACAGGTATTAGAGGATATTAAAAATAACCTTACAGGCTATGCTTTTTCAAACTACACATTCTCCTAATTCCAAAATACCATTATGCCACATCCCTCTCCCCATTAAGAATCATTTATCTTCGTAGGAGGACAGGCAGAGGTTGAAGGACTTCCTAAATTTATTCTGCTTAAATTGATCACATAAGAGAACCTGTCTTAGTTGGGGGGGGGGGTGGTGGGAACAAACAATTCACAAAGAAATATTTTTATAGATATAGATATAGATATAGATATAGATATAGATATAGATATAGATAGTTAATCCACCGATTTTAAGTACTGAATTCCCATTGTGAAGAAGTGCTTCATGGAGTTTTATGCCGGTGAAATGGAGTGAAGTTGGTGAGGAGAACATTAGCCTTAGATGATCAGATAAAAAAAAAAAAGAGGTTCTAACCACACACACACACACACACACACACACACACACACACACACTTGCACAGAATGGTATTTGGTTAGTTCAACAAAATAGGAAACTTTGTTCTGCACCTGCCTCTCGGAGTACTCAATGAATAAATGCAGCTACACTTAGTGACCTAAAGCCATGTGGCTTTATTTTGGTTACCTTTTCTCTCTACTTCAGTCTTGCTGATTATTATTTGAGAGTAATTTGCATTGGTTTTTCAATGATCACCTTAGGAGACACCACAGTGTGCTGGTAAGTGGGCTCCAGATGCCTTGCCTTTGGAATCTCTCAATTCTCATCTCCCTCATACATTAGAATCTTCCATGAGAAAGCATTGGAAGAAAAGGTGTCACACTCTTTTTTTTTAAATTTTTTTATATATATTTATTTCTAGGAGAGAGAGAGAGAGAGAGAGACAGCGTGAGCAGGGGAGGGTCAGAGAGAGAGGGAGACACAGACTCTGAAATAGGTTCCAGGCTCTGAGCTGGCAGTCAGCACAGAGTCCGACGTGGGGCTCGAACCCACGAGCCGCGAGATCATGACCTAAGCGAAAGTCGGACGCTTAACCGACTAAGCCACCCAGGCGCCCCAAAAAGTGTCACACTCTTAACAAATGGTACATGGCGTGTGATGAGATTATTTCTAAAGGTCCCTCTAGGTTTCTGAAGAATCAGTATTCGAGAAAGCAGATGTTAGACCAATGCACTGGGAAGCGAAGATGAGCATATTACATCTCAACACTTCTTATTCATTCAACAAATATTTGGTGAGCATCTAGGCTCATCAAACATTTATTGAACACTTCCAAGAAAGAGGACTGGTTTCCAATCACCTGAAGTGTTGAGCCTAGCGAAGTGATGGTCAATGTAAGAGAAGACATCCGCCCTAGATTCTCAGATATATATGAAAAAATCCTATGAAAATTTCATAACTTAGAAGATGAAAACATCCATGGAACACTGTTTTCCCCTACTTCAGTCCACATTGGCGCAGTAACTTAGGGCTTCTCAACCTTGGTACTGACATTTTCGACCAGACAATTCCTTGTAGTGGATGATGGCCCTGTGCAGTGGGGTGCTGTGCAGAACCCCCGCACTCTTTCCACTAGATGCCAGTTGTGTCTTGCCCCTCTCAACTTTGATGACAAAAATGTCTTCAGACTTTGCCAAACGTCCCCTGGGGAGCAAAACTGCCTCTGGTGGAGAACCATTGGAGTAAATAATTCTACTCTACCGTTCATTTCCTGCAGGGAGAGACAATTTCAGGTTCATTTCTAGGACTAGCCCAAAGCAAGTAAATGCCTAGGAACTGTTGGCTAAATTGAATTGGTAAGAACAGCATGTTGATGAGTCTTTCCATAGCTCTTCGTTAATCCCTCTCATGTTTTAACTATCAAAATACTTGCTCAAGAAGTGAATCAACCAACATTTTCCAAAGTTTCACATGCTGCCAACAGGGGCTGGGGGTATCTTTGAATTGTAGCTTCTCTCCTCAAGGCACTTACAGTGTATATAGGAAGATACTAAGCACATAGGTGGATATAAATTAGCAGAAAATGGAGTATACAGAAAAGATTAAATGAAAGATCAGATGATAATGATCACAGGAGTTTGGCTTAGGGAGAAATCTTGGGCTGGGATGTTTAGGGAAAGTTTTGCAGGATAAGAAGATTTATAAAACCAGGGAGATGGTTGGGAAAGTGTTGTGGGATGAGAGAAATTCTCAGTGAGGCATGGAGGGGCCACACTTTATTATAGGAATAAAGGATAAGAACTACAGGTAGTTCTGTTCTTTAATCATCGAGGTCTGCAAAGTGCTACTGGAACTGTTATTTGAACTTGGAAAATATATCTGTTGCAAATTTGTGTGGAAATGGAATCTTCTTGCGTTAGTGTTTGACAGCATGGGAAGTGCATAAAGCAGTTTGACAGCATTTGAAATTCAAACATTAATTGTCATTGAAATGACTTTATGCTGAATAAGTTCACATATAAGCACCATTTTGCCTTATTTTTGTTGAATTCATTAAGAACTGCTATCAAGTTTAGGGGCCCCCTGGGTGGCTCAGTCGGTTAAACATCCGACTTCAGCTCAGGGTAATGATCTCACAGCTCGTGAGTTCGAGCCCCACGGCGGGCTCTCTGCTGACAGCTCATAGCCTGGAGCCTGCTTCAGATTCTGTTCCTGTCTCTCTGCCCCTCCCCCACTTGTGCTTTGTCTGTCTGTCTCTCTCAAATATAAATTAAACATTAAAACAAAACAAAACAAAACAAAGAAACTTACCAAGTGTGTAGCAACAGCTATTTTCCAAGACCACACAAGGTTAAACAGTAGCCGTTGAGAGCAGTTCTCATTCAGAAAAATTTCAATGTTAGCTCTGTGCCCGAAAAAGTCACACACAAAAAAATGTTTGCCATTGCTAAGTTATTGACTGGCTGTGTGGCTGGGCACTTAAGGATATCCACCTTCTACTTCTGAACAAAAATTCTTGGAATTGCCAATGGTTAAGTCCACAGGAGCACCCAAAGTTCACTGTTGATGCCACTGTGTGTATAACACAGGATCCTTCAAATAATGTCTTCAAAGTACCTGCTGATGAATAGTACAATGAGTAATAATAAGCTTAAAACATTACAGGTTCACAAGTTTTGTACATTTGTCCCTCTAAGCTTTGGTTCTGCTCCCTACTTAGTTTTGCATCATCAGCTGTCATACATCTTGGCAGATTCCACTTCAGATTGTACAGAATTAGTTTTTTTGTTTTTTGGGTTTTTTTAACTTTGCAAATGTCTTCACCTGTAGTTTTCCCATCCAGACTAAAAGAGGTCATGCCAGACTCTGCACTGATTCCTCAAATAAACAACAGCCGAGCAATATTGATCACACCTATGAACTCCTCCAGAGCCAAGGAAACCCGCTCAAAATAATTAGTCTTGTTTTTAAATTGGCTGTCGATTTTGCTCTAGATGTCATTTGCCTTTTGCTTAGATTAACCTCCCCCATGTTTGTTTTTACTTCCTCTAGCACTGAAATTCCACATTAAGAAACATTTTCGTACTGACCATTCTGGGAAATATTTCCTAGTGCCCAGGAGATTCATTTCAGCATATATATCCTAGGCTTTTTTTTTTTTTTTTTTTTTTTTTTTAGAAAGCTTTCTCAAGATATAGTTTTATATATTTGGTTTTGGTTTTGACTTTTTTCTTCTGGGGCTCTGTTAATCTCTTTTCTTGTTCTTATTTCCTGTTTTATTTTTTATTTCTATCTCTTACAATTTTAATTTTCTTGGCTATGCTTTCTATGTGTCTATTCTTACCTTCCTTCCAATTTACTTTGTTCTCTTTTTGGGGGGGAAGCAGTGTAAAACTTACAGAAAATTTGAAAGTACAATACAAAGGTATTTTTCCCTGAAACTTTTGAATTAAGTGTAGATATGATGCCCCCCAGCACCAAATACTTATGTGTATTTTCTACTAACAAGGAAAATTTCCTGCATAACCTCAACACACCTGTTAAGTTAAAGAATTGACACTGATTTGTTATGACTATCTAATCAGACTTCATTCAAGTTTGGTAAATATCCCTAATAATGTTTTTTACTGCAGAATGATCCTGTCCAGATTCTTACGTTGCTTTTAATTGTCATATTTCTTTAGTTTCCTGCGATCCAGATCCATTTTCCCATCTTTCCTTAGCTTTAGGGCCCTGACACTTTTGAAGACTACTAACTAACAGATTTGTAGAATTCCCTCAATTTACACTTGCCAGCTTTCCTGTTAAGTTTTGCATCATTGGCAATAAAACATATGATCTATGGTCTATGCTGAGTTATTAATGCATTTTATCCTGTGGCACGTTATTTACACTTTCCTATTATCGGTAATGGAACTTGGCCACTTGATTAGAAAATTGTTTGCCAAGTTTCTCCATCATAAGGGTAACTCTTTTCTTAAAGGGTTTTGTAAGGAGGTACTTTCAAGTTATGTAAATACCCTATTCCTCATTGTTTTATTACTTAATTCATTTATTTCCATTAGGATGGACTTGTAGACTTTTTAAATTTAATGGCTTATAATCCATTATCATCGTTCTTTATTTTGAGGTTCAAACAGTCCCAGATTTGGTCAGTGAGAGTCACTTAATGATGGCTTCTGCGTCCACTTGCCCTGACCCCATAACTCATTGAGTACTTTTTTATCTTTCAGGTACAACAAGATGTTCCAAGATGTTCTCTTGTACTTCCCCTGCCCCAGGCTTGGAATCACTCATTTTCCCAGGGGCTCCAGTTCCTCTTAGTAGAAACTGGTAATTAGAAACCAAGATCTGGGTGCTGGGGTGCTAATTGCTACTTCTCCCAGGCCCTCTCAGTGGAGAGAACTAGGGTTTACATGTACATACACACATACACACAAATCTATATTAATTTCTCCATCTATATTTTGAAAATCATAAAGTCATCCCAGCACTTTCAATTCCAATCTACCAACACAGGGCTCATTTCAGTTTCCTTCCCTTTCACCTTTTCATATTGTATCTTTATTCTCCAAGAAAACGGGCCCGAATATATTTATGTGATCAATCTTTCTGTATACAACCAATCTTCTATTCCTTCTGCCCCTTCTTAACCATTTCTGCTTCCCCAAGTAGCTGCCCTGCTTCTCTCACTTGAGCTCCTACATGGCTGCTGCTCCCCTCCCCAATAAAACACTCTCTTCACCCAATAGCACACCTTCTCCAGGCTAACATGAACCACACACACATGGACACACTTACTGCATGTGGATGCCTACCACATTTTGCCTTGTCTAATAGTTTTGGACTAGGGCTCCTGGGTGGCTCAGTCACTTAAGCGTCCAGCTCTTGAGTTTGGCTCAGGTTGTGATCTCACAGTTCATGGGATCAAGCCCTGCCTCAGGCTCTTCCCAGACAGCGCAGAGCCTGCTTGGGACTCTCTCTTTCTCTGCCCCCTTGTCTGCTCATAGGCTCTCTCTCTCTCACTTCTCTCTCTCTCAAAATAAATAAATAAACCTAAAACAATAGTTTTGGACTGAATTGAGGAACGAGAATCTTTGTTTGTTTGTTTCTTAATTATTTCCAGTGATCTCTTGCTTCTTATTTCATGTCCTCCATGTAATTTCCAACTATTTAAACTTCTGAGATTTTCTATGTCTGATTTGTGCTGTTCTTTCAAAGGTGAAATCATTTTCTTAATGTCATTTAGTTTATTTTGGATTCTTAGATTTTATGTGATTTGTGGGCACATTCTTCTGTATTTTCATAGCCAAAGTATTAAAAGATTTATTTTAATATTTTTTTCTTGTAATTTGTGTTTTATGGGGTTAAATTGTATTCATTTTTTCCCCTTTCATGTTAAATAGGTGAGGTTTTTTTCTGAGCTTTAGAAGGAATCGCCTTTTGCGGGGGAGGGCTAGAGTAAGGCACCTTTCTCAGCTTCAGAACTCAGTGACTACCTTCTCTGTTAATCGCCATGAAAAACTTAAAATATGGCCTCTGTGGATTCAGTAACATTGAAATCAAGGGCCACGTTGGATTCAGTAACATTTTTCTGCCTCTCACTCTGTGTACTCCAGCCTCCTTTGCTTCCATATTGGGGGTGGGAATCTCTTCTCTCTAGGCTCTTGCTCTACAAACTCTCTGCTCTAGAGACTATAGCATTGGTGTTTGCTGTTACAGAACTTCTTGGGAGGTGCTTCCTTAGAGTCTTTCCGCTATTTTATCTTCACTGTCCTGCTCTGTGTAACTTGATTTTTGTTTCCAGTACGTTTCCTCAAGATGGAGTTTATCCTTCTGGACATGAATGCATGAAAGTTATATCTGAGAATTTCAATTAGCAATTTTTTTTTTTTTTTTGTATTTACCAAAATTCTGTCCTTGTGAGACTCTTTCCCTGTTGGTATTTCCCTGAGCAATCTATACATACAAATCTTCTCTATACTGGTTTCTCATCAGGACAGTATTTTCTCTTCTCTTGGATGAACATTTGGTAATTTTTTAGTATTGATAGCTTTTAAGATATGGTGGTAGATTGTACGACACAATAGTTAGTTCAAGCAGGTTCTACTGTCACTGATGGTTTTGTCACAAATGGCTTTTAGGGGGAATCTTGTTGAAGACGTTGTCCCATCTTACCCTCCCCCCCCCACCCCCAATATTGGTGAATGTGTTTCCTTTTCTGGATGTTGTGGTGGAATTGAAAAGTCCATCCTGCAGTGCGAACCCAGGACAAGTATCTTGGGTTTTGAATGAAGTGAATTCTTCCTGGGCCAGTTATTTGCCACAGAATAAAATGGAAGGACCAGGAATCCTCTCCGGTTTGGAATGAAGCCCCACAGTGAAACGGGGTTTGTGTCAGTCAGGGATTAAGCCCTCTTCTGCCCTTTGGCCAAGACAGATTAGACTCTCTGCTAGTCTCTTTCACAAAGTAGCAGAGCTGACAAGTTCAAAGCTTCTTTTATTTCTTTCCTCACTTGTTCTTAATTCCTTTGCCCCTTTGTGGTGTGAGAAGGGAGTCAATGATGTTCTCAGGTGCTGTTTCCTGATCTCCAAACAAAAGGTCATTGATTCTGCCCCCTCTCCTAGGCCTCTCATATTTTAGTCAGCTAAGTCAACCACTTCCCCTTGAGCTGTGTAGTGAGCGTGCTCCCTCCACAGCCTCTCTTCGCTGAGTCAGTTTTCACAACTGTTGGCAGCTCTTCAATAGATTTGACTTGGGACATTGTTGTCTCCTAATTTTGTCTCAGAAAGGATTTTTGTCTTTCTTCATCTCCATTGTTGCTTTTAATTGATAGCTAAAAAAAAAAAAAAAAAAGTGAACAGAGATGTCTTTACTATTTCACAACCTTTCGGCTGTGGTTTATGTTCATGTGCAATAGTATTAATAAGGCTTTTTACCTAAAACCTTCCAATCTTTTCATTTATGATTACTGAGTTTAAAGTTATTCTTAGAAAGGCCTTTGATTATAAGAATGTTAATGTATATTTCCTTTTGATGTTTTACTTTGTACATTTAAAAAATATTTAATTCCCTAATCCTCCTGGAGTTTATTGTTATGTAATGTTTAACATTTTTTAGTGTTTATTTATTTTTGAGTGACAGAGAAAGAGACAGAGCATGAGCAGGGGAGGGGCAGAGAGAAAGGGAGACACAGAATCTGAAGCAGGCTCCAGGCTCTGAGCTGTCAGCACAGAGCCCGATGCGGGACTTTAACTTACGACAGTGAGATCATGACCTGAGCCAAAGTCGGACCCCAACTGACTGAGCTACCCAGGTGCCCTGTTCTGTAGGGTTTAAATTACAAGTTTAATTTACGTACTGTTATGAATGGTTGGTCTCTTTTCTCCCTATCGATTGTTTATATCTGTCTTTTCCCCACTGTTATGTAATGCCACAAAATGTATCAAATTCTAATGTGGACTTTCTGGAACTCAATGTACTATTTTATTCCAATCATCTGTCATTCTGTTTCTGTTTCAGATCTACAGTGTCTTAATGATTTTATATTGAATATGTGTTTTATTATATGAAAGAATAATCTTATCTCACTCCCTTTATTTCCCCAAAATTTGTGTTAGTTATTTCAGCTATTTTTGAGCCATTTTGTTAAATTGATTAATTGATATTTTATACCCTTTCAGAAACATGGAATTCATTTCCATCATGTCAGTATATCAGCAAAGTATTCTGAGTTTTTCCACAGTTCTTATTACTATAGATATAATCTCCACTCTTGTTCCATTATATAGTTTCTTAATAGTTACTATAGCTAAGAGAAAAATTTAATATCAAGGTAAGACTGGCCTTGTGAAATTAATGGGAAAGAGTGCCACTAAAAATTCATTTAAAGAGTTGAAATATTAAGAATTTTCTATCCCTTGAATATTTAAGGAAATTCCATTAAAACCTAACTAGGACTGATGCCATGTTGTGGGAGGGCTACATTTGCATTTTTAAAAGTTTTTAATAGATTTTATAGGGCATAAGAGAGACAAAACCATCCACTTAATTTAGACATTTTATAAACATCATATGTCAGGCACTGTACAGTGTTGGGGATACTGAAATAAGACACGTTCTTTGCTTCTTAATGTCTCCAGAATTTATTTTAATCGAATAAAGTGGCAAATAAGCTAATATTAAATAATAATTAAACTAGCAAAATAACCTGAATTACAGTTCTTTGGACAAATTCTTTGTTTGATGTTATCACTACCTAAACTAATTCCAGAAGGTTGAAATTAGTCATTGATTAGCTTTGTATTTGGGTCCCACTGTCACTTCCAGAGCAACATCTGACAGTCTTATCTCTGTCCCAGCCCAGCATACCAAGGGGTTCTCTGCAATACTATTAAGGCCAGTGATTCATTGAGTGGGTGTTTGAGTTGTTTTAAGAAACACTGTGTTGATTTCCCACCAGGTGCTACACACACAGTAAATCACCTTTTTAGAGCTTATGAAACTCACACGGATCCTTTACATAGGTATCCTTCTGTTATGTATAGGTGAATTCACAATTTTTTTTTCTTTCTTAGAACATCCTGGGGCGCCTGGGTGACTCAATGGGTTAAGCTTCCAGCTCTTGATCTCAGTTCAGGTCATGACCTCACAGTTCACGGGTTTGGCTCTGTGCTGACAGTATAGTATGGGGAGGTCATCGAAGGGACGTGACCTGCACTTGACCTGCGAGCAGGTCCTTGGAATGCGCATCTGCCGCCCATTCCCACAGTGGGGCTGTTTGAAGGACACAGCCTTCAGAGAGTGAGGTGGTGCTGACACCTTTGGGGCCACATATGTGACGAAATCCATGAGATTCTGGCAGCAGTGAGGAGACTGGTCTTGAGGAGCCCAAGACAAACCTTGTATGTAAGTTTCTTACCACCTGCAGGTCTGTAGCGGTCTGCTCCTCCCTCTGTCTCTCCTTGACCTCTGTGCTCTGGCCATTTTGCAAACCAGCAGTCACGGATCCAGGCTCCTCACTGCAAATGTCTGTGAAGAAAGCACCTACTTTTGAATTTACCCAGCTGCCGCCACAATGAGTGACGATCTGAATGTCTGCGCCTATATTTCGCTGTGACTAAATTTCCTTTCGAATTATCTTGTAACTGAGTTCTCCCTCTGTTCCCTGCAGGGGCTCCTAGCCTTCCGTTTTAAAGTTGAACTGGAAGGGTGCCATTGTGAAGCCTCCCACTCTCGATTTGGGCGTAGGTCATGATCTTATGGTTCTTGAGTTCAAGCCCCGCCTCGTGGGGCTCGGCACTGACAGCACGAGCCTGCTTGGCATTGTCTCTCTCTCTCTCTCTCTCCACCCCTCCCCTGCTTGTACTCTAACTCTCTCTCGCAAAATGAATAAATAACATGAAGGAACAACGATCAACTGGAAAGAGCCACCGTGCCTGTCTTCTAACTCAGCATTTGTGTCCTGATAGATATTACAGCAGCTGCTCCTTCATGAAGACCTCTTATTTTATCTTGCTAACCTTCTAGCTTTGTCCAATTTTATCCCAACTTGTTATTTGTATTCCCCACCCCCCCCAAGGGAAAGAAAAATAGTCTTTGTAATGAGAATAATTGCAGATATAGTTTTATATTATTGAGATTATAATTATCACTGATATATATATAATTTCTGCTGTATTTTATTTTATTTTTCAATTTTTAAACATTTATTCATTTTTGAGACACAGAGTGTGAGTGGGGAAGGGGAAGAGAGAGAGAGGAAGACACAGAATCTGAAGCAGGCTCCAGGCTCTGAGCTGTCAGCACAGAGACCGACACGGGGCTCAAACTCCTAGACCGAGAGATCATGATCTGAGCTGAAGTCATATGCTTAACCAACTGAGCCACCCAGGCGCCCCTGTATTTTGTATTTTATAAGGAAAGTAGAGCTTTGAAATTATTCCATGCCTTTGGGAAGATAGTCTTTAAGTGAGTGAGTTAATTATTTCAAGAGTAAGCATGTAATTATGGACAGATAATGAAAATAGAGTTCATTTTCATACTGTCTATATTGTGAAATGTAATATCATTCAGAAAAATGTATAAAATGTAAACATAAATATACAATTTAACTTTGACACATTTTTTTAAGGATAAACACCCATTTAAATACCATTCAGATCAAGAAATAGAACATTGCTAATACCCTCAAAACCTATCTGTGCTTCTTTTCAATTACAACCCCTTTTTGCTCTAACAAATTTAACTTTGCTAAATTTTATGATAAGCTCCTTGCTTTCCTTATAACCTTTCTGTGTGCTGCTGCACCTTTAGATGATATAGTTTAGTTGGACTGTGCTTTTGAACTTATATAAATGGAATCATTCTTTTGTGTCTTATTTCTTCTACTCAACTTATGTTTGTGAGATTCACCCATGTTGCTTTGAGAAACAGTAGTTTGTTAATTTCCAAAACTCTCTGATATTCCATTATACAAATAACCACCACTTATTTAACTATTTACTGTTGAAGGATATTTGACTTGTTTATAGTGAATATTATTCTTAATAATACTGTGACGAACATTCTTATCCTGGAGTCCTCCTGGATACTTCCATGCATACATTTTTGGACATAAATCCATCGGTACAATTGTTAGTTATAAATGTTTCAAGTATCTTCTCCTTTCTGTGACTTGCTTTTTCATTCTCTGGATGATATTGTTCGATAAGCAGAAGTTCTTAATTTTATCTTAATATAAAATGTATCAATCTTTCATCCTGTTGAACAATTTCTTCCTGGGACCTGATGATTGAAGCCACTTTTCCTTCTTCTAAAATGTTTATAATTTTTCTTTCCAAGTGTGTGTCTATAATCCATCTGGAAACATTAGGGTTATTTCCACATTTTTCCCATTTTTGGCATTCTGAATGGTTAGGGTTAAAGTTCCTATGTACATTTTGTACCTATTTATCAGAGATATGCATTTGCACCTTCTGGGTTTATATCTATGAAAATAATTTCTGTTTCAGATGATAGCAATATGCCAATTTATACGTCCATCAGCAATGGATGAGACTTCTAGTTTTTCTTCAACTATGCCAGCACATAGTATTGTGGGCCTTTTTATTTGTGGTCATTTGGTGGGTGTATATTGGGTTCCATTGCCATTTTAAAGCTGCCTTTTCTAACAGCTAATGACTTCGAATAATTTTTCTTTTGTAGATTGAATGCATATTTGCACATTTTCTTTGGTCAACTGTCTGCTCAATTTATTATTTGCTCACTTTTCAAATTAGGTTGTTTGGCTTTTTTTTCTCATTAATATGTAGGAATTCTCTCTATATCCCAGAAACAAATCTGTTATTATATAAATGTAAGCATCTTTCTCAGACTGTATTTTGGCTTTTCACTCTCCTAATGATGTCTTTGGTGAACAGAAGCTTGTTTGTAACAAAATCCAATTGCTCAAGTGCTTTTCTTTTATAATTACTGTGTTCTGTCAAAAAAATCTTCGCCTACCCAAAATGTCGTGAGGATAGTCTCTTTTGTTCCTTCTAGATACATTACTGTTTTATCTTTTACCATTTACATTTATAGCATATCTCAAATTAAATTTGTGTGTGAAGTAGGAAGTTCAGGTTTATTTTTTTCCCTTATGACTACCCAGTGGACCCAGTATCATTTGTCAAAAAATCACCCTATCTCCTTTGAATTGCAAGGGTTCCTTTGTTGAAAATGAAGTGACTACACACACACACACACACACACACACACACACACTTCTTGATACTTAATGCTGTTTTATGGTTGATTTCTTTACCCTTATGCCCAATGCCACACTGTCTTAATTATGGTGACTTTAAAGTAAATCCTGAAATATGAGGTATAAGGCCTTTACTTTTGTTCTTCTTCTTGAAAACCTATTCTAGGTTTTATGTACTTTCTTATGGATTTTGGAATCAGTTCTTAATAATTTTTGCATACACACACAGCCTGCTGGGATTGTTTGGGTGATTTCGATCTACAGATTAATTTGGAGGAAAGAACATTTAATAATTTATTAGATTATGTAGAGAAGATGCAATAAAAAATACTGCATTTTCCATTCTGTAAATAAGGTATACCTCTGCACTTAACATGTCTTCTTTAATTTCTCCTACATATATCCTATATAAATTAGAGGTCTTGCACATATTTTATTAGATTTATTCCTAGATATGCATTAGACTTTTTTTTTATTTTGAGGAGAGTGCAAGTGGGTGAGGGGTGAGACAGGGGGACAGAGGTTCCAAAGTGGGCTCTGCACTGACAGCAGCAAGCCCAATGGGGGACTCACACTCACAAACTGCAAGATAGTGACCTGAACCCAAGTGGGACACTCAGCCGACTGAGACGCCCAGGTACCCCTGTATTAGACATTTTTATGCTATTATAAATGGTATTGTTTTTAAATTTAGTTGTCTAGTAATTATATTCTTATTATGTTTTCAGTTAAGTCTGTTTCTCTTTTTAATATGGTATTAACTTGAGAAGATTCTGTCCTTTCTAATCTTTACCAGTATCATGCACTTAGACGTCTTGTTTCACAATTTTCTTGTTTCTTTGTTTACTTCTATTCTTGGTTTTTTAATGTCTGAATCGAAATGCTCTTTCATATCTGCAATTTCTTGTTTAATTGTTTTAAATTCATATCGGAGCATTTTGGTACAGTTTTCTTCGCTTGCTGATTGTTGCTTTGGTGGACAATTATCATTGGCTAAATATTTTGATTCATACTTTCTGTTTATTCTTATGATAGCTTTGTATTAATGTGGCCTGCCAAATTCTGTTCATTTTAAAGTCTAAGATTTTCTTCATCAAGCCATGCAAGTGCTTCTATGAAGGAGGCGTGTGGGGTATGCAGGGTCTTAATTTGTTCCTTAAGTATGTTTCTTTCATTTATGTCCCTTCTGTCAGTTCAGTGACTAATAGATTTATTAGTAGATGGTGTCCTTTGGGAATAAGAGGTGAGTTATTATACCAAAGACTCAAAACAGTGTCATTTTAGTAGAAAAACACCCACCACCTTGGTTTCGTCCAATGATTTCAGAATATGTTTTTTCCTATATATGCGTTTTCTTCAGTGACTGCCACCTACACTAATTCAAAATTTGGGGAACATCAAATTTAGGAGAGAACGTTTTTCTCAGGTATGGAACTTTCATCATTATAATAATCTATTTAACTTATTTCTCTGCAGGCTTTCTTGTGAGCCTCTAGTGACTTATAAATGTCTCCACTCTCTGTTCAGTTCCTTGGTTTCTGTTCTTTCTGTCACAGCTATTGGAATGCATTTATTTAAAGCTCCCCAACTCCGTAATGGTAATCTGGGAAACATTCTGCATTTATGTACAGTGGTTACTTTCATTAGAAACGTTCAGAGCACTTTACAGTCATTGTCTGGTGGAGAGTGTTATTCGAAAGGATGCCTAGCCATTAAGATTCTTTCTGCACAACTTCATTGTGCTTTCTTTGGCCAACAGGAAAGGAAGAAGAAACTAAAGTCCTAGGAAGGCTGGAAGACTCATCTCCTATTTTATATTTATACTTCTTCTCGGATTCAGCCTTTTGGACAAATTATTTGAAAGTGTTGAAGATGAACCTAAAACAGAATGTCCAGAGCGTGAGGAAGCCCAATTGACACCAAATCATTGCAGTACTGTCTATGGGGTCTGAGATGCTTAGAGATTGGCTCCGTATTATGGAAGACGGTTTCAACCCTGAGGTTTAACTTACTATTATATCTAAGGCTTGCGGTTGTTCACAGTGACAAGGCTTCTATTCTCATAGATCCATCATTTGCTTCGATGCTTCCTTTGATGTGGTTCCTTACATCCCAGAAGCAAAGCCTGACTGTGTTGGCCAGGGTCCCCTAGGGGGCAGCAGAGTAGCAGTTGCCATCTACTTGGCGCTTACTGGAGTCTGGAGTCCCGGGATTGGGGGATTGTGGGGAAGCCCAGTCTGAGAGGAAGACCAGGAGACAAGAGTAGAAAAGTGTCAGGATGTCAGGATCGAGGAAATCTACACAGATATGCTCTGGGGGCAGAACTGTAACTGAGCTAGAAATGAGAGCTGGACTTGTGGCAATTCAATTAATAGAGAGGGTAGTATTTACTTTTTTCCTTATTTTAATATTTATTTTTTTAATCTAGTGTGGCCTGAGTACCTGACCTGGGACAGGTCCTTGAGGCATGTATTAAGGATTTTTCTGCTAAGTGTGGTATTGAGATATATAATTAAGTACAATGTGTTAGGTGCCTTGAAGAAATGCACCAAGTGCAGGAGGAATTCAAGAGCAGTGACTTTAAGGTAGGGAGGTGGTGGTGAGGAAGGCTGCATATTTGGGTGAGATCAATACCAGGCCTTAGAGAAAGAATGAGTAGTAAGAGAAAGAATGGGGATAGGCTAAAGGGTATAATGCACATCTGGACAATGGGGAGCTGTTTGGTTGAACTGTAATATAATGTCCATATGAGGATGTAGGGAAGACAGGCGGTTAACTTTGCCCTCCATGCACCTCTTCTTGAAAGCATAACAACTGTTAATGTACTCAGAAGATAAGAACCATGAACCCCCTTTGTCAATGTTGGTGGTTTTCGTGGCTCTTTGGGGATGTTAAGAGGCCGACAACTAACTGGGTTTGCAGAAAATTGGGAGGTTTTATTAACTGGTTGAAGCCAGAAAGCCCCAAGGGAAACTAGCAATATGAACCCTCACTTTGCTACAAACGTTGCATGGAAAGGGCATGGGGGTGGGGAGGAGGGACTTTACCAGGAAAGATGAAATATGTCAATTCATAATCCAATCTTTGTTCATTGTTCCCCTTGCAGCTTCTCTTTTTGAGCTCTAGGCATCTAGAAATTCTGGGGCTAAATTATTGACATATCCAGGATTTTTATATATCTTGATGTTTGAGTCCTTCCCTTTCACTTAGTATCAATATGTAAGACAAACATTGAGAAAAAAAACCATAAATCTTACAAATCAACTAGTGGAGAGGCGACATACGTTCTATGAAAAAGTGAGTGCCTATCATCACTGGTTAGCTCATTTGGTATTTGATGTGATGTGGGATAGGGGTAGTAAATGGCTTTATTCTAGAGTTAAGATTTCAGACTCCCAGTACTTAGGCGAAAGATCCCTGATCCTCTCCTCAATTTCCATTTTCAACAATATTTAGACTAACACTAATGTCTGGCGGATAACAAGCATGTGATCAATAGTTGTGAAATAAATAAATGAATGAACTCATCCATCAATCAGCTGGACTCTATAAAAACAAGACATTTGTGAGCATTCCTAGCCCTGAATGTGTTGCTCTTTAGCCCTTGCCTAAAAACAAGTGAGAACATTGATACTTATAAGAGAAAGTCATAGAGACATGCTAACTGTTCTCTAAAGCAGAGCTTTCCACCCAGGATACTGTGCGCAGTTTAATAATGCATGTGCAGCAAGAAACTGATCAGCTTACAACTGACCAGGTTCCATAGCAGCTGAGGCTCCTAAGCCAATTGTCTCAGGACATAAACAGTATCAGCTGAGGCTCCTTAGAGGTCAGCATGATTGGAGAGGAATTTGAGGATACGCTCTTGGTGCCCACAAACTCAAAGAATGAAAGCCAGCATTCTCGGCTCTAACAGGAAGTCCTGAATGTCCAGCTAGAGGAGGTGTTCTTCCACTTAGATTTCTATCTCTGCTGCCAGCTGTCTGGAGTCTGAGCTATCTCCAGCATGCCTGCTCTAACAACTCAGGTACCGACTGCCCGTTAAAGCCATAGCCCTGTTTTCAAATGCTTGATACCCAAAAAGTGTTATTCCGTTCAAACCCCAGCTCTTAGCTTGTTAATGCAAGGTAAGGAAAATTTGTTAGATTTCTTTAAATGTAGTTTCAACTGTTTTAAATATTTACATGGTTATCTAAAAAACCAGTGGTTTAAATTTTTTTTTTAATGTTTTATTTATTTCTAGGAGAGAGAGAGAGACAGCGTGAGCAGGGGAGGGTCAGAGAGAGAGGGAGTCGCAGACTGAAACAGGCTCCAGGCTCCGAGCTGGCAGTCAGCACAGGGCCCGACACGGGGCTCGAACCCACGAACCGCGAGATCATGACCTAAGCGAAAGTCGGACGCTTAACCGACTAAGCCACCCAGGCGCCCCTCATCCTGACTTGTTTTGTGTGGGCTCCTTGAGAACGGCCTTTAGGTCTAATGATCTAAGTCTTCACAACGTGGCTTATGTCAAAACTCAGAAAGTTGCCGCATTTTCAGTGTTTCGGATATTGTTCATTAGATGATCCAGTTTGCATTGTGTGATCTGATAACAATTTGTTTTTTCATCCAATAAGAAATGAGCAACCCCTTGGTTGCTCATACAATGTGACTGTGAGAGAAGTGTGGCATGTCAGGAGTCAGGGGACCCAGAATCAGGGGAGCCCTGGATTCTCAAGTCTAACTCGGCTGCTAATTTGCCCTGTCATGTTGGGCAGATATTTTCCCATTTTCCAGGATTGTTTTCCTGATTTGTAAAATTAAGAGATTTGGGCTAGATGGTCTCTAAAATTTCTGTTATTCTATAGTTCTGGTGAAATTCTACATTTCTGCTGGAATAAATTACTAGAAACCTTAAAATACCTTAGAATTACCCCTGATTAAAGTGATCACTGAAGGCTGAGTCTACAAGTTATTTATTTATTTGTTTGTTTTTTAAATGTTTGTTTATTTTTGAGAGAAAGAGAGAGACAGAGAGAGCCACGCACACAAGCAGGGGAGGGGCAGAGGAAGAGGGGGACAGAGGATCCGAAGTGGGCTCTGTGCTGACAGCAGAGAGCCCGATGTGGGGCTCAGAGTCATGAACCTTGAGATCATTACCTGAGCTGAAGTGAGAGGGATAACCAAGTGAGCCAAGTTATTATTTTTTTTTTTGATGCAGAAAACTTAAGGGTCTGATAAATTGTTGACATAGGTGGTTTTGAGAATGGAAACTATAGTTATTAGCTTTTGTTTAAATAGAGGAGAGGCTGGTAAATGTTTATACATCATCATTTACCATGCCATTTAGGTAAATCTGTGTCTAGTCATTAAAAAGAAAAAAAGGAGTCTGAGTTAGTTTATTACAAGGGAGAGATAAAGTTTTCTACAATAGTAAAATTTTTGTTTTAATAGTTCCAAAGTCAGTTGAAATTCCCTTTATTATAATTAAATGTATTTGATAAAATGATTTGTTGCAGAAATTCTATTTATTTTTTCACATTTTTTTT